>NC_080166.1:105996358-106314286 GCF_950295315.1 Erinaceus europaeus
CACATTACAAACAGAGCAGCACTGAACCCTGAACCACTGTGGACACAGTTATAACCCATCAAAATTTTACTGGGCTTCAGAAATTTTGAATAGATAAAATAGCAACACATTAAGTGTTTAAAACTATTATTTTTATAATTAAATGAATCACAGAAGAAATCATCTGTGATTATTGAAGCCTTCTATAGCCCTGCTGACTTGCAATTTTCACTTTATTGGCTTAGATCTCAATTACAAAGCAATTACTCTTTTCCATTTACTTGCTACATACACTTATTTGAAATATAATTCTGTTTTCTACTTGAACTCTGTTTACAGAAGGGGAATTATCTAGCAGTCTGGAGGATGAGTTAGAACTTAAAAATTCAGCTGACAACTTTAATTGGACACTTGCTACAATGGAAATACAATAAAATATTTGATAAAGTAAAATAAGATAGTTATCATCTGAAGGAGTATACAATCAACAAAGACAAAACATACATATCATTGGTACTATAGAAAATAGTACACCACAGGAAGTTTTAAAAGTTACAGCTAGAAAATTTTGTAGTTCTTTTAAATAATTTAGATTTCTGACTATTTGATAAAATGTAGCCATGACATCAAATTTTTGTTAGCTATTATGAAATCAGTTAATAATTTTAAAACAAAGGATGAATTTTATTTTGCCAGGTTTATTTTATTTATTTTCATGTAAAGTGGGGATAACACATATAATATTATAAATTAAATCATAGTTTCTAAATCTAAAAAAAATCTATTTTTAAAATAGTTATTGTTGTGGTTCAGGAGGTGGTGCAGTAGATAAGGGTTTGGACTCTCAAGCATGAAGTCCCGAGTTCAATCCCTGGCAGCACATGTACCAGAGTGATGTCTGGTTCTTTCTCTCTCTCCTATAATTTCTCATGAATAAATAAATAAATAAATAAATAAATAGTTATTGTTTTTGCAGTAAAACTGCTTTTTAAGCTTATAACTTTCAGAAGTACACATTTTCACCTCTTCAAAATGTGTTACCTCTATCCTTATGCACATCCTCCACCAAAGTCCATTGGAACACACTTTACCTACAAGCACTGTCCCTCAATCTCCTATTAACTCCAGTTCTGCTGTCAAAACCCTTAGCATTCCTTGCTTTTTGCTTATTTCCCTATTTTTGGTTTACATCTCCCTATATGTAAAATTATCTTATATTTTCATTCCATATGAGTCAAAACAGTATTTCTTATAGATCTGTATTAGTGGTTGATGAATTCCTTTAGCTGATGCTTGTCTGAAAAGCTCCACATGTCTCCTTCAAATCTGAGTGACAGTCTAGCAGGATAAAGAATTAATAAGCTAGATCCCTTTTCCATTTAGAACTTTGATGATATCCTGCCTGTCCTTTCTCAACTTTAGAAATTCTGTCTAGAAATTATCAGAATGTTTTATAGGATTTCCATTATAAGTTAATTTTTGCTTTTTCTCTGACAGCCTTCTGAACTGATTTTGATTTTTGATCTTTGCCATTTTAACTATTATGTACTTGGGTGAACTTACATTTGCATTTGTTTTTCTTGGTATATGTTGAATTTCTTGGATCTAGGAGTTTATTCCTTCTTTAGTTGAAGAAATTCTCAGCAATTTTTTTTTCAAATATGAATTCTGTCCCTTTCTCTCATCTCCTTCTTGTACTCCTACAGCATGAATGTTATTTCTCTGGGTGCTGCTTCATATTCTTTTATATTATCTTCATTTGTTTTAGTGTTTTTTTTTTTTCTTTAATGATTTATTTTATCTTATCTTCTTACCCTCCATTTAGATATCTGGCAGCTCTCTTCTTGAATTTACTGTAGGATGCCTCTATAATTCTTCTTTAAAGCCATACCTTTGAGGTCTTTATCAAGTGGGTCTATTGAATTTGGGGTTTTCTTTATGTTGCTATCTTGGACCAACATTACAGATGAATTATACTGTCTTTCTATGATATGATTCTCCATGAATTCATTGAAACAGTGGATGGTAGCTTCCTGGAATTGGATGATGATTATAGTAAAAGAGTCCTAGCTATAACCAAGTGCGCTAAAGCTGAATTGGCAAGGTTTGAGCTCAAAGAAAGCTGAACCTAGAAGCCACCATACAGAGGCAGTGACTTCACAGCCTGTGGTTGTAGCAGAAGCTGTGGTCTTGCAGCCAGCAGAAGTTTGGCCAAAGCAACTGAAAACAGCAGTGATGCGAGCTCAGCAGTTCTGCTAGCTGTAGTGTGTGTGTGTGTGTGTGTGTGTGTGTGTGTGTGTGTGTGTGTGTGTGGCGGGGGGTGGGGGGTGAATTCTTTCCTGATGGCATGGAATTGAGTGTGAGTTTATACCTATGCTGTGAGTCTCTCTGTCCTAAATCCCTGGATTCCAGTTTTTTTTTCTTCTTTTGTTTTGTTTTAGTTCGTCTGAACTTTAAGCTTGTTTCTTTGCTGGTTTTTCCATATATGTGGTAATTTCTGTTGTGATAGTGGCAGAGCAAACAAAGGCTGCTCATCTACTGCCATCTTGGGTGAAAGTGCAAAACAATCCAGTTTCTTTTTTTTTTTATTCCCTTTTGTTGCCCTTGTTTTATTGTTGTAGTTATTATTGTTGTTGTTGGATAGGACAGAGAGAAATGGAGAGAGGAGGGGAAGACAGAGAGGGGGAGAGAAAGATAGACACCTGCAGACCTGCTTCACCGCCTGTGAAGCGATCCCCCTGCAGGTGGGTAGCCGGGGGCTCGAACCAGGTTCCTTGGGCTTTGTGCCACCAGCACTTTACCTGCAGCGCTACTGCCTGACTCCCAAAAACAATCCAGTTTTTATCTTAAGTAGATAACTAATATTTTTTAAATTTCTTTTTTCTTATTTTTTAAATTTTTATTTATAAAATGGAAATATGGGAAAGACTACAGGATAAGAGGGGTAAATTTCCATATAGTGCCCACCCCTATAGCTCCACATCCAATCTCCTCCCTTGATAGCTTCCCTAGTCTTTATCCCTCTGTGAGAATTGACGTTGGATCATTGTGGGGTGCAGAAGGTGGAAGGTCTGGCTTTTGTAATTGCTTCTTTGCTGAACATGGGCATTGGCAGGTTGATCCATACTCTCAGCCTATTTCTCTCTTTCCTTAGTGGGGCAAGAGCCTGGGGAGGCAGGGCTCCAGGACACATGGTGGGGTCATCTCCCCAGGGATTCTTTTTTAATTTCAGCTATTTGAAGAGTCAAAAATCTTTAGAAATCTGAATATGATAATTTATGGTAAAGAATTTCAAAAATAATTGTGTCTAGGTACTTAACTTGGATAATTAATTTTATACTTTTTTATATTAGTGATTTATAAGACTATAAAGTAACAGGGGTGTGGTTCTATACCACACCCACCACCAAAGCTCTGTGTCCACATCTCCCCTAACAAAACGTTTCCTTACTTTGTTTGTTTACCCACTCAGGGTGAGGTCATTCTATATTTTCATATTATATAAGTTTTATTATTTTCACTAGGTCTCTTTTACCGGCAATGGTTTCCTAATTTAGCTTTATTTTTTGCTGTTTATATGCTTAATAGACCACAGAAATTTTCATGTTATGTATAAATTTTTGTGGGTTTTTTTTGTGAGCAAAACTAATAACTCCATAGCCATTTCTTGTTTAGTAAACATTAGCAGTGACTTAGTATGTTTCTAGTATCCAAGTTCAGAGGTTTAACAAGAAGAAAGCAGTAATCAAAAATATATGTTTTCTTATGTATGTGCTTTATTCTTTTTATCTCTAACTGCATTTCTTTCCATGGCGGAAGAATACAGGAAGGGAATATATCCAGCTATAGCATACACATAGAAAAAGTTAATATAGGGGATGGTGGCGGTGCATTGGTAGACCATACACATTATCAGGTGTGAGGACCTGGCTTCAAGTCTGCAGTCCCTACCTAAAGCAGAAACTTTGTGAATAGTGGACCAGTGCTACAGTGCTCTCCCCCAACAGCCCTTGATCTCATAGTTAGTTGAGTAATCACAAAAAAAGTGAGCCATTCTCAAAAGTAAGAGGAGAAAGAAATACTTGTATCTTCAGGAGAAATGCAGTAAAAGCCCTTGGGAGTTGTTGAGGGCAAAGAGCAGAAGAGAGGAAGACAAAGATGGCAGTAACTTCGGAACCCTCTTGAGGAAGAGTCGTTCTTCCCTGGCCTTCATCACAGTTGTGGGAAGTCCATGGGAAGGTCTCTCTGTTTTGTACTCTCTATAAAAAAGAAAAAGCCAACATATTTTGAAAAATGAGAAGGCCCTTAATAAAAGATAAATGACCAGTCCATAGTGTTGGAAAAGTCTCTGTCTCCCAAGAAAAGGGGAGAAGTGGAAAACTGCCACTTACATAGTGATTCCTGCCAGATTCTTTGTTATTTACTTTGCAGTTTTCTCCTTTAAATCAATCTATCTTTTATATTATAAAACCACATATGATATTAAAAAGCAGTGTTCATTATTAAAATAGTAATATAGTTGAAATAATATTACACATGCATATATTGAGCTTTTGTTCCTCCATTAAATATTAGGAATATAAATAATGAAGGAGTTTGAGACAGTGCTATTGTCGACATTCTGTAGGCAAAATCTAGCATTTTTAACCCAAGTATTTATTTGCAGCTATTAATTATTTTTATAGTCATAACTACTTCTCTACAATAACTATTTTATATAAAATACTTTTTAATGTAATATATAGAATGGCATCCTGTAGTCATCATTTGTTAATTTCTGATCAGCAGGCTAATTTTTGTAGCTTGTCTGACTTACCTATGAATTTAGTTAATTTGACCTATTAGTAGTTGGATAGTTAGCACTAGTTTGTTTAGTGGTGGTTTATAAAGTGAAAAGCTGGCTATGATTTTACCATAATAGAAATGGAATTTTTATGTTAGTAAACATATCAAGAATTATGAAATAATAGGTGAAAATTAGATCAACTCATAGATTAATCCAAAGGGAATAAAATTGCATAAAATAACAAAGAAGTTAGTGCTGCTATTCCAATATTTTTTCAATGATTAGTTATTTTCAGAGTTTCAATGCATGCTTTAATGAGATAGTCTAACTTTACTTCTATGTCTTGACCAAGACCTGACAATTAAAAAAATTTTTTCAGCACAATTTTGATTGATTTATATTTGCATTTCTACCAAAATGATCACCTTTCTTCCAATCATATTTAATGTTACATATGTATTTTATATTATTGGACATAAAACATAATAAACCGACTTTACCAGGAAGACGTAGTGTATGGGTAGTAACAGGAGGAATAAGACTTGAAACCAAGAAATTAACAGCTGGTGACAGCACTAATCCCCTAGAAATGAACTGCATAGAATGTTATATGATTATTATAATTCAGTATTCATAGCATTCAATTAAGAAGTCAGATCAAAGCACTTTTGAACATTTTTGCATAAGTATGACATCATTTACAACCAGACAAAAAGTATCTATGTTCCTAGTGATTTATAATATTTGATGTATTTTGCAACATTTTTACATGGATCACTAACATGGTGCCAATTAGAATTTCATCCTTGCAAATCTAATTTACATACTTAATGAGCAATCAAATGCATAGACTAGAAAGTGTATTCCTTTTGTTTATCAGTGCAGGATTTTTAGCTCATAAACTGAAACTAATGAAACTGTTAAAAAGGAAATTTCAGTTAATTTTTTAGCTGAATTTTAAACTGAAGATATTTTTTTCAAGATTAATATGATTTTCAGTATTGAAATGTATTATGTATTAAGAAATGTATTGAAATGTATCTATGTATTAGGTAGCTCAGGGTATTTCAAGGAAGCAGTGTAGCATTGATGCAGAAAACAGAAACAACTAAACAAATGAGAATGGGAAAAAACAGGTAGGGATGATGGCCATTTTACCTTGATTGGGTCAGTGTGTGGGTGTGGGTGTGTGCAGTGTGCGTGTGTGCACGTGCTTGTGTGCACGCGTGCACAGGACACTTATGTGAAGCGTCTCAAAGTATAGAAGGCATCTAGAATTTGGTGGCAGATTAGAGGAGTTGGGAGGTTGGCATCTCAAGGTTGGCATGTCTGGTAACAATCTGCAGTAACACGTCAGTAGCAGCATAGGGTGCTAGCATTGATTTAGTTGAGGTCAACAGAAGCAGTATGACAGGGTAAGGGATCAGAGAGAAAAAAACATCAAGAAATACAAGCACAGGTTCCAGGACTAGGAGAATTATGGATTTTAAAGAGAATGGGAAGAGTTCCTTGTAGTCTTAATAAAAAAAGTAAAATAGCAATAGTTAATTATTATTATTATAACCAACTTAGTTGGGAGCTTGTTTCTCTTTGAAAATCCAATTGTTAGGATTTACCATAATATACTTGGCCTCACTATGTTTTATGACATATTAGTATGTCTACTAATAACAGCATATTTAGATACTGACAGGGCCAATTGTTTTGATCTATCTGACCTAAGGTTGTAGGTAACTTAGGCATTTGAATATATATATATATACAACAGAGACATTAAATATTTAAGCTGAAGCAAATATGTATACTATGATCTAGGCTGTTAAAGAATTGGAGGTATTAAATCTGTTTTTTCACCCCTGACATATTGAATCAATAGTGATTTATAAGGTTATAAGTTACATTCTTTATATTAACAAGCTTGCTTCTTAATGAGAAAGAAGCAATTAACACTATCCATTACCAGTAATAAAATATTTAACTTAATTTCTTTCCTAAGAGAGAAAAATCTTGGGAAAGGAATATTAGTATTTGTAATCAATAGGTCAAGAAAGATGATTAGGTCATTTATTTGCTAGTCAGGGTTGGCCTTTGTTTTGGAAACTATCATTTTAATCCTTGATTGTATGCGACTCTGTGATATGACTCTCTTGAAAACCCTTTCCTACACCTGGCATTACAGTCCAAACTTCAAGTAGAGAGCAAACTAAAAGATATTTCATGTTTTCTTTAGAAAACCATTTATAAAATCACCATTGTTTCTAATCCCTAACAACCTAAGTTTTATTGAACTTAATCTTTTAAGTAAATTGTGATTACTTTCCATTTACTTTAGTCCTCCAATTCAAATGTTCATTCTAAACATTATATCAGAGTAGTTTTTTTTCTCTGCTTATAAGTATCTGAATTACTTTAGTTTTCTATTGAAATGTAGGTTTGATACCAAGTTGTAAAAACTTGTCTTATTTTAGGAGGGAGAAATAGAAACTGAGAACTCTGCTTAGTTTCTCAGATCTAATAAAGCAGTCTTTAGGATTACTTATTTTTGAAGCTCACAAAATTGAATCCACAGTCAGACTTTAATTCTAGATTGGATTAGGTTCTCCCCTAGCCCTGTGATTTTATGCAAAATACGTAATGCTATCAGGTCCCTTCCTTCCTCCCTTCCTTCCGTCCTTCATTCATTCATTCCTTCTTTCCTACCTTTCTTTTTCCAGAGCAGGGTTAAATTCTAGGTTAATGAATCTGGGACCACTAGTGCCTCAGGTATGAAAGCTTTTTTGAATAAACACTTCCTATTATTCTCCAGTCTGGGTTTCAATATTTATCCAAAATAAAATTGTTGGTAGAATGAAGTAGTCAGGAACATTTTTTAAAAAATAAAAGACCAGATAACTAAGATTGTGTAGCTATTATGTACATCACTATATCTTGTTGATTTATGCAAAAAAAAAAAAGCAGAAAACATTTCCAAAAAAGTGATATTCACAAAAGGTCCCCCACCCACCCACTAGGGTTATTTCTGGGGTTCAGTGCGAGCACTAAAAATCTACTCCTCCCAGCAGTGATTTTTTCTCCCCCCCCTTTTTTCATTTCATTTCTTTCTTTCTTCCTTCCTTTTTTTCTTTCTTTCTCTCTCTTTTTTAACAGGTTAGACTGATTAAAAACTGAGAGGGGAGGGAAGGATAAAGAGGAAGAGACAAGAGAAACACCTGCAGACTTACTTCCCCTCTGAAGGTGGGGAGCAAGGGTTCAAAGGTGGATGATCCTTTGTCATGGTAACATATGTGCTCAGCTGGTTGCATCACTTTGAGCCCTCAACAAAAAGTTTTAATATTTTATTCACTGATGTTGACAGTTGATTGTTACTTAGAATATATGTATATATATATTATTTTTTTCAACAGTTAAAATATTCTTAGCTCATAGCAGGCAGTAACATTGACCATGCTTGTGCATAGCACCTTGTTAACTTCTGGACTAGAGTAACTCTACAGGCCTCTCCTAAACCTCAGATAGAATTTTTCTCTGTAGTTAAAAAAAATAGCTTAAAAATATTCTGTTTTGTGCAAATTCTATAGGGACACTTGGGTTGATTGACTTTCAAAAATGTGTCAATGATTTTATTAGAATATAAATGTGTGTAAGTAAACCTGGGCAACGTAGTGATTGAAAATGACTAATAACAGAATAATCTTGTTTAATCAAGAATTGCTAGGGGGAGTTGGGCGGTAGCTCAGCAGGTTAAGTGCACATGGTGCAAAGCTCAAGGAACAGGTTAAAGGATCCTGATTAGATCCCCAGCTTCCCACCTGCAGGGGGTCACTTCTTAAGCTGTGAAGCAGGTCTGCAGGTGTCAAAAAAAAGAATTTCTAGGGTGATAATGAGACCCATCTTTAAAATTGTACTGTATCAGTTCTAATTTTGACTTTGACGAGCTATGCAAACTTTGACCAAGATATTAATATTATAACCCCTCAGTTTTTTGACTTTTAAAGTATAAATGACAATGATAGTGCCTATCTCAAACAATGTCCTTAATATTACATGTGAATAAAAAATTTTTTCAAAAACAATGTGTAGATGCATCATAAGCTTTTATGTAATGTTAGCTATTCATAGTAGTTATCTTTGCACAAATAATTTTATGTAATCCACAAAGTAATTGTAGCTGGTGTATAATTTCTGTTTAAATAACCATTTCACAAATAAAGAATGTGGGGATTAGAAAATAATTTGTCTGGGAATACACTGCTTGGTGCCAGAGCCAAAGGCAAAGCCAACTATGAAGGGCATTTAAACAAATACATGTCATCTGTACAACTGGGTATTTGATAAGAGATTATCACTCTCCAGTCGTTCCAACCTTCTGATATTTTTCTGAGATTCATGCTCTTGTTTCCCCTAGACTGCAGATGCATAATGTTATCCTGTTATATTTTCTTATTCACTTTGAAGTAAACACACTATTCACCACAATTAAATCAATCCCTTCACCTCACCTTTTCATATTCCTGAACAGTAATGTATTATTCTAAAGTTTCATTTCTCTTCCTTCTGTGATTTCATTACCTAAACTTCCTTTAAATATCCACATTGTAACTGATTTTACCCAACCCACAGAGGGAAAAAAAAAGCTTAGATTGTACTAAATATTGACAGAATGACTCAGTACAGCAATTTTCTGTAAGAGATTGAGTATTTAAAAATTAAAGTAGGATGGCAACAAATAACTACAGTATTAATGCTAGTAGTTCAGAAATGCTTGGGAGGAAGAACGATTGTTAATGATTAAAATTACATATAGGTAAGATATGCTATGAAGCCTACTCAGCTTTCTTATTGTTTAATATAGACATCAGTAAGTTTTCTTCTTTATCACCTCAGAAAGTGAAAGTAGAGTCTTCTAGTTTTTGCTATTTTCAAGTGTCCAAATGAACTAGAAAGGAAATTCAGATCTCTGCTTGTTTAAGAGAAATTCTTTTTCAGCAAAATCAATTACAGAGATGGAGCAACGGTTATAAATTGTTGTGGAAGACTCTGTATTAGTTGAATAGCAGGAACTATGGTTCCCTTTGTAAGGAATATCTATCTATCTATGTTTATATAATATGACATTATTGATACTCCATGGATATGAATAATCCACAAAGTCATTTTGGAAGGCAGTTCATTTTGCCTTTCAGTGCCCAAAGTGAAGCAGGCAAAGACGTCAGATGGCATTTTCTTAGGATGGGGAAAATGTTCTCACACAAATTATACCTAATATCATCTATGTTAACACTGTTTATAGAACTGTTGCATGTTCACAAAACCATATATATATATATATATATATATATATATATATATATATATATCCTCCACAAGTGATTTCTTTCTTTTTTTTAATTTCTTTATTGGGGAATTAATGTTTTACATTCAACAGTAAATACAATAGTTTGTACATGCATAACATTCCCCAGTTTCCCATATAACAGTACAACCTCCACTAGGTCCTCTGTCATCCTTCTTGGACCTGTATTCTCCCCACTCACCCACCCCCACCCCAGAGTCTTTTACTTTGGTGTGTGGGGGGGAACAAAAGTAGAACCTGAAATGGAATTGGCGTATCACAGAAGTGATTTTTTGATTCAATATCTTTGGAGAAATATATTAAATAATTTAATTAATAGCCCTCACTATAGAACTTTGCTTGTTTCAACTTCTACTTTGAATCTCTGGAGAAATGCATGATGTATTTCTCCACATGTATTGATCTCTGAAGCCACTACGCTCCTATCAACCATACATATTTGCTTGTTTGCTTTCCCAAAGCTTCTAGTTAGATACTTGCATGGCAGAAGAGATAATTGTCCAATGTGCTTAATTTAGAAACAGAGAGAAAACAACAACAAAAACAAAAACTAGAACAAGTTCAGATCTTAAAAAACTTAATTCAGACTGGTCTAAAATAATGGGCTAAGAGTCAATTACTTCTGAAAGAAAACCAAAAACTACCAATTCAGAGAAATAATAATAATAGCACTACAAAAGAGAAGCCTTTGTAATTATTTCTGTGGCTTTCTGGCAATACTAAGTGCAATTGTGTGCCATTTACCAAGAAAAGCTTGGCCTTTCTTCAATTGCACCATCTGTTAAAGCACAGGAGAGATCACTACTTCATGACCCAATCCTTCAAAATAACTTCTGTTTCCAAAGAGGTAGATACTCATTGGACAAATATTTCTGTGAAGCTCATTCTAAAAGATTTAAACACCTGTCAGATTATCATGGCAATAAGATTAATTGGTCACAGTAGGGCTTATTTTAAAATAGTATATAATTTAAAATTAATCAAGGAAAATTATTTAACATTTATATATCTTTTTGGTAACATTTCATAATTGTTTTGATTGCATTTTGTGATGCCTTTAAGTTTTTATTGTATATACAGCAGTCCTCTTCAATAAGCAATTGTTAAGTGTCATCTCTAAGAAAATGCAAAGTTTTAAAATGGCTTTAACTTCTCTGGAAATTTCTTTTTAAGGGCAACTAATTTTTCTTAAAACAAGAAATCACTATTGTTAATCATTAACTAAAATTTCATAAAGACTGAAAATTTATAATATGAAGTTTTGAGTTATGTTTCTATCTTTGGAAATCATTAATATTTTATGTAATCAAAAAGAAATATGCTAACCATTAGCAACAAATAGTATCCTGTTTGTTAATTTCCAGATTTGTAGCTTCATGTTGCTTTGGACTTAGTATTGCAACTTACACTTTTTTTTTTAACTTTTTTCCTGGGTGGTTAATTTATAGTACAGTCATTGATACATGAGTTTAACTATTCATCTCATGATAATGTGTCTACAAAGTATGATCCCAACTAAAGTCCTTTTCCACCATCATAGACCAGGAAGTATCCCACTGCCCCTCCAGCTTATCCCATCTCTTTCCATCCCAGAGTCCTTTTCTGTGGTGCAATACACCATAGCCAGTCCAAGTTTCACTTTGTGTTTTTTCTCTCTCTTTTTTTTTAATATTTATTTGTTTATTTATTTATTACCTTTTGTTGTCCTTGTTTCTTCTTTTTAGTTTTGTAGTTATTATTGTTATTGATGTTGTCATTGTTGGATAGGACAGAGAGAAATGGAGAGA
Organism: Erinaceus europaeus; assembly: GCF_950295315.1. Lineage (NCBI taxonomy): Eukaryota > Metazoa > Chordata > Mammalia > Eulipotyphla > Erinaceidae > Erinaceus > Erinaceus europaeus. The sequence goes on from NC_080166.1 coordinate 106,008,264, forward strand.
GGAGGAGAAGACAGAGAGGGGCAGAGAAAGATAGACACCTGCTGATCTGCTTCACAGCTTGTGAAGCAACTCCTCTGCAGGTGTGGATCCGGGGACTGGAACCAGGATCCTTACCACTGGTCTTTGAGCTTTGTGCCACCTGATCTTAATCCGCTGTGCCTGATCCCCTCTTTTAATACTTGTTTTTAATCTTTTTTTTTTAACCAGAGCACAGTTCTAGTCTGTTTTTTTAAAAATATTTATTTATTTATTTATTTATTATTAGATAGAGACAGGAATTGAGAGAGGAGGGGCAGGTAGAGAGGGACAGAGACAGAGACACCTGCAACACTGCTTCTCTACTTGTTAAGTTTGTCCCCCTGCAGGTGGGGACCAGGGGCTTGAGCCTGGGTCCTTGCACACTGTAATGTGAGTAATTAACCAGGTATGCCACTGCCTGGCCCCTTCTAGTCTGGTTTATGGTGGCCCTTTGGTGGATAGAACTTGGGATCTTGGAGCCTCAGGCACGAGTCTTTTTGCATAAACATTACACTATCTCCTCTGTTCTGTCTTTCTCTTTTTGACTTATATCACTTAACATGATTCCTTCAAGTTCCATCCAAGATGAGGCAAAGGAGATGACTTCATCAGTTTTAACTGCTGAGTAGTATTGTATTATATATATGCCACAACTTTCTTAGTCATTCATCTATCATTGAACATCTGAGTTGCTTCCACATTTGGGGTATTACAAATTGTGCTGCTATGCAAACAGGTGTACATAGGTTTCTTTTGATAGGTGATTTTCTTTCCTTTGGACATATTCCCAGGAAAGAAGTTGACAAGTAATAAGGTAGGCCCTTTCTAGTGTGTTCTGATGAGTCTCCAGATTATTTTCCACAGGATTTGGATCAATTTATATGCCCACCACAAGTATAGATTTTTCCCCTCAATAATCTCTCCGACAGTTTGTGTTTCTTCCCCCCCACCCCCCGTGTATGAGATTCTCACAGGTGTAAAGTGGTATCTCAATGTTGTCTTTATTTATATTTATCTGATCATCAGTGACTTTGAGCACTTTTTATTTTTCTTTTATATGTCTATTGGTCCTTTGGATTTCTTCTTTGGTGAAGATTCTGCCATGTCCTTCCTTTATTTTTCAATGGCATCTTTTAAATCATCATTAATTTTATTGCTGAGTTCTTTATGTTTTTGGATTACTAGCCCTTTACTTGGTGTATGCCATGTAAAGATCTTTTCCAAATCTGTGGGGAGTTTATGTTTTTGTGGTGGTTCCTTTTGCTGTGCTGAAAATTTTCACTTTGATGTGGTTCCATTATTTTTCTTTTAGTCTTCTTTGCAGTTGGACTTAAGTTTTTGAAGATGTTTCTAAAACTTACATCAGGTTTTTGAACTTATATCAAGTCTTTGACCTATTTGTAGCTTACTTTTGTATGTAGTAAAATGTGGTGGCCTAATTTCATTCTTCTGTATGCTATCACCCACTTTTCCCAACACCATTTGTTGAATAGACTCTGCTTTCTCCATTTAATGTTTTGAGCCCCATTTTCAAAAAAGAGTTGTCTCTAGGTGTTACAGCTTTCTTGAGAAATTTTAAAGAACATATACTTTTTTTTAAAGTCAATTAACTTGTTACATTTTAAATTTATTTTATATTTTCTCAATTACTTTATTGGAGGGTTTAATGGTTTACTATACAATTGTTGACAAATGGGTCCAGTTTCTTATCTTCCCATGATATATGCCTGCAAACCAATCTCATCCCCTGTTGGATAGTATGCCAGCTCCCCCTGGCTTCTGCTTAACCATATGCCTATATAGGGATAGATTTAATCCCATTCAAAGCTTTGGTCTATTTACATAAATCACTTTTACATTTACATAAAGCACTCCAGGGCATTGGTGGTTCAGTGATAGGATTCTCGTCTGCTCTGCCTCCTGCTTGTCACACTCTGATTTTCACCAGTCACTTTTCTCTCCACCCTCTCTATGTCACATCCTGTTTCCACCCTACTTGGCAAGTATATATAAAGACAGCATTGTGAGTTTTAGGGTACTTGAGTTTAGCTTAGCTCGTCTTAGGTCTTAGATTGTGCTGCGTCCTGCATGAATAAAGAGATACTGCCTACAGCTCCACCATGAGTCCCTGGTCGTCTGTTACCCGCCCGTGAAGCCAGCCCGGCGAAAACAACAATCCCCAACCTAGGTTCTTTTCCACTATCATGCTCCAGGAACTTAAGGCCCCTTCCACCCTCTCTATACCCATCCTTCTCTAGAATTCTTTGGTTTTCATCTCCATTAACTGTTCTTTGGCAGGATGGAAAATAAAGACTTGGTTCTCCCTTCCCTAGAAGCTACTAGTTCTTGGAATACTTCTTTCTTTCCTTTTTTAAAATTTGTATTAAGGGGTTGATGTTTTACAGTGTATCCATCTGACACACGGGCACACTTTCATTATTTACTAGTATCACAAAGTTCTCTTCCATTCCTCCTTCTCCATCCTTCCCCAGAGTCCTTTGCTTTGATGCCATACACCATCCCCAGTCCATATTTCCTTATGTGCTCGCTCTTCCTTTATATATAAATCCTACTTATAAGTGAGATTATCTAGTATTTGTCCTTTTTGGTTTATCTCACTTAGCATGGTGTCATATAGTTTTATCCATGATGATGCAAAGAAGATGACATCATCATTTTAACTACTGAGTCATATATATATATGGAGAGAGAGAGAGAGGGAAACTCATATATATATCACACTTTTTTTAGCTAGTTATCTGTCATCTGGGCTGTTTCCAGGTTTTAGCTATTACAAATTGTAAATTGTGCTATGAACATAAATATCTTTTGATAGGTATTTTTGTTTCCTTTGAGAAAATCCCCAGGAGAACTATTTCTGGGTGATAGATTAGGTTCATTTCTAGTGTTCTAAAAAATCTACATACTGTTTCCCACAAGGGATTGACTTATTTACACTCCTACTAGAAGTGGAGAAGTGTCCCTTTCCCCCCTACATCTTCTCTAATATTTGTTGTTACTGTCCTTTCTAATGTATGACATTTTCAACACCAACATGTGTAAAGTGGTATTACATTGTTGTCTTTGTCAGTGAAGTCACTGTCTATATACTTTTCTGCTGGGGTTGTTTGGGTCTTTTTGGTGTTAAGTTTACTGAACTCTTTATTTTGCTTATTAGTGATGTGTGCTGTGTAAAAATTTCCTCCCACACTGTAGGATATCTTTCTGTTTGGGAGATGGTAGCTTTTGTGGAGCAAGAGATTTTAGGCTTGATGTAGTCCAACTGATTTATTTATTTATTTATTTATTTATTTGACTTGCTGTTCATCTGAGTCTTTGACTACCTTTTGAGACATAGATGCAGTGTTCTGCCAGTGTTTTATTCTATGTATTTAATAGTATCTGACCTAATGCCCACGTCTTTGATCCACATAGAATTGACTTTTGTGCACAGTGATATGTAATTTTCTAATTTTATTTGTTTGAATGTTTCAACCCAGTTTTCTCAATACCACTTGTTGAAGAGACTCTACTTTCACCATTAAATTCACTCTGTCTTTGTTGGTCATAAGATAGGTCTAATTCTAGTGTTCAGATGAATCTCCAGATGGTTTTCCATAGGGGTTCAACCACTTTACCTTTGCAAAGATCTATGCACGACTACATTCATAGCAGCACAGTTTGTAATAGCCCAATTATGGAAACAACCCATATGCTCAATGGCAGGTGAATGGCCAAGAAATCTGTGGTATATATGCACAGTGGAATATATGTAGTTGTTGAAAATTATGAGGTCATCTCCTTTGCAATATCTTGGTCAGAACTTGAAGGGATGTTGAGTGAGAAAAGCCAGAAAGAGAATGACTTATGCCAATTGATTACTTTTTGTTTTCTCCAGGATTATTGCTGGGCTCGGTGCCTGCACCATGAATCCACCGCTCCTGGAGGCCATTTTTTCCCCCTTTTGTTGCCTTTGTTGTTATAGCCTCATTGTGCTATTATTATTACCATTGTTGATGTTGTTAGTCGTTGGATAGGACAGAGAGAAATGGAGAGAGGAGAGGAAGACAGACAGGGGGAGACAAAGATAGACAGCAGCAGACCTGCTTCACCAAACCAGGATCCTTACGCCGGTTCTTGCACTTTGTGCCACTTGAGCTTAACCCACTGGGCCACTGCCCGACCTCCAATTGATCACTTTTATAATAAAAACTTATAAGGGAAACTTGGAATGGGTGTGGTGTATTGCACCAAAGCAAAGGACTCTGGGGAAGGAGGGAGATGGATAAAATGAAGGGTCACTGGGGTCCTGTTGTATTTCCTGTCAAGGGGGAGATGAGAGATTGTATGTATATGTTAAAGACTATACTGTAAACCATCAGCCCCCAACAAAAAATATATATTTTAGTCTCTAAATGTTGAGCAAACTAACCATATTATAAAATTTAGTAGCGTTATGTTGAAATATTAAATTCGTATTAATTTTTCCTTTATTATTTTAAATTTTATTTATAAAAATAAAACACTGAGAAAAACATAGGATGAGAGGGGTGCAACTCCACACAATTCCCAGAACCAGAACTCTGTAACTCACCCCCTCCGTTGCTTTCCTATTCTTTAACCCTCTGGGAGTATGGACCCAAGTTCATTGTGGGATACAGAAGGTGGAAGGTCTGGCTTCTGTAATTGCTTCCTTGCTGAACATGGGTGTTGACAGGTCTGTTGTTTATTTAAATAATTGATTTAGGGAAGGGATATATAGTGTCATGGTTATGCAAAAGAGACTCTCATGCTGAGGCTCTGAAGTCCCATGTTTAATCCCCTGCACCACCAAAACCAAAGCTGATCGGTGCTCTGGTAATGAATAAATAAATAAATAATAAATGATATATAATGGAGATTTGATTTTATGTTTCTCTTGTTTGCATTTTCTGAGATGCTATCTTACTATATTTTGCTTTGTTTTGTCTTTAAGACTTATTTATTTACCTAGGAGAGAGGAGAGAGAACCAGAACATCATTCTGGCATAGGCAGTGCCAGGGACTGGACTCAGAACTTCATGCTTTATATACTGTGCCACCTTTCCCACCCACTGTTTGTTTTGTTTTTTGGTGGCTCAGGGCCTTATGCATGTGTGATGTCACTGCTCTAGACCAACTTTTGCAGAAAAAGAGAGAGAGAGGAAGAGATTCTAAAATGTCCCCAGGTACTACTACACTCCTATTTGGTGCCAGGAGCTGGAACCTAGACTAGGCACATGGCAAAACAGGTGCCCTTCAAGGTGAGCTATCCTCCCCCAGGGTGTCTTATGGTGCCTATATACCACCACACACTGACTTACTGCAGACTATTGTGTACTTTTGCTTTCAGGTATATATTTTGCCCTAGTTTATGGATACATGTGAACATATGTTCTATCTCATGGGACCTGGTCTATATCTAGGTTTTGTGACATTGCTAGGAAGTGAACCACCTAGAATGGAATTAGAGAATCCTATGAAAGGAACACTCTCACCTGAGTAATGAGGCTGAATCGTTGACATTCCATGCCTGATATCTCTGGACACAGTCTGAAGTGAAGCATGCTGAGGGAGGTGGTACTCATTGAGTTGATTAGGTTGGGATCAGCAGATGCAATATCATTTGGTCTGAATTCAGAGAAGGATACAGGAAAGTGAGCCCCACCCTATATGTTCCAGGACTGGAGGAAATATAAGCTCTCTAGAGAAAGTGGGAGGTTCCTGCTGTCTTAGGGTTTACAGACTATGACCCACATAGTCAACGACTGCCACCTCTCCAGATTCAAAGGAGGTCTCGAAACTTTACATCAGGCTCAACCTGATGCTGTTGACTGGCTACGGAAGAAGGGTAAACGCTAGAAGAAGAAGTAGGCAATAGATAGTTACTGCTATAATCACATTATTTGGCAATTGGGTTAACTTTGAAAAAATCCTGTTCTTAGGATTTGCTGTATCATACACAATATCACCATCACCATAATTTATGACTTTTGACATTATTTGTGTATAGCTATACCACTGGTTTCTTCTGTTCTAAGCTTTTAAGAGAGTCAGGATATGACTAAGAGACTCAGCCTATGGTCTGTGCATTAAAAAGTTTGAGACATTCAATCAATTTCCCCCTTTTCATATTAATTAGTGATTTATATGACTACAAATAGGAGTGTACATAAACACCCTTCCTACCACCAAAAGTCTGTGTCCCATATCATCTCCCCTTCCCCCCCTCTCCCTGTTAAGCCAGACATCCACCCTCACCCTCAACCCAGGGTTTTTACTTTAGTGCCCTCCTGAAAATTCAGTCAAATCCTGCTTTGAGTTTCCTTTTCTGTTCTTCTTTCTCAACTTCTGTTTATGAGTGGGCTCATCCCATACTTGTCTTTATCTTTCTGACTTAGCTCACTTAACATAATTCCTTCTAGCTCCATCCAAGATGGGTCAGAGAAGGTGGGCTCATTGTCCTTAATACTTGCATAGTATTCCATTGTGTGTATATACCACAGTTTTCTCAGCCACTCATCTGTTGTTGGGCACCTGGGTTGCTTCCAAGTTTTAGCTATTATGAATTGTGCTGCTATGAACATAGCTATACACATATCTTTTTGGTTGGGTGTTATGATATATCCCTAGGAGAGAAATTACTGAGTCATATGGGAGGTCCATGTCTAGTCTTATGAGAATTATCCATACTGCTCTCCACAAAGGTTGAACCAATTTACATTCCCACCAGCAGTGCAGAAGGATTCCTTTCTTCTCACAGCCTCTCCAGCATTTGTTGCTGCTGTCCTTTTTGATGTATGCCATTCTCACAGGGGTGAAATGGTATTTCAATGTTGTCTTTATTTGCATTTCTCTGCAATCAGTGAGCTGGAGGAATTTCTTTATGTGTTTGTTAGCCTTTTGGATCTCTTCTGTAGTGAATGTTCTGTTCATATCCTTTGCCCATTACTTTTTTGTTGCTAAGTTTGCTGAGCTCTTTGTATATTTTGGTTATTAGTCTCTTGTTTGATGTATGGCATGTGAAGATCTCTCATTGTATGATAGTTTTTTTTTTTTGCTCTGCAGAAGCTTTTCAATTTTATGTAGTCCCACTGGTTTGTTTCTGCTTTAGTCTTCCTTGTACCTTGTAATTGGGTTTGTATCATCAAAGATGTCCTTGAAGTTTAGGTGGGAAGTGTTCCACGAATGCTTTCCTCTAAGTATTTGATAGTTTCTGGTCTAACATCCAGGTCCTTGATCCATTTTGGAGTTGATTTTTGTTTCTGATGAGAAAAGATGGTTCAGTTTCATTCTTCTGCATGTTTCAACCCAGTTTCCCCAGCACCGTTTATTGAAGAGAGCTTCCTTTCTGCATTTAATACTTTGGGCCCCTTTTTCAAATATTAGATGTCCATAGGTGTTGGGTAATATTAATTTTTTAAGGAGTCACTCTTTATTTTATCTTGTCAGTTCCTCTTAAGTATTTTCATAGTCAACTAAATTAAAGGTTAGGTAAGATTTTTATGATTGCTAAACAAAGGACATCCTTTATTTTTCTTTTTTTAGGGGGTGGAGGGGTAAAGGTTTACTAGGCATTAAGCCTAGGACAGAATTCTCTCTCTCTCTCTCTCTCTCCCACCCTCCCTCTCTCTCTCTCTCGACAAGATCTGAAGTTCATAATTTCTTTTCTTTCTCTCTTCTCTCCCCCCATTTCCCCCCTCCTTTTGCTACTATAATTATTACTGGGATTTTGGACCTTCAGGATTCTATCACTCTTGATGGCCAGTTGCTTTTCTTTTCAATCAATCAAGAGATTATATCTTTATCGTTTTATTGGGGTTTGATGGTTTATAATGCAGTTGCTGACACAATTCTCATCTCCCTGTGATAGGATAGAGGGTAAGAAACAGAAAGATTGACTGCATGAAAAGGAGAAACTAGAGACACTTGCAGCCCTGCTATACCTTGTGAATTTTCTCATTTGAGGTATAGCTGAGGGCTGGCCCTTGAACTTGTCTCCTTTCACATTCCAATGTGTGCACTCTACAGGGTGAACCATCACTCAATCCTGATAATTTTCTTTAAGTGATACATAATGAATACATAAGAATGTTTACTATCTTTGCTAAATAATTAATGTGTTTTGAGACACACTTGTCAATTTGCTGAAAAAGAACTCCTACCTAATCCATGGCTGTTTTGAGGAAAGAAAAAAAGATCTCACACTTGAGGAGAAATACATCTTCTAGTTTCTTATTACTCCTCTAGACCACAGGGATAAGTCTCCCAAATGTGCTTTTGATGCAAAGTGAGCCGATAAAACTGAAATAATGGATTTATACTGCCTTTGCTTAAAAACACAGTTTTCAGCTTTTCTCCTCTGTGACAGGTATAGTTGATAAACTTTGAGGCGAAATTAAATGTGATTCTGATCCTCTTTGTGTATCATGAATTCTGCTGCATAGATTATTTTCCCTTTTCCACGTAAACTGAAAATTCTGGGTGCAGACAAACGTAACAGAAGGAGAACATGCTTATTTTGCCCTTTAGAACTAAGGGAAATCTGAGACTCATCCTACTGATTACAAAAATAAGTGAATGTCTGGTTTAGATGCAAGAAGACATCTTGCAAATTGGGCTCTTAGATTCTATAAGGCTATTGGTAATAGTGAAACAGATTATTTCACATGCATGAGAGTTTTACCAGCAGTGCTTCTCTCTCTCTGTCTCTCTCTCTCTCTCTTTTTTTTTTTTTTTGTTGCCCTGGTTGGGATTGTTGTAGTTGTTATTGTTGCCACAGCTGTTGTTGTTGTTGGATAGGACAGAAAGAAATTGAGAGAGGAGAAGAAGACAGAGAGAAGGAGAAAAAGATAGACACCTGTAGAACTGCTTCACCACTTGCGAAGTGACCCCCTGCAGGTGGGGAGCTGGGGGCTTGAACCGGGATCCTTACACCAGCCCTTGCGCTTGCAGTGTTGTTGTTGTTTTTTTTTTTTCCTTTTTTTCTGTATTAGTAAAAGTGCAACTCATTTGAGAAATCAATGCATTCTGTTGATTTAGCTTAGCCAGTAAAATGTATGTTTGACCTATCTATGCTTTACTTATACTAGGAATGACGTGGTTTTGTATCGTATATTTTTGAATTATGAAATTGCTTAAGACATTTTTTATGCATTCTCATGTGTATCTAATATTTGCAATGAATCTATGACTTATGCTTTTCCATATTATATTATGATTAAAATTATAATTAATTACTATTTTTTAAACCGACTCTAATCATACTTTAATTTTAATGAACATATAGGCAAGTTCTAAATGTCTGTCTTTAGCTTATACTGAAAACTAGTCCAGAAAATAGAAACATTTTTACTTAAGGAGACACAGTGTCAAATTGAAGATACTTATTATGGTATTCTAAAAGTGTGCCCAGGGTTAAAATATATCACCCTGAGACATTATTCAGGAAACCTGCACAGTTAATGGGAATCCTCAGTTTGACTAATTGTTGGCATTAAGAAAGAAATTTCAAGGTCTATTAAGAAGGAAAATGAAAAGCCAAGTGCATATGTGGTTCGAGTGTATAGTGAAGTTTGGCAATGACACTGACAAAGGAGGTGTACAGAAATAGTAGAAAAAGTTAAAATAGAGTTCTTCTGAATGTCAAGTACTATAAAAGGGACAGGAAATAAGAACAGGTGGTCTAGACTGTGATATGATTTAAGGCTTAAGACCAATTATACCTTAAAGTGCTATATACTAAAACTAAATGCATGCTTTCTTAAATCATTGTGATTATTTAGGGATACATATACTGATATTTACTAGATTAAGAGATTAGCCACATGTGTCTGAGTGGTGGCTCACTTGATAGAGTGCACACGTTGCCATACACAAGGACCCTTTCAAGCAGGTCACCACCTGCATGGGGAAGCTTCATATGCAGTAGCTCTCCTTTTTGCAGCTTTTCTCTTTTTCTTTATTTCTGTCTTTAGTTCTCTATCAAAAAGAAAGAACAATGACTCGTAGGAGAGGAGCAGTGTAGTTATATAGTGCCTCAGAAACAACCCTGGCGACAAAATATCTAAAGAAAAAGAAATTAGCTACATAACAAGAACAGAAATCTATCATTTGAATGGGAGAAAAAAAGTATTATTAGTTCTCAGTAAATAAGCACATATATACTTATTGAAAAATATTTGAAAATATTCTATAATACTTCCAAGTCTTTGAGTTTTAAAGTAAGGCAAAGAATTCTTTTATTTTGGTGGCTTAATTAAAAATAAAAATGTTGGGGCCAGGTGGTGATGCATCTGGTTGAGTGCAAATGTTGCAGTGCTCAAGGACCCAGGTTCGAGCCCCCAGTCCCCACCTGCCAGGTGAAAGCTTTGCAAGTGGTGAAGCAGTGTTGCAGGTGTCTCTGTTTCTCTATCATCCCTTTCCCTCTCAGTTTATGGCTATCTCTATCCAGTAAATAAATAACTAAATAAAGATAATTTTAAAAAACATAAAGTCTTTAAAAAATGTCTTTTATGACTAGGGCATCTGCTGTCAAGAATGTTGAGGTAGTCATTTGTCTTTATATATAATTAATTAATTTGTGTGTGTGTGCCAAAGAGGCCTTGTGCTTGTGTAATTTTACTACTCCCAGGCTGTTTTTTTTAATTCAGATAGAGACTGATGAGAGAGAGAGAGAGATAACTAGAGAGGATGAGATGAATGGCTCCTGCTATATGTGAAGCATGACTTCAACTACGGCACCTTGATCTATCCCTATGGCTCCTGACCCTTTAGCTTTTTACTAGTCAATTTACATCTCTGTTAATTTTGAATTTACTATACTACTAAGTTTTTTTTTTTTAAATAACTTTCCAATAGTGATCACAAAAGAAATTGAATCATACACATTATTTGTAAATAGTGAATATATGTAGAGTGATGTACTGACATATACAGATATTCAAAATTGGTTCATTTATAAGCAAGTCAACTCTACCATTGACTAAATAAGCTCATTTAACCAAATGCTTTAGTGAAGTACTTTGTGTTCAAGTTTTAAACATACAAGCTCATATTGTTTGTTTAGTATAAGTGATCTCAGACTATTTTTGTATTGATAGTTTGACAAAGTAAGCCATGATACAGAGATGACTCCTTCCAGCTTTATATTCCATACCTGTGTTTTATTAAATTGATCTCATGACCTGCAAGTATTCTAAGTGTAGAAAGATACTTGTGCTAACAAGCATTTATTGAGCAGAAAGCAATGCGCTAGATGTTGAGTACAATATGATAAGTTAAACACCTTCAAATCACACACTAAAGAGGTTTCCTGGTAGGATCTAGTATTACAGCCTTTGGGTCCTATCTTGAATCTGGTGACTTACAATCTCTGAACCTTTGGTGGTCTACATTTAAAGGATGACATGCGACGTATTTTTTCAGACACTTTTTATTTAAAATATTGTGATTAGTAAACCAGTAGTATAAGTTGATTATAATATTAAATAATTTTTTGTGGCAATTTTGTCTTAGATCACTCTGTTTCAGTGATTTTCCAGTCTGACTTACTCTTCTACCAACCCTGGACTGCAACTCTTGTCCTATTTCAATACACTGAGGTAGCATAAGAAATAACCAGTGGGGGAGAAAAGGAAAAAAAGAAGAGAGATTATTTATTTTTTGTATAAGGTTATTGGAATGTGCATGGGAGACTCTGTGTTTTCTAGTGCAAGGTTATAAAATTTATTTTTTATATTGAATGATGTTGAATAAATATTTTATTGTTATGGAAAATATATACTAAATATTAGAAAATTAGAATTTTTTTTCTTTTGCCACCAGGGTTATCACTAGGACTTGGTTCTTACATGACTCTACCATTCCTAGGTGCTATTTTATTTATTTGTTTTCTGAGAATGAGTGAAAGACAAAGAGAGATGCATCTAGAAGAAGAGGAGGGAGAAAAACAGAAAGGAGAGATAACTGCAGTATTGTTCTACTGCTAGTAAACCAGTATTACTGACCCCCCCCCCCATACACACACTCTGCAGGTGGTGATCAGGGACTTAAAACTGGGTACTTTCACAAATTACCATGATTACTCTACCCTGGTGAGTCACCACTTTGCCCCTATAAGCATTAGTGCTATATTAAAATGCACACGAAGTATTAGGTAGCAATCTGTCTGTCTGTCTAAGTTTGTATCTATGTATGTGTCTATCTACTTATCTATCAACCCACCTATCTATTTACTCACTTACTTCTCTATCTTTCTGTAAATTACTGTATATACTCAATACTTTCAGTACTGGAAAACAAAAATAACTCTTTTACGTAGACTCTAATCTATTAGTTTTTAGGGTTTTTTTTGTGGAAGGAATCTTTGGTTTATGAGAATCTTTTATTTTTTATTTAAGAAAGGATTAATTAACAAAACCATAGGGTAGGAGGGGTACAACTCCACACAATTCCCACCACCCAATCTCCATTTCCCACCTCCTCCCCTGATAGCTTTCCCATTCTCTATCCCTCTGGGAGCATGGACCCAGGGTCATTGTGGGTTGCAGAAGGTAGAAGGTCTGGCTTCTGTAATTGCTTCCCCGCTGAACATGGGCGTTGACTGGTCAGTCCATACTCCCAGTCTGCCTCTCTCTTTCCCTAGTAGGGTGGGTCTCTGGGGAAGCGGAGCTCCAGGACACATTGGTGGGGTCTTCAGTCTAGGGAAGCCTGGCCGGCATCCTGATGACATCTGGAACCTGGTGACTGAAAAGAGAGTTAACATGCGAAGCCAAACAAACTGTTGAGCAATCATGGACCCAAAGCTTGGAACAGTGGAGAGGAAGTGTTAGGGGGGTACTCACTGCAAACTCTAGTGTACTTCTGCTTTCATGTATATATTTTGCAGTAGTTTACGGATACGTGTGAACATATGCTGTCTCTCACAGAAACTGGTGTATATCTAGGTTTTGGGACTTTGTTAGAAAGTGAACCACCTGAGATGAAATTAGAGTATACTATGAAAGGAAAGGTCTCACCCAAGTAATGAAGCTAAAGGGTTGTCATTCCACACATGAATCTTTGTTTGTGGGGAATATAGTTCAAATTTTAGAGAGGGCATGTGTTTATAAACTACTAACTTGTTCAGTCACTTGAATGTGATAAGTAGATTATTGGATAAAAAGTGTAGAGAGAATTAGGAATCATACCTGTTTTCAGGTTGATTTAATTGTTTGCAATGAATTTGGACAAAAAGTACCAAAAGTGTCACTGACTTGTGAGTTGAGAGAATGTTGCCTATTTCTCGCTGGTGGCCTGAGTTGGTCGAAGGAGTGACATGCCACTGCAGGGAAACTGGTGGTGAGGGTGAGTGCACAGAGAAAGTCACAAACCTCTGGGAGTGCTTCAGAGAGACAGCTCCTTTATTGTATGGCAGGTGGGGTTAATGTGGTTTAGGGAAGAGGAAGTAGTAGCAATCCAACCACAGAAGCCACACCTCATACTACACCACTGTCATGCCTATAGCATAAGACCATATATGTCCCTAACAGGCACTGTCCATGTTCTTCTTCATGAATTAAGGAACTTGTGTTGATGGAGTCTCTGCCTGCATTCTGGAGTCTAGGCTCCATCTTGGGTTTCACACAAAAGGGACACACAAGTTCAGGTCTACCCTCTCAAGAATCAATGTAAAGATTATAGGTCTTTACCCAGCCTGGGAGGTCGATCTCTCCTAAAACCCAGTTTTGTAGGTGCTAACTTATAATTAACTCTTCATTGACAACCCTGTATGCAGTTTGATATCAAAATTGGAAGAGGAGAGTTTTGAGTTAGAAGTGTGAAGATAAAATGTGAATAGATAAGCTCAGAAGGATGTCTAAATACTAACTTCTGTGATGTGCTGTAGATTAATGTGCACTGCATTTGTTAACTAGTAGTATGCCAAAGTCAATGAAAGGAGCTTTCTTGGGAGGGAAGAGAGATTCCAGTTTGTTTATAAATGAATGTTAGCTATAAATTTGACCATAATGATCACTATAAATATGAATCTTTTGCATAAACCAGGTACAAAGATAGTGGGCATAATTGGCGATCACATAAAATAAAAGGACAAACATTGGTTTATTCAGAATGAGATAGATACCAAATATCTTGTTCATTTAATCAAAAAAAGCTGTAGACAAAACACTGAATATTTTTGCTGCAATATGAGTAGGAAAGAATTCACATAATTTACTTTGAAGGAAGTGTCTGGATAAAATGACTATAAGCTTAGTTTAGAGAACAACACTTATGTTAAATTACTTCTTAATAAAATATTCAAATTAACATATTTCCTGTGACAAGTAAAGGCTGAGAAGAAAGATCAGACTCTCCACTAGCTAGAAAATTGTGATTTTGTGATGGTGATGCTTAGGTGTGTGTGTGTGTGTGAGAGAGAGAGAGAGAGAGAGAGAGAGAGAGAGAGGAGAGAGAGAGAAAAGTAGGTGGTACTGGTGTAGTTGTGTGAAAGCACACATCAAATATAAGCTTTCAAAAGCTACTAGGTAAACACATAATGATGCAATTGTTTTAGTTGATCTCAGTAGAGATTTACTTGAGTGACAAATATTAGGTTGCCTAGTAATAGAAGTTTGGTTGAATTGAAATAAAGTCAAAAGCCTAGGTTATTATATTATCTAGGCATTTCAAAGGTTACAGATATATTATAGAAACATATTGTGTACATAATAAAAATTGTTACATGTTTACATATAAACCTAGGAATTACACTGTATCCTCTGTTTCTGTCAGTTATTTGACTTCTAACCACTAACAGGTCATCTAACTTTTCTCAACTTTAATTATCGTATGGTAAAATGGAAATAAGAAAAATACTTTTCTTTCTATAGTTATTAATTAAAAATATATAAATTTATCAGGGATAAGCACTGGTATTTTAAAGAGAACATTAAAAGTACAAAGAAGGTGGAGGGTAGATAGCATAATGGTTATGCAAAGATATTCTCATACCTGAGACTCCAAAGTTCCAGGTTCAATCTCCCAGATCACCATCAGTCAGAGCTGAGCAGTGCTCTTATTAAAAAAAGAAATACAAAGAAAAGTAGAAGATTTTTTTTCTATATTCATTTATAACTCTCTGAATGAATTGCTTCCTGCAGTCAATCTTATTCATTGATATAGGAAATTAACAATCACAAAAATAGAAAGTGAATTTTTGATGTTTACATTCATTTAAATTAAATATTATAGGGTCCTTTTTGAAATCTGAAGAGAATTTGAGAATAAGTACAAAACAGAGCTACCCATCAAAAGGATATCTTAATTACATTTGAAATATTCCTAGGGAAAGAGAAAAACACAAGATTCCTTTGTCAATTTCACAGACATTTCAACATCAAAAATTAAGTAAATTGATAGTGTTCCTCAAAATATTTCTCAAGAGACTTAGTGTATTGCTTGCATGTTTAAACACCTGTATCCATTTCAAGATGAAAACAACCTAATTCATTACACTTCCAAGAGTGATGAATATCATTATAAAAATTTTCCCAGGGGTTTCTCTAAATCATATGACTGGATACAAGTTTATAATCCTAAAGGAGTAATAAATCTTTCTCCTTTTTAAATATGTATTTCTACATTTAATTTTTTTATTTATCTTGAACTAAAACAGAAAGTTAGAGGGAAGGGAGTAGGGATAGACACAGAAAGTTAGATGGAAGGGGGAAATAGAGGGGGGAGAAAGATACCTACAACATTGTTTCACCACTTAAGAAGCTTCTCTCCTGCAGATGGGGAGCAGGAATTGAACCTCAGTCAGGTGTCTGACCTCAGTCACCATCTGACCCCATAACATTTCTTTTCTATCAGTCAATGGCAGGGATTTATTTCTATCATGAGGTAGTTTTTTTTTTTTTTATGAAGGTGTGAAAAATCAAAACTAAGATTGATGTTAGAAAGTTTAGATTATAAATTGAGTTAACAAATAAATGTAAGTGAATAATAACAAAAGATATCCAGTACAGTGTGGTCTGAAGATATTTTGAAGCCAATTATATATAGAAAATGTGGCCATGGTTTTAAGAAGAAAACACACCTCCATTTTTTAAAATGAAAAGAGTAAGTGTAGTTATAGCTTCCTAACATTATGATGTTTTCTCAGAAAATTTTCAACTCTGAAAAATATAGCTAGATCAGTTTGTTACTTTTTTTTTCTCATCAGAGAACTGTTTTCCTAAATTATCTTGGATCTTTCTTAGTTATCCATTATACTATGGATTGAGTTGTTTCTTTGTAGACTACAAATTCTACAACATGGAATTGTGTTCATTTCTTTTCTCTTTTCTTTTTTCCATTTTCAGAGAGAGTGAAAGAGATCATAGCTCTGAAGTTTTTTCAATACTTGGAGGTTGGGCTCAAACCTGGTTTGCAAGCATGGCAAAGCAACAGAATATTCAACTATTCAACTGAGCCTCTCGCAGAAATTTAGCTAGTATTAATTCTATTGATTTGGAGGATTTAGTTATGATTAAAGACTTGGAAAATAACTTAGTAATCTCTCTTAGCCAGCCTCCCAACTTTGTATTCTATTATTTTTTACTTTTTTTGTAGAGGTATACTTGGCTTTTTAATTTTTTTTGAATCATTTATTGAAGGGAGATTAATGATTTCCAATATAGTTGTTGACACATGGGTAAAATTTTTCATCTCCCCACCATAAGTGGAAATGGCACTATGATTTTGATCCATGATGAGAAAAAATGACCTAAGTTGGTGTTAAGAATGTTTTATGGATACCCAATGTTTATACTTTAAATTGAGGAATTATCAATAACAAAAAGTTCTTGATTACTTGCTAGCTTCTATGTAAAATTTTGAAATTAATTATAGTTAGAGTCTCTTTCTATGAAACCTAGGTAAAAATAAAGTAATAGAGGTGGGTGAATGATGAAGGAGTATGTTTACTCTTTTTTTTTCCCAAAATTTTGTTTACAGTTAAACTAACTCATTGGTTTAATTAAAAATATTTAGTGTGATTTTTATATGTGGCTAATAAGGTTGTGAGATGACAATGTGCTCAGTAAAAACATAGAGAAGAGTTTGGTTATATTTAACAAGTGTTGAAAAATAGAAGGTATAGTTGGTATAATTATTCCTGAGGTTGGCAGATTGCAAAGGAATGTAGATATTGGAATCTGAACTCTTGGAGTGAAGGAGTTGTATTGGCAGATGGTCTTAGTTTGTACTTCCTTTTAGTCCTGTTGCTTACAACCATTATTCTTTCCCTCTGCTTCACATTCTACTGAGCATGTAAGTCATTATTATTATTATTATTTTTTTTTTTTACTTTTGGAGAATCTGTGTTCTCATTAAATGGTGAAAAAGATCATGCATAGGGGAAAGCTTAGTCTTTCTTCCAGTTACTCAAGTGGCAGAAATGTGCTTCTTAAAGATGACTGTTCTAGTTTCTCAATAGTAAGAATTGCATAATTGACATATTTCAAGTAGGTCAGTTATTCTAAAGTATCCTATTATTTTTGGCAGTAGGCAAGAAGTAATACTAGTAATATACCAAGTACATAGAAATACACATATTGATCAGTGACTAAAAGATTACTAGCACAGAACTGGGCTTACTTACATTAAATGTTTGGCAGGGTTTTGTGAATAGACTTAAATCATCACCATTTTCAAATGTTATTGATTTGTTATGAAAATATTTTCTAAATATTTTTCTAAACAATACAAATTTATTTGTTCAACAGAAACTGTTTTGGGAACTATAGAAATTATCATGGTTCTATACTTAATAAATGAATCAATTAATGAGTTTGTTCTTATTTTCACTATTTTAAAAAAACTTATTTATAAAAAGAAACACTGACAAAATCATAGGATAAGAGGGATACAACTCCACACAATTCCCACCACCAGAATCCTGTATTCCACCCCCTTCCCTGATAGCTTTCCTATTCTTTATCCCTCTGGGAGTATGGACCCACGACGGTAATTGTGGGATGCAGAAGGTGGAATGTCTGGCTTCTGTAATTGCTTCCACGCTGAACATGGGCATTGACAGATTGATCCATACTCTCAGCCTGTCTCTCTCTTTCCCTAGTGGGGAAGGGCTCTGGGGAAGTTGAGCTCCAGGACATATTGGTGGGGTTGTCTGTCCAGGAAAGTCTGGTCAGCATCATGCTAGCATCTGGAACCCTATCCAGAAAATCCCAGGTCACAAGCTGATGCTTGTTGGAGCTCACGCCAGCTGTTTTTTCCAAGTAACCATCTTGGCTCTGCCCCATTTCCACTATTTTTATTATATAAAATTTGTATCATCAAGTCAACTTTGTTGACCAATACTAGCAATGAATATTTGCATATAGCTACATAATTTATAGATAAGATTTTTTATAATCAACCCATTAAATTTTTTATTTGTAATTGGGTTGGATGTTTTTCTTATTGGAAAAAGGTGGAAGAGAGGATGGCATGATATTTTAAATGATCATAGTTGTAAAGTTTATTAAATATTTACTAAATACTTATTAAATATTATTAAAGACCTAAGACTTTGACTAAGCAGGAATATTTTTATGTAAGTTACAGACAGACTTATTTCCTTGCTCACACAACACTGGTATAATCTCTGCTTAGAATTTAATAGACTAAGAAAAGATGTGATATTCTTGATAGTATATAAAAGAGAGAATTATCCCAAATCTAGAATAACACAGGTAAGCACCCTTAGTTTTCAGTTCTCAAAATCTACTCTGTATCCCACATGCTACCTCTTACTAGTAGTTTGATAGACAATAACACATTCCAACCCACCCTGATGTTTTCCAGGAAGTAAAACTTTTCAAATAATGCAAATATTTACATTGTCTCATGATAATTACATTGTTTGCATTGAATAGTAGATGTGTGAATGTCTGAAGATAATGCTTATGAGTCATAAAATTTGCTCTAAAGATAGCAAGAAAGCTTTCCCTGTATGCTTTTCTAAGTAAAATAAGTCTAAAGTTAAATATTGTTCCAACTCAGCAATCTATGTTGTGGGTGGGGAGATTCAGTTTTATGTTTAAGGGGTTTCTTCTAATGTAATATGTTAATAAGGTTTCTTTCTTTAAATGCCCTGGTCTCTTTAATATTTTTTCAACCTCTTTCATGAAGTCATCAGTTTGCTTTCATACAGTCAACAGTGATTGGTTTTACCATTAGTAGCTCCCATTAATTTATGGCATTCCTGGCTACTTTTCAACATTCCAAGATTCATTTGCTTTTGTTCTTTACAAATTTTCATCTTAAATTCCCCATTGTTACTATGATATACGAGTACACTTTGAAGGGCACTATGAATTATTTTCAGAATAGTGATATTTTTTAACACGTCTTAATTACATGTATCAGGTGATTAAAAATGTTTTGACTATTCAGTGTGAACATAATATGATTTGTTTTTACTATTACACTGAGGATTTTCATGTTCTTTAAACTTATTAAAAGAAAATTCAGACACTTCCCCTTAATTTCTTCATTAATATCCTTATATGAAAACTTAAAAAAATGTTTAGAAAAAAAAAGAAAATTTATTTTGTTGGTTTTATATTAAGTTTAAAGTTTTCAAATTATCTTTATTTATTGGATAGAGACAGCCAGAAATTGAGAGGAAAGGGGGAGATAGAGAGGAGAGAGACAGAGAGACACTTTCAGTCTTGCTTCACCACTTGTGAAGCTTTCCCCCTGCAGGTGGGGGCTGGGGGCTTGAACCTGGTTCTTGTGCACCATAATGTGTGCACTTAATCAGGTGTGCCACCACTCATCCCCCAAAATAATTTTTCCATTCAGAGAATTTTGAACTGAAATTAGAAATCATTGCATTAATGCCTACCTGAGGAAAGACTCTTTGCTAAACATGTTCTTTTTATTTTTTTATATTTATTTATTTTCCCTTTTGCTGCCCTTGGTTGTTTTTCATTGTTGTTGAAGTTATTATTGTTGTTGTTATTTGATGTCGTTGTTGGATAGGACAGAGAGAAATGGAGAGAGGGGGGAAGACAGAGAGGGGGAGATAAATACACCTGCAGAACTGCTTCATGCTTGTGAGGCAACTCCTCTGCAGGTGGGGAGCTGGGGGTTTGAACCCGGATCCTTACTCTGGTCCTTGTGCTTTGCGCCATGTGCACTTAACCCGCTAGGCTACTGCCCGACTCCCTAAATATTTTCTTTTATCACAGACACACATAGATTAACTAGATCCAAATACTATCTTAGTTGTTTTCTAAATAGGAAAACATGGCTACTACAAAAAATTAAGGGGGTATGGGTAGTGGTGCACCTGGTTGAGCATACATATTACAATGTGCAAGGATGTAGGTTTGAGCCGCTGGTCTCCACCTTCAGGAGGAAAGCTTTTCGAGTGGTGAAGTAGTGCTGCAGGTGTCTGTCTCTCTGCCTCTCTCCCTCTATATCACCCCCTTCCCACTCGATTTCCAGCTGTCCCAATCCAATAAATAAATAAATAAATATAATGAAAATTTTAAAAATAAATAAAACGATAAACATGTTCATGTTCACAGTCAATTGATTATACAACTAAGAGAATTTTGAGATTGTTAGTGAGTAAACTATAGTGGCTATTCTTAATATCAATATGCTTTATTAACATACTTTCCAGAACAGGCACCAGTATACATCATAATATGTGGTTCATTCTCACAAGCATCTTTCACTCTTTTTAGTCTATTGTTTGCTATATGCAGTTCCATAGCCAGTAATTTATCAAATAAACTTTTTTTTTCAATTTTATTTATTCATTCCATAGGATAGAGAGAAATAGAAAGGCAGAGGGTGATAGAGTGGGAGAGAGACACCTGTAGCACAACTTTACCGCTAATAAAGCTTTCTCCCTGCAGGTGGGGGCTAAGGGTGTGAATCTAGCTACTTTAGCATTGTAATGTGTGTGTTCAATTAGGTATGCTACCACCTGCCCTCAGATAAACTTTAAGATGCTAGCATGATGCCAACCAGACTTCCCTGGACAGATGACCCCGACAATATGTCCTGGAGCTCCACTTCCCCAGTGCTCCAACCTACTAAGGAAAGAGAGAGGCAGACTGGGAGTATTGATCGACCAGTGAACGCCCATGTTCAGCAGGGAAGCAATTACAGAAGCCAGACCTTCCATCTTCTGTATCCCACAATGACTTTGGGTCCATACACCCAGAGGGTTAAAGAACAGGAAACTGTCAGGGGAGGGGATGTGCTATGGAGTTCTGATGGTGGGAATTGTGTGGACTTGTACCCTTCTTATCCTATGGTTTTCTTAATATCTCCTTTTTTAAAAAAATAAAAGAAAAATTAAAAAAAATAGGTAACTATGATGACAGTTGGAGTCAATTTTAAAATGTGGTCTTCATATGTGCTCATTTCTGTAATGATGCTATATTTTTCAGCATAAGGAATTATGTGTAGAGCATTGATAATGCTACTTTAAGGCATTTGTTATGAATTTAACTTGGTTTCTAACACATAAATATAAGGCACATAGATGTATTTTAGAAAAATTAGTATTGCAGATAGTTGATTTTTCTTGGGTTTTGACTGCTACATAATTCTGTATATTTGATTCAACTTAAAATATTCAAAGATATCTTATTGTGGTATGGTATCTACATGTTTTAATGTACCAACATGGCTTTTCATTGGCATACATTGGCATTTATTGTGATATATTTAAAATGCATTTTGTTTTTATTTTATAGATCACTGCTCAACACTGGCTTATAGTGATGCTGGGGGTTGAACCTGGGACCACTGGTGCCTCAGGCATGAAAGTCCTTTTGCATATTTATTATGCTACCTCCTTAGCCCTTATTTAAAATTTATGATTGTAACTTGAATGAACAAATACTTTTGTGTGGTTTTAGAAAATCATAAAATGAGTTTAGATTGGTTGTGCGAGTAGTCTAGCACTATATGATATGATAGCTTTTAAGTATCCATTTTAATTAATTCATATTAAAATAAAAATTACGTAGAGAGGTAAAGATATTTTTCTAGTTTTCAAATATGAGGACAAGTAGGGATTAATTTTCAGTTAAATTGTTAGCAGTTGTTTCAGTACCATTATTCTTCAGAAAGTACATGTAATTTGGGTTAAATAAAATGTTCACCTAAAAATCTAATTATGTAGAATCTTCGTAATTTACTTTGGACTAATAAAGGTATTCAATTAAGTGTCCAATTTTGTAAGTCAGATTGAATATGCATTAGATAGAGTGGGAGCTTGGAGAGACAGGATTATCATTAGGGTATCACTAAAAGGTACTTAATTACATATATCCTCCCATTACTTTTTATAATTAACTAGCATTGTTTCATTTTATTTTTTTAATTTTTCACTTTTATTTATTTTTGGACAGAGACAGAGTAATCGAGAGGGGGGCACTTGCAGCCATGCTTCACCACTCGTGAGGTTTCTCTCTTGCAGGTTGGGTCCAGGAGTTTGAACCTGGGTCCTTGCACACTGTAATGTTAGCACTGTTTTGTTCTATGCATTTTATTCTTCTACATTATCACACAGCTTCAGAAAAGTAAAAAAAATGTTTATGTTTAGGAAACAGATCATTATTTTGATATGCTTGACAAGGAATGGGCTGGAACTTCTTGAAAGGATGGTTACGAGGGACACTTTCAATATGACTTAATCTATAAAGATTATTTTAAATAAAATGACATAAATTGGAAGGAGATATTACTTGAACATGACAAAGTTGTCATTATTGGGGGCCTGGTTGTGGTGCATCCAGTTGAGCTCACCTGTTACTTTGTACAATGACTTGTATTCAGGATCCCAATGCCAACCTGAGGGGTGGGGGCAGCTTCTCAAGCAGTGAAGCAATGCTGCAGGCATCTCTCGTTATCTCGCCTCTATATCTCCTTTTCCTCTCGATTTCTCTCTGTCTTTCCCCTATAAATGAATAAGTAAATAAACTATTAAAAATAGAATGATTATTATTGTAATAATAGTAGAACAGAAGGAGTAGTTGAGAATCAAGAAGTAGACTTCCCCAGGAGTTGGTAGCATCATTTGTCACAGTGCCTGTTGTGTTATAAGTGTAGTTCAAAGAAACTAGAACAGTAGAAGTATTAGAAGACACTAGATCTTTTGGTTGAGAGTTAAGGTGTGATCACTCCTTTTTTTATTAGTACATGTTAAAGTCAAGAGTTGTGAAAAATTATTCTTAACTAGTGTTCATGTAGCTATATTAAATTAAGTGGCATTTTTTATGTTAAAAGTTGCTCTTCTGTGTTTACTAGTATTATCTACTATTTCCTTTAACATTTTTACATCAATAGAAAATGTATACTTAGGGTTCTGTGTGAATTAAGTGATATGTCATTGACTATGTACTCTGCTCTTAATCACTAATTCGATAAATGAAAATTTATTATATTTTATTGATTTAATAATGATCAACAAGACCATAGGATAAGAGGAGTACAATTCCACACAATTCTCACCACCAGAGTTCTGCATCCCACCCCTCCTTTGGAAGCTTTCCTATTCTTTATCCCTATGGAAGTATGGACCCAGGATCATTATGGGATGCAGATGGTGGAAGGTCTGGCTTCTGTAATTGCTTTTCCACTGGACATGGGCATTGACAGGTTGATCCATACTCCCAACTTGTTTCTCTCTTTCCCTAGTGGGGCAGGGCTATAGAGAGGTGGGGTGCCAGTACAAATTGGTGGGGTCATCTACCCAGGGAAGTCAGGTTGGTGTCATGGTAGCATATGCAACTTGGTAGCTGAAAAACATTGATATAAAGTCAAACAAACTGATTAATAATCAGGAATCTAAAAGTAAGCATATAGCAGACAACAATTTTAGAAAACATTAGGAAGTCTATTTTAGTATATTCCAAGGGGCCCATGACTTTACCTTTTTTTTTTAAATTTATTTATTGAGGAATTAATGCTTTACATTTGACAGTAAACACAATAGTTGGCACACGCATAACATTTCTCAGTTTTCCATATAACAATACAACCCCCACTAGGTCCTCTGTCAACCTTCTTGGACCTGTTTTTTACCATTTTTTGCCTGAACCCAAGAGCTAACTTGCAGGTGGGTTAAGGGTATTATCTGAGGAGACAGTGTCAGAGTTGGAAGTAAGACTAGAAAGCTGGATTAAGTCAGTAAGTAGCTCCCAAATGTGGGGAAAATATAGAAATATTGTTAACTGTAATCCCTGCTGTTTTGATCCGGGGCCCATATTAATTACAGGAGCTTGTGTAACCTCTGCCTCTTTGTAGGTCTAGTTTGCATTCCATGCTCACAGCTAGAACATTCTAGGCTGCACTCATTTCAGGATTAGTCTTCCTCAAGTGGTAGAATATGTTGACTCATCCTCCCTTTGCAGAGTGGGGCACTCTCTACTATTGTTGTTCTACACTGAGGGCAGGACCTTGCAGAGGCCCATAAGTGGATCCACAATGGTGTTACTGATGGAGATGGCCAGCGATGGTGGAGAGAGGGATCTATTAGAGGTCTAGGCTCATCATATCTATGTGGGAATCCCAGCCTTCCCTGACTAGGGCCACAGATGATGGGGTGACCTGGTAATGACCTAGAGAACCATCTTTGAAGTTTGCAGGTTTCTTGCCCTGATCTAGCTTTTGTAGTCCTTACTTTACCTGACAAGGTTACTCTTAGAGTTATTGGGGGGGAGCGAAATAGGAAGAAGGTGAGGAGGGTATCTAGGTCTAAGTAGAAGCTATTTGATTAAGTACTTTATGGTGTCTTTTTTTGGTCTTTCTTCTCACTTGCTGCACTTATTGAATAACTGTAGACTTCTGTGCACTTTTACTTTAAGGTGTATATTTTCCCATACTTATGTATACATGTGCACATGTGGGCCTCTCATGGGCCCTGCTCTATATCTAGGTTCTGTGGTTTTGTTAAGAAGTGTGCCACACGAAGTGGAATTAAGGAGGCCTGTGAAAGGTCTCACTAGGTACTGGAGCTGGAGTTGACATCACAGGTCTGTCATCTGTGGACAAAGTCTGAAGTGAAATGTATTGAGGTGGTACTGGTTCCATTGATTAGGAAATCAGCAGATTTCCTAATCAATGTTGAAATCAGCAGATGCAGTATCAGATCAAGAGAAGCATGAAGGAAAACAATCAAGCCCCAGAGGTTCCAGGACTGGGAGAAATATGGGCTTTATAGAGAATGGGAAAAGTCCCTGCTGTCTTAGAGTTTAAGAAGGCAATAGATAGTTATTGTTACAATAAAGTTATTTGGGAATTTGGTTTACTTTGAAAATCGTATGAGTAGGATTTACTGTACCATACAAGACCTCACCATGATTTGTGTCATCTAATGCTATTTACAAATAACTGCATCTTATATACTGACAATACCAGTTGCTTCTGGTCTCCCTGGTCTAAGATTATAGGTGATTTATTGTATATTTTTAAATAAAGACAATACTAGAAATGTATTAACAATTTAAGCCCACTGTTAAAACTCAATCTGGTTACCAATTTGAAGCCTTGAGTGCTTAGATTGAAGAAATATATATTCAGAACTGGGGTCTATGCATCAAAAGTTTGAGACGTCCAATCTTTTTTTCCCTCTCATATTTAATAAATAGTGATTTATAGGACAATAAGCCAGTAGGAGTGCATATTAACACCATTCTCACCACCAGTTCTGTGTCCCTACCCCCAGCCCCCATAGTGGACCTGAAAATCTACCCTTACACTTGCCACTGAGACTTTTTTACTTGCTGCAATACTCCAAACCCTGTCAATTTATGTTTTGCATTTCCCTTTCCATTCTTATTTTCAACTTCTGTTTATGAGTGGGATCATCCTATATTCATCTTTCTCTTTCTGACTTTTC
Source organism: Erinaceus europaeus (assembly GCF_950295315.1). Lineage (NCBI taxonomy): Eukaryota > Metazoa > Chordata > Mammalia > Eulipotyphla > Erinaceidae > Erinaceus > Erinaceus europaeus. Next base: position 106,034,200 of record NC_080166.1, read on the forward strand.
TCACTTAACCTAATTCCCTCTAGATCCATCCAGGATGTGTTGGAGAATATGGGTCTATTATTCTTAATAGCTAAGTTTTATTCCATGGTGTATATATACCACAACTTTCCCAGCCATTCATCTGTTGCTCGGCACCTGGGATGCTTCCAGGTTTTTGCTATTACAAATTATGCTGCTGTGACCCTAGATATAAATGTATCTTTTTGGATGGGTGTACCTGACTCTTTAGGATGTATTCTTAGGAGAGGAATTACTGGGCCATAAGGAAGGTCAGTTTCTAGCCTTGTAAGGGTTCTCCAGATTACTCTCCACAAGGGTTGGACAAGTTTACATTCCAACCAGAAGTACAGGAGGGATCCTTTGTCCCCACAACCTCTCCAGCATTTGTTGTTACTGTAATTTCTGATGTATGACATCCTCACAGGGGTGAGGTGCTATCTCATTGTTGTCTTTATTTAACTTTCTTTGACAGTATGGACTAGGAACAATTTTTCCTATGTCTGTTGGCTTTTATGTATCACTTCTGTAGTGAATATTCTGCTGATACCCCTTTTCCACTTTTGAATTGCTTCATTTGCTTTCTTGTTGCTGAGTTTGGTGAGCTCTTTATATATTTTGACTACTAGCCTCTTGTCTGATATATGGCATGTTAAGATCTTCTCCCATTCTGTGAGGAGTCTCTCTATTTGGGTGATAGTTTCTTCTGCTGTGCAGAAGCTTTGCAATTTAATGTAGTCCCACTGGTTTATTTTTATTTTAGTTTTCCTTGCCAGTTGGATTTGTATCACCAAATATGTCCTTGAGATTTAGATGGGAAAGTGTTTCACCAATATATTCCTCAGATAGGTTCTGGTCTAACATCCAGGTACTTGATCCATTTGGGTGTTTTTTGTTTGTTTGTTTGTTTGTTTCTGGTGAGATATAGTGGTTCAGTTTCATTCTTCCACACATTTCAAGCCAGTTTTGCCAGTACCATTTATTGAAGAGACCCTGTCTCCATTTAATAGTTTGGGATCCCTTATCAAAAATTAGATATTTTTGCATCACTAGATAATGCCACAATTATTAGTTAGTCCTGTAGTGAGGAATTTTCAATGAGACAGAACTTTCTGCAGTAACTCTAGAAAAGGCTTGGATAAACAGGGATGGATTTCTTTCTTTTTTAATTATTCATATGTATTTATTTTCCTTTTTGTTGTCCTTGTTTTTTTTTATTGTTGTAGTTATTATTGTTGTTGATGTCGTCGTTGTTGGATAGACTAGAGAGAAGTGGAGAGAGGAGGGAAAGACAGAGAAGGGTAGAGAAAGATAGACACCTGCATACCTGCTTCACCTCCTGTGAAGCAACTCCCCAGCAGGTGGGGAGCGAGGGCTCAAACCGGGATCCTAACGCCAGTCTTTGCGCAGGTCCTTGAGCTTCCTGCCACTTGCGCTTAACCCGCCGCACTTAACCCTCTGCGCTACTGCCCAACCCCCCCCCATGCGTTTCTTTAAACATACTTAAAAAACTATAACTATTAAATTTTACTTCAGAGAATGAAAGGTTTCTGTGCTTGACATTGAGAAGAGTACAAATTAAAATAAGAAAGATGAATTCTTTTTATTTAATTTACTAAAACGTTAATGCTGCCTCATCTTCAATATTTGAGAACATGTTTTTACCCATACTTATTTACCCACATCAATCTTTATTGTTGTTTTTTTAACTTTACCCTCTCTCTCTCTCCATATATATCTTTAAAAACAACACATTAATTCCTATCTCTGTTCCAAAGGGTTCTAATGGTGAATATGTATTTCAAATAAAATATGTGGCTTAACTCTTATTAGCATAATGTAGTATAATAGTTAGCATTAGAAATGATTCAAATAAATCCAGATATATGGCTGAGTATAGAAGAGAACAAAAAACACTATTAGGAGTTCAAGTTACCCAATATAAATCCAGAATTAATTCAGTTTAGGGAATATACATGGTACATTAGGTTAGGCAGCTGTTTATTCAGTGCATATTTCTTCTATATCTAGCATAAAGATGATATGTCAGTAGTAACAAAATATTTCTTGAGTTTTCTGTATTTATTCTGTTGTAGGCTATTATCAGTTTTGCCCATGATTCCCAGAAATTGACTAGTTTAATCTATATAGTAATTTGACATAAATCCTCTTACATTTTTTTTTCCGGTGTTTACTCAGTCACAGGATTAAGAAGTTGTAGTAAAAACATGGGTTCATAACTTTGCTGAAGCTATAGCTTTCTAGGTCATATTGCTATGGTATAAAGAAGTGCTTTGTTAGTAGCAAGCTTTTACATTTATAGACTATATTTTCTTAGCCACTTCTGGGAACTGAATAATTCTAACCTAAATTGTCTTCTCTAAATCAGATTTACAATAGTTATTTCCTTTAAAGCATTTCAAGAATAACCACATTATTCCCGAAGGGAATATCTAATGGAATCTTTAGCTTGAATCTTTTCTTCAGGCCTTACTTGGAAAAACTCTGTGAGAAAATATTACTAGTCCCTCTCCAAATGTCTTAGTGATAGAAGCCATCCAAAACTAAGGTCGAGGTTGTAGAATGAATATTTGGAAGGGAGTTCAACCCAATTATAAGTTTTCATTCATATTTAGTCATTTCTCTTTCTCATTAAGCTGTTGTGATAATTCAATTTGTATATGTGACATAAATATTTTTGTTAAGCTGTTTAATTTTCACCAGTGACAGAATAACTGCATAACTGGTAAGTTAGATATATACATGACATTTATTAAATCTTTTATTTGCTCCAAGGTAGTAGTCTAGAACTCAGTATATATAAAAATAGATACCACTGCCCCCTTATACAAATCACATTTATTATTATTTTAATGATTACAGAGTACTAGAAATAAGGTGGGTAATCTCTATACTTGTAATTAATTCATTAACAGTTTTACTTTGAATTTCTAAAAATCTTTCCAGGATGATATAAATTGTGGTGATTTGAATTGATCAGATATAATTCAAATATCCAAATCTATAAATTATCATCAGATTGAAAATTAAACATTTGCTCTGCTTTGCAATAAAATTACTAATTTATCAGAACAATCATAGCATTTGAACTATGTATTACAGTTTATATAGTGCCTACACTTTGGCTATTTAATTTTGAATTTCTGAATTACTATCATACTATCTTTTTGGTGGAACCAAGACCTTAAACTTGCACAATTTTACCTCTCTTGGACACTTAAAAAAATCATTCATTGGGGGAAATAATGATTTATAGGACAGTTGTCGACATATGGGCACAGTCTCTTATCTCCTGATTATGATAGGTGTCTATACACCATTGACCCCACCCCTAAATCTAAGTCCCTCTTCACCCACGTGTACTAAATACAAGACACCCTCTTCCTTAATCTCTCTCTTTAGTTTGCTTTAATTCAGTAAACTCTGCCCAGTACAAACTTCACTCTGCTTGCACTTTTTTGTTTCTTGCTTAATTGCTACCTATAAGTGAAAGAAAAAAATACAGAGAGAAGGACAAAATGAAGGGAAAACATCATAGTACTGAAACTTCCTTTGTTACCTTTTGTGAGGTATTGGGCCTCAGACCTGGGTGGTCTACATGGTCACTTACCCAGTGAGTTATGTCTCTAGTCTGTGTCCGATATTCTTAAATATGATTTTCGGATACATTCAATGACCGCAGGCTAGTTATAGGGACTTTACTGGAATAAACAAGTTAAGAAATAGTCACTAGGGAATTGGTAGGGAGGACAGTAAAGAGGACAGTAAAGAGGAGCCATCTGCCTTGAATATTTTTGATACACAATTTAAAAAGCTAAGTTTGATATATACTATTTTTATTTTATTTTATTTGCCTCCAGAGTTATTGCCGGGGCTTGGTGCTTATACTATGAATCCACTGCTCCTGGAGATCATTTTTTCTCCTTTTGTTGCCCTTGTTGTTGTGGTTATTATTATTATTGTTGATGTTGCTGTCCTTAGATAGGACAGAGAGAAATTGAGCGAGAAGGGGATACTCTCAGAGAGGAGGAGAGACACCTGTAGACCTGCTTCACCACCTGTGAAGCGACTCCCCTGCAGATGGGGAGCTGGAGGCTCGAACGGGGATCCTTATACAGGTCCTAGCACTTTGCGCCACGTGCGCTTAACCCACTGCCCTACCACGACTCCAGATAATATGCGATTTTACTAGTTGTCTATATCTTTAGCAAGACAAATGATTAGTGCACCAGACATCAGAATAATGGCCTGTTGTTGATTTTCTGTGTAGATTGATCTGATTATAACTATTAAAGTACTTAAATGTTTCATCTGTGCAATATTTGAGGATGAGATTATTTTTATAATTTTCATTATTCTTTTAAAAATGATAGACCTGTACTACTTGATTTCTATGTTCTTGAAAATTGACTTTTTTGATAATAGGTGTTTCCAATTCATTTTTCTTTTATATTTCCTTTAAGTCCCACCATCAGAATTTTTTTTTTTTTATCACTCATCAGAAACTTTCTTTCAAGATTATTGAAGGCTATCACATTGTATATATGACCTACTAATTCTCAGTCCTATTTTATTTAATTATTTTTTAAAGATTTTATTTATTTATGAGAAAGATAGGAGAAAGAACCAGATATCACTCTGGCACATGTGCTGCAGGGAATGGAACTCAGGACCTCATGCTTGAGAGTCCAAAGCTTTACCACTGCTCCACCTCCTGGACCACTCAGTCCTATTTTATTTAAAGTCCTGGCATTGAAGACTATTTTTCCCCTGCTGACGATTTTCACTTTTTTTTTTTCCTCACTGGGGTTTTACTGGATCATCAGAGAGAGAGAGAGAGAGAATGCCACACTATGACTGAAATTTTTCCTAGTAGAGTGGAGATTGTGTTCGAACCTGAGTCATGTGACGCCATCAAAGGAACTCTCCTAGTTGGACTATCTTGCTGACTGTCACTGACTGTTCTTTTCCTGTTCCTTTCTTCTTTGATTCTCATCTGCCTAAACTTCTCATCCTTGAGAATACTGTGAGCTACTGACTTCTTGCTCCTCATTTATTTTCTGTCTATACTCATTCAGATGGTGTTTTCATAACCTTGCATACTATTTGTGCAGTGAAGATGGATAAACCTTTATCTCCAGTTTGGGCCTCTTGTGAATTCATACATTTCTCTGCAGAGCTGCCATTTCCATGTGAACACTGTTCCATTTGAATGTCTACTAGACAACCCTATGCATCATGTACATAAACTGACCTATGGAACTTTCCCACAAACCCACTTCTTTCAGTACTTTGAGAAATGTAGAAATTTGCAACTCAATCTGCCTTAGGCTAAAGTCATTGATATAATTTCTGATTCCTTTCTCTTTCTAATATACTGTGTTCACTATGATAGCAAATTTTGTTGGGTCTAGGAACAACAATTCAAGATTTTGAACTCTTTTCTCAACACCCCTGTTTCTATTACCAGAAAGAGCTAGCCCATACCATGTATTATTTGCATTTTTTCAGTAGCCTCCACACCAAGCTTGCTGTTTCTGTCTGCTCTCTCCACTCTGTCAATCCTGCTCACCTGGACTGTCTCTATACATTACCTAGCAGCCAGAGAGATTCTTTGGAAGAGATTCTTTGGACAATTGAAATTACATCACAGCTCTGCTGCAAACTTTTTTAGTCATTTCGTCTCTCTTGCAGAGGAAAGACAATGTCCATACAAAGGACTTCAGGGAATAACTTCATTTGTATTCTGGCCATATGTAAACTCATTACCTCAGCCTGCTTATGCCTGAACCCAGGATACTGATTTTCTTGAAGTTCCTAAGAGGTTCTGGGTACCTACCTGATTTTGCTTCAGTATGCCTGCACTTCCTTTCTCCTTGAATAGAATTATTTTTCATACAAAACCAGTATGACTGGATCTATAATATTCTCAGTCTTTTTTCTCAAATAGATCTTTACAAGGGAGTCTGCCATGACTTCTCAATTTAATATTGTATTTTCTTTTTTTTTTTTAATTCTTTACTTATTGGCTAGAGACAGCTAGAGATCAAGAAGAAAGGGGGAGATAGAAAGTGAGAGAGACGGAGAGACACCTGTAGCCCTGCTTCACTGCTTATGCAGATTTCCCCCTGCAGGTGGGGACCAGGGCCTCGAACCCAGGTCCTTGTACAGTGTAACATGTGCACTCAACCAGGTGGTATCTCCTGGCCCCCAAAATTGTAGTTTCTGACTGTTATATTCATTCCCCTCTTCTAATCAGTTTCATAGGTAAAAAAAAAACATTATTTTAATGAGTGCATTAAACTTATTGCCCCTATCCCTCACTTCATTTTTTATGAATAGATTTTTTACACTCTTAGTGTATCTAAACTGGTGCCAGAGGTTAGTAGACACTTAATAAATACATTTTGAGTATTTGCATTTTAAACTCATTTAACATTTCCTCAAGTCTTTAAAGATTTGAACGAGTTATCAGAAAAGAAATCTACTCCTATTAAATTTATTAATAGAGTTACGCATTTCCAACCCTCTTGCCAGTCGTGTTGGTTAAAGAGAATAAAATGTAAGATCCTTGCTTTAAGAACTCTTTCTTAATTAGCTTCACTGACATGAATAAAGCAGCAATACCTCTAGTAGTACAAGAAGGTGCTATACTGAGGAGTACAAGAAAATAGGAGTGGATGTGAAGTTTATCTGTCCATATGTAAGTTCCTTGACATCTTACTAACTGAAGTCCTTACCTGTAAAATAATAAAATGTGTGCATATGCATGTGTGTGAACATGTGTATATCTGTGTGGATAGAGTAGCCCTATAATGAATACACATCAGCTAACTTTGGCTTAGCTTATAATAGGTATATAATAAAAATTATTTTCTCTCTATCAGTATGTTCCATCTCATAATTGTATACATAATTTCTCAGTAGTCACATACCAAATAGTGATCTTAAGAGTCCCATGTAAGTATGAAATTTCACTGTTTGGATAATATTGGAGATTAGCTAAATTCTGAAAGGTCATATGAGTCAGTGTCATCATCTGAAGCAATTATAATTTTCCTAGCAATATATATCTTAGATGAGAAATGGAAAAATTAAAGAAGAGTGATACCACTTAGGTTTTGCTAACACTCACAAGAATGTTGGTGAGGATTTTAAGGGTCTCAGAGAAAATAAAACATGAACATAGGGGATGATATTGTGGGTGTATAATCTGATGGATTTAGACAATTATATATATACATATATATATTAATGAGAAGAAAAAGTCAGAAATATCTGTTAATCTTCTACAAAGACATCAGCAGAGATCAAGATATTAGGAATATGAGCTTGTTATCAAATCAAAGCTTCATTCCTTGCCAAGCAAAGTGCCAGTTAGTCAAGAGGCAGAGGTTTGTGCAAAGAAAATGAGTTTTTTTTTCAGATTGGTAATGGAATCTGGAAGATTGCAGACTACTGTTATTTTATTTGAGTCATTTTATTGAGGCTAAGGTAATAGCCCAGTTGGAGGGAAGTGGCTCAGTCATTGACTGACATAAAGGGTCTGGTCATGAAACTATCCATTTGGTAGGTGGAAGCCTCCCCTCACAAGGCTGATTCTTCAAGTTTGGAAGTGGTTATTTATCTGACTGAAAGGTTCTGTCACTAGGGGAGACTAGTAGTCTGTAAAGCCTTGAGAATGAATCATTAAGCAATACCTTTTTATTACTTCCCATCTCTAAAGGATGTTTATCTTTTTTCCAGAGGTTTATATGACAAGCTTCTGGTTTTGAAACACAAAAATATATATGTGGAAAGCAAGATGGAGTCTGTAATGCTTGCTCACTTTCAACTCAACTATGAGGTGAATAGTGAAATTACATGATGAATATAATTGGTAAATAGTCAATTTGGCATAAATAGTGGATTGATATCTCATGCAGCTAGAGAACTTTTTGTGCCATACATTAATCATTTGGGGTGTACTAAAAGACTAGGAAGAAGAGATTTGAAAAAAAAAGAATAAAAATTTTGCAGATAAATAACAAATGTATAAAATTATTAAAAAGGTCATAGATGGCAACAATGGCAGCTATGAATTTTGTGGGAACAAATTTATAATTGAGAGATATATCCAAATGGGATTTTCTTAGGACTGGAAGGAAAAAAGCAAAAAAAGGCAGGGAAACCTATAAAGATCACATATGAAGGAAAAAAAATCTGGGAATTTTGTGTGACTTGATGGAAAACTGTCTATAGCGAATAGGGGACCAAGAAAAGATTGGGAACTTGAAGAAAGTTATGAATTGGTTTTAGTAGAATGATTGACAAGAGTATTGAGAATCCAGGACAGGCCCTATGAGGGCCCAAATAAGTTATTTAATACACATTTATAGTGGTGTCAATCAGCTGAGCTTGACTGTTTGGAAGCACAAACACATACATATGGTTGGAAGACTTTCAGAAACAGAGCATTGGCAAGGAGAGAATTAAGTGTCTTGCAGGGTGGTGAGGTTATTCAGTAAGAACAAGCTTTAGTATTTGAAATAGTGAAGAATCTGAGAACTAAGAGAGTGTGGGATGTACTGGAATCAGAGAAAATACTTTTTTACTATTCAGACTTCTGTAAAAGTCAAGCAGTTTACCTTAGATAAAAGAAAACTATATAGTTAAAAAAAAAAAAAAGTAGCAAGGGGGAATTATCCTTAGTAACTTTATGATTAATTCCAGGCCATGTAGGGGTAAAAATGGCATATATATTAATAATGTAGCAACATGAAAACTTTAATAAAAGAAACAAAATATAGAGAATTGAAATAAGTAAACGGGCAAGATTATACTTTTGTAATGACTGATTTTTATCTGTCATTTGCCAATTCTTCCTTGAATTATGTATGACATTTGGATGTCCTTTTCAAAATGAAAGACAGTTCAAATAGCTACATTTGTATTCATGCTTTATTTAAAACAGAATATTCTGTTTTATTAGATATTTTTACTTTAACTTTCTCAATTAATTCTCATATCATTCTTTGATATCTATGTTATACCTCACATTTAAAATCTCATTGTATTTAATTTTGGCATGTGACAATAAAAATGAATTTTACTTTTTTTTTTTTTTTTAATACAAAAGCACTGCTTAGCTCTGGCTTTTGATGGTACTGGGAGGTTGAACCTGGGACTTCAGAGCCTCAGGCATGAAAGTCCCTTTGCATAACCAACCTGCCCACCCCCAAAACTGAATTTTAAAAGTTCTAAAATTCTAACTAAATTTACTGTTTTTATCTTTAAAATTCTTTGTATGGATACTCTGCACTTTTGACATATGGGTATAATCATATTATGTACAGGAGTATAAATACACATTTTCATTTCTCATTTTTGCTGTATTATTTTCAAAATTGCAATTTATTATTAGTATATAGTATGCAGTTTACTGGATCCATTAAGTTATTTACCCACTGTTATTGCTTGCTTTTGAGACTAACTTAAACATTATGGGAGGCCTAAAGGAACCAGGAGAGAAATCAATTGCCGTTGCTTCAGCCCCTGACCTATTTATGTAAGACCTCAGGATAATAAACCCCCATTCTATCATTATCCTAGTTTTTTCCAGTCATAGTGCTATATGCACAACAGTAAAAAAAAATATATATATATATATATATATATATATATATATATGAGCACACAAATGTATGATCACTGTTATTCTTATTAATTTAGCTTTAATGGTTTTTATTGCATTTTTGTTTCCTTCTGATTCTGTGCAATTAAGCATTTCTTATTGGTGCCATCTTTTATTGTGATTCCAGTTTTTAGTTCTTTTCAAATAGTACTTTGACCCAGATTCTATGAAGTGGAATGCATGGGCAAAAGGATATATAAAATAAAAAATGTGACCTGAATGCCAGACTCCTGGGGTGGTGGTGGGGGTGGGGGTGTCAAATAAACTTTTCTGAGATACTGCTCATTATTTGAATAAAGAAATTGCACAAAATAGACACTAGAAAAGTGTTTTATTCATTTTCCCCTCTCTTTTTTCTTTCTCTCTTTTATTAGGAAATGCTGTTTTTCAGGACTGTGTTTTCCCAAGAGTGCAATTTCTGATGTCTCCAAAATATTTTAGTTTTCCTTGTTCTTTCTTCCATTAGTCAGTCTATTGTGCCCCTCGTCAATTTTAGTCCTGCTGTTTCTATGTCTCTTTTTAGCATCCCCAAGTAGGCAAGTGTAGAAACCAAAGGTTTATTTATGTTTGACCTAAGTTTTCATTTGTTTTGTTTCTTAAGTTCCACCAAACTTCAACTCCTCTCCTCCTCCTCCTACCCCTCCTCCTCCTCTTCCTCCTCTTTCTCCTCCTCCTCTTTCTTCTTTTTCTTTTAAGGGAGTTAATGCTTTCCACTGCAGTCATCAGTACAGGAGTACAATTTTATTGTGCAAAAGACCCCTCCAAAGTTACCGGATTTGTTCTTAATGAAATTCATCAAGCAGAAACCAATCTTAAAGACTCTAAGGATCTAGAGTAAAAGTCCTTCATCAAATGTCAGAGAAAAATAATAATAGCTTTCTAAGTTTGCCTGTTATGAGCTCAGTGTGCACTTCTCAAGCAGTGCCCATATGGCGATGAATTCTTTTGCAGCTTTTACTGATAGTCACCAGTCAATAAACATTTCCTGAAGATATCTTTGGGATGTGGGCATCTTTATTTTTTTCCTTAATAACTTTGACAAATAATTTAGTGAAAAATGCAAAATCATATCTAGTGTCACACTCATTTCTCACTGTCATTACAGGGTGGAAGAAACAAGTAATGGTGAACTAGTATTTTAAAATCAGGACTACTTTGGACTAGGGTTGTTTTATAATGTGTGTGTGTGTGTGTGTGTGTGTGTGTGTGTGTGTGTGTGTGTGTGTGTTTGTGTGTGTAATATCACTTCCCTCTTCAAGACCTCCCTCCTTCATGGATTATTTTTAAGTTACTAAGTGCAGCTTATGCTTGTGTTGGTATAAGAATATATTAATAACATGCTTTCTTCCACTTAAAAGTGAAATGTGGTTTTTTTAGGGTTCAAAAGAAAAAAAGCTCATAGGCTGTTAAAATTAGTATGGGCCTCTGGCTCTGTGCCTAATGGGTTAATATTCTCTGCTTTGGAACACCTTGAAACCAATCTTTGGCATCTCTTTAAAGAGAGGGAGTCTATTAAAGCTGTTAACCTTACCTGCATTTACCTTATCTATTAACATGATTCTGCTTTTTATTCGTTTATGGTGTTTTAAAGTTTTCTTTTCTCACACTCAAGTCATATGGACATGGCATGTGATGTGTAAACCACCTAGAGGTGCAAAATAGATGCACTTTTAGAATATTAACGGAAATTTAACTTTCCTCAGGATTATTCTTTGTTGCCTTCTTTATACTTGATAATAATTATTATCGACTTGGTCAAAGGATTTTGTAGGTATAAGAATCATTTTTTTCAAACCCATTACTTGTATTCCTTGGATCACCTGAATCCGAGTTGAACCAGAAATGACATTTTCAATACAGACGCCTACCATAAAATCAGAAGTTTTGAGGGTGGAGCCTAGGAAAGTCATTTAAACATTATCGCCAAGGAATTCTTACAGACTTAAAATGTGAGATCCAGTAGCCTAGGTGTAAAATCTCTTTAAAGTCTGAAATATACTGAATTTAGGAGCAATACTCATGAAAAAAAGGGTAAGTTTGCATTGGGTCAACATATTAAGGTTAAAATAGTACAGGCTATGCTCTTGAAACTTGTTTTTTTATCAGCCAGGTGTTAGAGGAAAATTATCCTTTTGTCCTCTCACTTTTATTTTGGATAGGAAGTCAGGAGAACTGGTCTTCTGTCATGTGGGCTGCCTAATCGGCAGCTATTAGAGAAGTTTCCTAGGCGTGTTTAAGTGTGCACTGGGATGGTACTTAATAGATGCCTGTGGAGTTGATAGCCCGCTTACTGCCTTGATCTGAGGTCTCTGGGATTCATTCAGCACTTTGATGATGCACTAAATGGTACCTGACTTTTTGTAAGAGTTCAGGGATCTTCCTTTTTGTAAATTTAATTCATTCCTGGGGAGTGATATTGGAATAGGATGGCTTGCATTCATATCTCTGGATTAGAGTTTGTATGTAAATTTGATATAGAACCTGTGCAAATATACATATTTAAAAATAAGGCTTTATCCCACATGACAATAGATAATAAAGTTCGACATCCTCAAGGAAACACTCACGAAACACATGTCTCTGATATCTGATTACTGTAAAAAATGGCAACTAATCCCTAGCACTGCAAAAACGGTATCATCTGTTTTCCATCTACACCATGCCTCGGCCTCGCGTGAGCTTAATGTGCAGCTTGGCGATACGAGAATCCGGCATGAAGCCCAGCCAGTCTATCTTGGCGTTACTCTCGATCACACTCTGTCATTTCACAAACATCTCATAAAAACTGCAGCAAAGGTGGGCGCGAGAAATAACATCATTGCAAGACTGGCCAGCTCCTCATAGGGCGCGAGCGCTTCCACACTACGATCATCATCTCTGGCATTATGCTATTCCACTGCAGAATAATGTGCCCCAGTATGGTTCCGTAGCCCCCATGTCCACTTGGTCGATTCCAAATTATATTCCTCCATGAGGATAATTTCTGGAACCATCCGTTCCACCCCAGTTCCATGGCTGCCAGTTCTTAGCAACATCGCCCCGCCAGATCAGATATTCGTCGGGATGCGGCATCATCTAAGTTCATTTCCCACGTCTACCCTCGACCGGACCTGCCAATATATGTGGATATCTTCGCCCACCCTGTTCAATGCTTGACATCTCGTCACCCAATCTGGTCCCCTACGCCTACACTGAACTTCTCTGTTCCAGACTCTTGGAAACAGAGTTGGCAGTCAGCTGAGGTAAAAAACAAACACCTCATCACAGACCCCTGCAAGCGTCAACCCGGCTTTGACCTAGCACCATGTTATGATTGGGCTCTCCTCAATCGCTATCGAACACGGCCGGTGCGCCGCTATGTTCCATCGCTGGGGAGCCAGAGACAACTCGAACTGCCCCTGCGGCTCCAGACAGACTATGACCCACATAGTCAATGACTGCCACCTCTTCAGATCAAAGGAGGTCTCAAAACTTTACATCAGGCTCAACCTGATGCTGTTGACTGGCTACGGAAGAAGGGCAAACGCTAGAAGAAGAATAAGGTTTGACTGACAGATTTTCTACTTACATATGAGATAGACTGGTTTTTTATTATAAAGAGAGATTTAGCTTTTGCTTGTATCATAAGTGACTGACTGTAGACAATTTAGTATCATCTAAGTAAATAGATACAGATTATATTATGTTTTTGCAATGTTACCACCCGAATATAGCCATTGTTAACACTTTAGTAACCTTATTCTGATGGTAACACTTGTGTGTGTACACACATACATTAATATATTTAAGACGTACTGTACTTACATAGTTGTCCCTTTTAAAATAATGTAAAGAAGCTAGGCAGTGGTACATCCAGGTGAGTGGGCACACATATTACCATGCACAAAAAACAAGAGTTCAAGTTCCTGGTCCCATCTCAATCTCTCTATGTCCTATAGAATAAAAGACAGAACCAAAAAGAGAGAGAGAGAGAGAATGGCAAAGATAGAGTAGTGGATTCATAGTACAGGCAGCAAGCTCCAGCAAGAACCTTAATGGTAGCAAAATAAATAAATAAATAAGATAAAATAAAATAAATAAAATTATTTGAAAATGTTTTTTATGAGTTACACAATAATCTCTGCTATGAATTCTTAGTATAATAACAAATTGTTGTTATAGGGAATTCTAGCTCTAAATTAATTTCATTGTGACTAAATATTTAAATGTATTTCTCATTATTTTCTTAGAAAAATAATCGAACTACATATTGTGAAAATAAAAATTCTTGTAAATTATTGATATATTTTGTAGAATCTGTTGTTCATAAACATTTCAGTTTGTAGTGAAAAACTAATTAAAGCCAGTCCTGAGGAAAATTCTTATAAAGTCGCTTGACATCTGAGATACTGTATTTAATGGCTAAAAAAAAATTATGCCACAGTGAATTTATAGTAAATACTAACTTGAGATATTAAGGCTTAAGATAAAGGGATATTTCAAAATGTTAACATCTTACTAATATCATACAATGGCTTTAGAAATTTAAAGTAAAGAAAATAGAGTAGGTCAGAGGTGGCATAGTGGATGGAGTATTGAGCTCTCAATAATAAGTTCCAAGTTCAATTCCTGGCAGCACATGCACCAGAGTAATGTTCTGGTTATTTTTCTCTCTCTCCTTCTATCACTTTCATAAGTAAATAAATAAAATCTTTTTGTTCAAAAAGGAAGAAAGGAAGGAAGGAAGGAAGGAAGGAAGGGAGGAAGGGAGGGAGGGAGGAAGGAAGGAAGGAAGGAAGAAAATAGTTTACTAAATACCACGTAACAGGTAAAAAAAAAATCATTTTAACAAGGTGCTTGTGCATTCCAAAACAGATAATAAGAAAGGACATTTAAAAATATATATTTATTTATTCCCTTTTGTTGTCCTTGTTGTTTTATTGTTGTAGTTATTATTGATGTCTTCGTTGTTGGATAGGACAGAGAAAAATGGAGAGAGGAGGGGAAGACAGAGAGGGGAAGAGAAAGACAGACACACCTGCAGACCTGCTTCACCACTTGTGAAGCGACTCCCCTGCAGGTGGGGAGCTGGGGGCTTGAACCGGGATCCTTACACCAGTCCTTGCGCTTTGCGCCACATACGCTTAACCCACTGCACTACTGCCCAACTCCTGAGAAAGGACATTTTAAGAAGAAGTGCTAAAAAATGGACACCATGAGGAAGATAGTGATGTTTAAAGACTGAAAAAAGGGAAGAGATGTACTTTAATACTGCTTTCAGAAGGTAATTTTGCATCCCTTCCTTGTAGTAAATTTGCCATTTATACAGTTAATTGTATTATCGTGTGTTAGAAACATGAGACACTAAATGAGGCAAGCAGAGTTAGCTGTGTAGACCAAGGAATGTTTAATGCCAGGAGAGAGCTTAAGATGCGAAACTAAAGTAGCCTGGAGAGCTTAAGAGCCCTGGCAGGGAAAGTAAGAGAGTTCAGTAGGGGAGCTGAGATGTCCACCCTGGAACAGGCTGGTGGGCCTATACAGGGTCTTAACTCAAGTGCTTAGATTTATAATTCCTTCAGAGATATTTTGGGCCAGATATTTCTGGTACAGGCAGGAGTAAGTCTTACTGTGTGGGTGTGAGGAGTCTGCTTGTTCCCAGCTCTTCTTTTTCAGTCTGTTTCAGTAAGAAAACTTGCTTCCATAAGAGTAGGGGGTCAGGCCTCAACATAGCTCCTTCACCATCACACTAGAGATTCAGTTCCCTGATGTCAATTCAGCAAATAGAACAATGTCAGCACAAGAACTTAGGATCTTCATGGGTTGGAATCAACACAAAATAGCTTTGTCTGGGTGATCTTAAACTGGGCTGAATTGTCCAGAATGACATATAATAATAATAATAATAATAATAATAATAATAATAATAATAATAATAATGATGACAATCCTGGAATTGGGCGGTGGTGTGTGGGGATCCCTGTTTGAGCCCCTGGCTCTCTTCCTGTAAAGGGGTCTGCAGGTGTCTTTCTTCCTTTCTATATATCCCTCGTCTCAAATTCTCTCTGTCCTACACAATAAAAAAATGAAAAAAAGGGGACCGGGTGGTGGTGCACCCAGTTGAGCGCACGTTACAATGCTCAAGGACCCAGGTTCAAGCCCCTGGCTCCCATCTGCAGGGGAAAGCTTCCCAAGTGGCGGAGCTGTGCTGCAGGTGTATCTCTGGCTCTCTTCCTCTCTATCTCCCCCTTCTTCATAATTTCTAGCTATCTCTATCCAATAAATAAATAAAGATAATTTTAAAAAGTGAAAAAAAAAAGGCCATCCAGAGTAGTGGATTTGTAGTGCTGGCACTGAGCTCCAGCGACGACCCTGGTGGGGAAAAAAAGAATGACAGGGAGTTGGGCTGTAGCACAGTGGGTTAAGCACACATGGCGCAAAGCACAAGGATTAGCATAAGGATTCCCATTAGACCCCTGCCTCCCCACCTGCAGGGGAGTAGCTTCATAAGTAGTGAAGCAGGTCTGCAGGTATCTTTCTCCCCCGCCCCCATCTGTCTTTCCCTCCTCTCTCCATTTCTCTCTGTCCTATCCAACAACAACATCAATTGTAACTATAATAATAAAACAAGGGCAACAAAAGGGAATACAAAATAAATAAATAAAAAAGAATGACAATCCTCACATAACACAGCATGTCCTTGATTTAAATTGAGTGTTTTTTATTTTTGGTTTGTTTTGACTAGTTACCATCAACAGTATATTTTCACAAGAAAAAACAATAAAACAGTACTTTTTTTCCGATGAAATTGAATACGAGCTCTCCACTTCCTAGTTCTCCAAAAAGAAAATGGTCTAACATTTCATTATATTAAATATGTAAACAGCCTAGTCAAGACTGTGACAGTGGAGAGTTCACATTTATTTTAAGATCCAGCTATATAGATATTTGGTCTGCTAACTGTATTCTCAATCAGTTTCAGAATCAGATAAATGTCTTTCAAAGAAGGTGTTAGCCAATAATAAATTTTAGAGTTGAGAAACATATTCTGAAGATAGATGTTCAATCAGTTTTCTTAAACATTTCATCATCAGGCCCTACAAGCAATCCTCTGCACTCCTTGATGTAGTGGAGACCTGAACAAAGTAGCCTAGAACTGCATTTCATCTGCATAGAATTGATACTTAGTGCAATGACTGCCCTGGGCCAGGTTTGGCTTGGGGATAGACGGTGACATAATAACATCAAAGCCGCTGAAGCATTCAAAGGCTGCAAAGCAAACAATGTAAGTGCTTTAAGGAGAAACCAAAGCAGAATGTTAAGTGATTCAGCAGAGTTTTATGATGCCTGAAAATTCCTAGGGCAGACTGAGGAATCTGACACAAAATGGAGATAAGGTGCCTTTTGTATAATTAGAAAATAGCAACTCTTTCTGGGGGGAAAAAAGGTGCTGCTAAAATTCAGAGACTATTTGTATGTTTGCATGTTGTTATTTTTTTATGTATCAAATATATTTACCTTAATTTCAAAGAGATAATAATGTCTAATATGATAGTTTACTGAACAGTCACTAAATTCAGACATAGGACAGTCTCTGCTTTGGCACAACACACAGAACAAACTAACAAGAAAGAGAGTACTCCAAATCACAGAGAAAACAAATTGAGTATGTCCCAATGTTATTTTCCAGACAATAAATTCTGCTAGCCTGTAGAGTCATCACTAAAGAAAATGAGCAAGGTACATTAATAAAGTCACTTAATATTTGTTGAACAAATCATGGAGGATCGTGTTGCAGGAATTAAGCAAGGGTATGAGAAATTCCTGTATTCTATTTTCAATCTGATGTCATCATTAATTTGATTAACCATCTGCTCTTTTTATTTATTTTCCATATATACATGTATTTTACCTGACTTTTGAATTAGGACGTATTATATACTTGGCTAGAAAGCAATGAAATATTGTATTTCTTTGTCTTTTTTATTCTTTCTCACCTTAAGTTAGCTTTACCGTACTAATATATTTAATTTTCTAATAGTCTTGGAATTTTTTGAGACCCCCTTTTGTTTCCTTTGAAATCAGTCATTGTCAGTATGTCTGATGTGGAAAAAGAGATTGCTAAGGGGATTTTTTTTACACATTCTAAGTGGAGAATTGTCCTCTGCTGGTAAAATGTAACAGTGTTATGGTAAATTTATGTAGCTGCCACAAGAGTGATTCTCACAAATGAGTGGCTTAGTGTTATGATTGTTGCACGTTAGGATCATCTCACCAATATTGTTTGAAAATTACATTGAGTTTTAAGACCTATGGAAATTGATATGAACTGCCAGTGGTTCACACCAGCATGTCATTGTTTGGAAACAATTTTAGTAATAGCAGGAAATCATTTACATGAGATTTGTCAAAAATACAGTTCTTTTTTATTTTTTATTTATTTATTGGATAGAGACAGTCAGAAATCGAGAGGGAAGGGAGGGATAGAGAGGGTGTGAGACAGAGAGACACACCTGCAGCATTGCTTCACCACTTGTGAAGCTTTCCCCCTGCAGGTGGGGACTGTGGACTCGAACCTGGGTCCTTGTGCACTGTAACATGTGCGCTCAACCAGGTGTGCCACCACCCAGCCCCAAAAATACAGTTCTTAAAGTGATGGAATTTTTTTATTATTTAATGAAGACAAAACTATTTTAAAGATACACCAATGAAAGAACAATGAAGAAATTTATGAGTGTAAGATTTTCTGTAACTAGGGATTTTAAATCTACAAAGTTTCTTATAATCTGTCAATTATTTTTAATATTTATGCTAATTATTTATATATTGTTTGGTGTAAATTGCACAATAATATGTCATGGCATTTTTTCAAATATATGAGTAATTACTTACATTTTATTTATGAAACCTGACTAGTAATATTAATTTATTCAATTAGCGAACTATAGAAATAGATTTAGAACTCTAACTTTTAACTAAAAAATAATAATAATCTCATTTCCTAAGCAAAATTTTTTTTTCTATTTACCAGAGCACTGCTCAGCTCTGGTTTTTGGTGGTGCAGGGGATTGAACCTGGGACTTTAGAGCCTCAGGCATGGGAGTCTGTTTGCATAACCATTATGCTATCTACCCCTGCCCTCTAAGCAGAATTTATGATTATTGACTTTAAAATATAACCATTATGCTATCTACCCCTGCCCTCTAAGCAGAATTTATGATTATTGACTTTAAAATATCAAGGAAATATAATGCCTGAAATTGGGGAAATTGTTGGAATTTCAGTTCATTTTGCATGGAATAAAAATACAGTTTTTTGAAACAAGGACCCACACAAGGATCCCAGTTAGTGCCCCCAGCTCCTCACCTACAAGGGAGTTGCTTCATAAGCAGTCAAGTAGGTCTACAGGTGACTTTCTCTCTCCCTCTCAATCTTCTCCTCCTCTCTCAATTTCTCTGTCCTATCCAAAAAAATGGCAAAAAATGACAAACAGGAACAATGGATTCACAGTGCAGGCATGGAGCTCCAGTGATAACTGTGGAGGCAAAAGCAAGAGAGAGAAAAGAAAAAACATTTTTTTTACTCTAAAACAACCCTTGATGGTTTAGACTACAAGAAAAAAATCCTTATAATAAATACTCAGTTCCTTCTCTTTATTTTTAGCATATATCACAATCTAAGTTAATAAATAACTGTGCTGATTTGTGTAAAACTAAGACTTATACATAGATTCATATATTTTCAAGATGGTCAATGTGTGTGGTATATAATAATTGTTCATATGTAATAGTTTAGTACTTGAACAGATAAGGATAAAATACAGATACAACAATTTATCAAAAAGTCAGTTGTCCTAGATTCTAAGTATAATTCTATCATACATTTTAACAAGTAAGTTTAGGATACTTACCTACACAATCTAAATCCTTGCCCTCAGTTAATAGTGTTTTAGCAAAGAGTAAGTAAAGGGATTAACGGTATTGATCTACCTGCCAATGTTCATGTTCATTGGATAAACAATTATAGAAGCCAGACCTCACACCTTCTGCACACCATAAAGAATTTTGGTCCATTCTCCCAGGGAGATAAAGACTAGGGGAGCTTCCAATGGAAGGAAGGGACACAGAACTCTGGTGGTGGGAATTGTATGGAATTATACCCTTCTGATCCTATAATCTCTTTAGTCGTTATTAAATCACTAATGTAAAAAAATTACTTCACAATTATCTTCCTTTCTGTTTTAATTTTCACACATATTTTTCTTTTCTAATTCATACTTAACTACTAATACTTATTTCTTGAGAATCATATCTTTGACTTCCTTTTATCATTATTAAATCACTAGTAAAATACTTGTGAAGTACTACAAACATTTTAGTTTATGTTGAATATTTAATACATGCTTTTTTTTTTTACAATTTTGTCACATGGTAATATTATTAGTGGTATTTAAAATATCTTCTTTGAAAGAGTATATTAATGTACAAATGTAGTATCCTGGGAAGTGGCATAGTAGATAAAGTGTTAAAACTACCAAGGATGTGGTCCAAGTTTGATTTATGGCATTAAGTAAGATGAAGTGATGCTCTAGTTACTCCTTTTTCATAAGTAAATAAATAAATAAACTTTAAAATTAAAAGAGCATATGTCATATGAAAATTATATATTTCTTTAAAAAATTTTATTAGTGATTGAAGATTGATTAAAAAAATTACAAGATAATAAGGGTACAACTCCTCACTGTTCCCACCACCAGAGTTCTGAATCCCCAACTCCCTCCATTTGAAGCTACAGCTATTCTCTTAAGGTTACAGATGTGGGATAACCATTATTTTTTTACAACTATCTGTCTATATTAATACAAATTTGCCCCCCCTTTTTTTCCTGTGGTCCCATCTTCTCTTCCTCTCCACATATACCTATTAGTAGATCTGAATGTCCCTTCCTTTCTCGTCTGTAATGGGGTCCTGTCATGGAGTTAAGAGTTCAGAGCTCTCTGGTCATCTTCCTCCTATCATTTCTGCTCCTCTGGGAGTATGGACAAAAATTCTTTTGGGGGTGCAGAAAGTGGAAGTTTAGGCTTCTATAATTGCTTCTGCCCTGGACATGGGGGTTGGGAGATTGATCCATATCCCTAACCTGTGAAAATTAAGTATGTCTATTTGTGATGTTATCTTGACATATTTTAAATATTTTTTCTTAGAAATTCCTGTGTCTGTTATAATGTAGAACACTTACATTTTTATTCAAATTCATTTATTAGTTAAAAACCACTGAATTTAAACTATTAGAAAAATTGACTTTACTTTTCTTCTTTGAACATAATGACATGCAATATGCAAAACTAATATTGAATCAAATGCAAGATTTATAGAGAATGCACTGCAGGCATTTTTCAGGGGATATTTTCTTTTGTAATATTGCCCAAATCAATGTGATTCGAGTTGGCTAAAGTATTCCAATCATCACTTTAGAAAAAATTGCATAGTTGCATGATCTTTTCCAAATTTCAAGCAATTAGCAAAACTTACATGCCATATTTCTGATTTATACAGAATTCTCAAGTTTTCAAGTGAAAAAAAAATAGTTGTATGTTTATCCAGATACAATAATTATATATTTATATATATATAAATATGTAAAGGAGAATCAAATGTTTAATGACCCCAAGGTCTCACAATATAAGACTTGTGTTCTACTGATGAGTCACTGTCTTCATCTCCAAGAATACTAACTCCAGAGAAACAATAAAAGGTAATTCAAGTAAATCCCATTAAAAGTTACTATCACAGGAACTAGGATTGTATTTATTTTCATTAAGCCTACAAAATAAAACTTTTAACATAGTAACTTCAAGTCAATGATTTCATAACATATAAAAATAATGTGTGCTGGTGAATACATCACACAACTTGAAGATTTGGAACTTCTTTTTTTTTAATTAATGATTTAATAATGATTAACAAGATCGTAAGATAATGGGGACCAATACCATACAGTTCCCACATCCAAAGTTCTGTGTCCCATCCCCTTCGTTGGAAGCTTCCCTATTCTTTATCCATCTGGGAGTATTGGCCGAAATTCTTTATGGTGTGTAGAAAGCCTGGCTTTTGTAATTGCTTTTGTGTTGAACATGGACTTTGGTAGGTCAATCCATACCCCCAGTCTGTTTCTATATTTCTCTAGTAGGGTAGGTCTCTATAGAACTTCTGAAGAGTTGATGGTGTAATTTCATAAAATGCTGTAATTGATTAATTTTTCTCTTGGACTAAATAAAAATATAAATTTTCAAAATTCATATTTTCAGAATTAAAAAAAATTATAAAACGGAAACACTGAAAAAAAAACATAGGATAAGAGGGGTACAACTCCACACAGTTCCACCACCGGAACTCCTGATCTCTTCCCCTCCCCTGATAACTTTTCTATTCATTAACCCTCTGGGAGTATGGACCCAGGGTCATTATGGGGTGCAAAAGGTGGAAAGTCTGGCTTCTGTAATTGCTTCCCTGCTGAATATAGGCACTTACAGGCCAATCCATCCTCCCTTGTCTCTCTTTTTCCCTAGTGGGGCGGGGCTCTGGGGAAGTGGGCCTCTAGGACACATTGGTGGGGTTGTCTGTCCAGGGAAATCTGGTTAGCATCATGGTAGCATTTGGAACCTGGTGGCTGAAAAAAGAGTAACATACAAAGCCAAATAAATTGTTGACTAATCATGAACCTAAAGGCTGGAATATTGCAAATGAAGATTTGGGGTCTCCGGTTTGAAGATAGCTAGTAGGCCTATTTTAGTTATATTCCACAGGTCCCATGACTATACTGTTTTTTTTCCTGAGCCTGACCTCTGATATGTGAAGAATATTTGGGAGCTACTCTCTTTCCCTGATCCAGCTTTCTAGTCCTTTTTCCAGCCATGACATCATCTCCTCAGACAATAACTTGCACTCCAGGATACATTGGTGGGGTCATCTGCCCAGAGAAGTCCGGTTGGCATCATGTTAGCATCTGGAACCTAGTGGCTGAAAAAAGAGTTAACATGTAGAGCCAAACAAATTATTAACTATTCATGAAACTAAAGGATGGAATAGTTCAGTGAGCTGGAGGTAGAAGTCAGATGAGAGTGTAAAGGGAATAATCATGAAGAATAGTCATTATGAAAAGGGAGAGAGCAGGGCAACTAAGGCATACCTTTCTAAACAATCAAGAGAGGAGAGGAAGACAGAGAGTGGGAAAGAAAGACACCTGCAGACCTGCTTCACCTCCTGTGAAGCAAATCCCCTGCAGGTGGGGAGCCAGGGGTTTTAACTGTGATCCTTACACCAGTCCTTGTGCTTTGCACCCTGTGTGCTTAACCTACTTCACCACTGCCTGGCTCCCTTTAAAATGTTTTTATGTTTATTTTCATAGTGGAATTGTAATTATTTTATTACATATCTGCCACCCTTGTTATGCCATGTTATACCATATAACAACTCCCTTAGTAGGATAAAAACAAAGTTGATATTCCATGTATGCGTGATGAATATATACATCACTGTGTAGATTCCAAAAAGTAATGACTGAAAGGAACAATTTGTTAGCAGCACCCAGTATTTCCTTTTGCTTTAAATTAATATTGATTATCTAATACTTTTCAAAATTTATTATACTGGCATTATATTTTTGTATGGTCATTGCACTGATAAAGATAAAATAATAAGCTAGGTTACTTTAAGTGATATTTTGGGTAAACTGCCAATAATAACACATCTCTACAAAGCAAATAACATCAATTAGTTATTAACTTTACTCCAAATTCTGAGAGGTCTTAGTGTTCCCCCATCAAATCAGATTCAACAAGATATTAATATTGCCACTAAAGAGTAAAAGTGTGCAAGAAAATTCTAAATATTGAATATCATAATTTATTTCTGATTTTCAGTTCTAACATTTATCTATTGTAACTTATTATTGATTTTTAGTTCTAATTTTTGATGCTTGTCTGTTATGTCTTCTAGTCAGAGAAATATGCGGGCATATGTGTTTTCTGTAGAAAAATCAGGGCATCTTATTTTTATTCTGTATTTTACTTTTGCAGAAAAGTTTTGCTCTAGGAAGTTGTGATTTGTGACAGCAGATATTAAAGCTCATAGAGGTCAGGAGAAATAGCAAAGGGAATCAATGAGATGTGGCAGAGTCATGTTTTGAATTTATATTACTCATAAAGAAATGTTGTAGTGTGTGATAATGTATTAAATAAGGAGGATTTTGAATTAATGTTCTGTTTTCTAAGAGAAAAATTAACATGTGACTTCTTCAGTACACAGAGAGAATATATTGTGCTAAATTATCAATTCAAAATTGAATTTTAATAAGCAAGAAGATAATATAGGAAATATGAATTTTAAACTACATTTATGTGATTTTGAGTCTGTTTAAAAATCAAGACAAAACAAAACTAATTGAGGAAAAATGCTTGTCTTTGTGTTTTAGGCAGTCCTTAAACCAAATATGAACTCTTGCCTCTCAATTCCAACTGTATTCTGATGCATAAATGATAGCCTATTTGGCAGACATCTTTTTTTAATTCTTAATTTTTTATTTATAAAAAGGAAACATTGACTAACCCATAGGATAAGAGGGGTACAAATTCACACAATTCCCACCACCAGAACTCTGTATCCCATCCCCTCCCCTGATAGATTTCCTATTCTTTAACCCTCTGGGAATATGGACCCAAGGTCATTGTGGGGATGCAGAAGGTTGAAGGTCTGGCTTCTGCAGTTGCTTCCCCCGCTGAACATGGGCATTGACAGGTCAATCCATACTCCCAGCCTGTCTCTCTCTTTCCCTAGTGGGGAAGGACTCTGGGGAAGCAGAGCTCCAGGACATATTGATAGGGTTGTCTGTCCAGGGAAGTCTGGGCAGCATCATGCTGGCATATGGACCTGGTGGTTAAAAAGAAAGTTAACAAACAAAGCAAACAAATTGTTGACTAATCATGAACCTAAAGGCTGGAATAGTGAAGATGAAGAGTTGGGGGGCCCTTCATTTTGTAGATAGCTAGTAGGCATATTTTAGTTATATTCCAAAAGGCCTGTGGCTATACTAGTTTTTTTCTTTTTCTTTCTTTCTTTCCTCCCCCCCCCCCATCAGGCCTGAAATCTGATATGCAGGTGGATCCAAGTTATTGTCTTGGGAGATGATGTCATGGAAGCTGGATCAGGGAAGAGAGTAGCTCCCTAATATGGGAAAGGCATATAAATATTGTTGACAGTAAGGAATTAAGTTTTAAATATAAGCTATTAGCTCAGCAAATAGATCATATAAATGATACAGTTAGTGACTACTTGTTCTTCATTTTTTTTTTTTTTTGGAAAAGTGTGTGCATGTGTGTTACTAAGCCTCTCCAATACTCATTTGTCTAAGTAAAAAAAGATGAGTCAATCACAAGGTAATATTATCATTTACTGTTCTCATTTGAAAAGATACTGATATTTACTGGAGGAGGAGCCATGATTTTTATGGTGGGTTTTTCTGTGAGAAAAATGAGTTGTAGAAACTAACACAAGTGAAGATTTCTAGTACTTTCTTTTTTTTCTTTTTGCTTTTATTCCAAGTATACAGCAAACAGAGGACAGCAAGGTGTACTTAGATGAGTAAGAGAAATAGTCTGTCAGTTTGAAATATTTCCAACTTATGTTACCAAAATGGACCCTTTTTCATTAGTGTTTCAGTTTTCTGTGTGAATTCCCATTCTCAAGTTCATGCACCTTGAGGTTCACAAACTCTCCTTGTCTTTCTCAACTACTTGGTTTATTACCAGTATAAAATCCACAGTTGTTACTGCCATCTATTTTAAGCTGTTCCCCTGTCTTCTTGTACTCTTGTACAGTATAATGACGCAAAATTAAGGAAGATAGATAAACTTACCCTGCTCATTTTCTGTCTGTCTGAAGTATGATCTCCAAATATAACATTTCAAATAAAGATTAATTTTATAACTGAGAAAAGTGTGAATAAAGAGAATAACTCTCTAGGCCTAATTATCAAGATGTGTTTGGTATTATTTTGAAATTTGCTAACTATTTGTCCATCATTAAAATGTGAGCTACCTTAGTGATTGTATTTTAATTTTTTTAATTTCTAGAATATTTAATAGTGTCTGTCACTTAGGAATGTAGCTAACATCTAGCTGAAATAAACTTGAACTAAGCAAGAGATCAGAAAAATGAAGGTGCATTTTGTAAATGTGTCAAGAAAAACAATGAACATGATAATATCAATGTTGGTATTTTCCTTATTATTTTAAAAGACTACAGTTTATACAAAGTATCAATTAAAATTACAATAAATTTAATTCTAGTTTAAAGAAAGAATATTTTTCAATTTTAATTCTAGCTTGTATTTTTTTTAATTCTATTATTTCTTATAACCATCCTGTCAGGAAACCTTTTATATTTAACTTAATTTTCAAAATTTAATTTTCAAAGATTTTATTTTCAAAAGTATCACTTTATTAGCTTACAAGATTGTTGTCATGAGAAAACATTTCTACAAGATAGGCTTCAGTACATCTCATTCTCCACCAAATCATTATTCTGTTCCACCATTGGGACTTAGAGAAATCTTGAACCTATTCGTGGTAATAATTCCTTTTGGTTCCAGATCTACTTCAATAGACCTGGAAAAACTTTTTATAGTATAAATATAATTTTACTTAGGCTAATATATAATATTTATAATATATTCACATTCTTATGTAGGCTTTAATCAGAATATCCCAGAAATTAGCTCTACAAATCAACAGGATTGTAAATGTTTGTGTCCATGTCCACATGTACTGGTGTGGGTAAAACTTTGCTTTTGGAATCCAGAAATGTGTAACAGATCTAAAACTCTCATGGCCCACATACAGCACCATAATTTTCTTTCATATATATATATATATATATGAAAGAAAAGTCTAAACTATGAATAGCTGTAGGTTTATAATTCACAGCTATATGTGGTAACTGGTACTACTCTTAAACTCTCCCCCCCCCCCCCGTATGTGTGTGTGTGTGTGTGTGTGTGTATGTGTTTTCAAGCTACACTTTGATTCTGATCCTGTGAACCTACTCTCAAATTCCATGACTCCCACAAAGCCATAGCTTGTGAGTCATCCCTCCACTAGCAGTTGGTGGTATTCTCAGTTTGGGCTGAATACTTTGATGTGGTATCACCAATATCAAGAATGATAATAATGGTAACTTCAGGGTTAAGAAGTATAGCTCCGTAGGCAGCATACATATGACTTTACATTCTATTTTGACAACATAAAGAAATACCAAAAACAGGGAGTCAGGAGGTAGCACAGAGGGTTAAGCGCACGTGGCGCAAAACACAAGGACCTGACATAAGGATCTAGGTTAGAGCCCCGGGCTCCCCATCTGCAGAGGAGTCTCTTCACAAGCCATGAAGCAGGTCTGCAGATGTCTATCTTTCTCTCTCCCTCTCTGTCTTCTCCTCCTCTCTCCATTTCTCTCTGTCCTATACAACTATGATGACATCAATAACTACAACAATAAAACAACAAGGGCAACAAAAGGGAATAAATAAATATGAAAAAACAAAAGCAGATGAATAGTGCCAGGTGAATTTCATTATGATGGGTCAGTGCTTTGGCATTTCTTTCCTACTCCTTCTCTTTCTCCTTTTTTCTTTCTCTCTCTCCTCCCCTTTCTAAAAGGGAATACAATTTTGAAAAAAATATGATAGAGTATGAATGAAATCATCTGAGGCATTTGCCAGATAATTTGCCTTTGTGATTTTGCTACTGCCTTCGTGAACTATGATTTTTCAGAGATGCACAGAGAAATTCTAAGATTAAGAATAAATATATGCAAATTTATGAATAAAAAACAGAAAACCAAAGAACCACTAAGCATGCTATAGAACTGCACACATGGTGGATTCCAATACCCTGGAATTAATATGAATTGGCTCTAAGCAGGCCTTTTTATCTTGTCCCAGCTTTATTTTTGCTGAACCATCATAACAGCCATTAAAAGAGATAGCACATTATGATACTTTTTAAAAAAATATTTACATGCTTTTGAATTTTGAAAAATCTTACACAAACATAAGATGTGCACAGGAAGACTTTTGTTTAGCAGTAACTGAAAGTTCAAAGTCTTGCTATATTATTGAAGAGAAATACTGCTTTCTAAACTGATTGACTCCTTGAAGTTCTAAAAAGTGATAGTCTCATCTATTAGGAAAAAATACAATAGGAATCTTTACTCAAAATATTAGAGGAAATGGTTTCTGACATCTGATGTTGTTTTGTAACAGGGATAAAAACAACTAGTCTTTATTTATAAAAACACTTTTTTTTAGATACAAATACCTTTCCAGGACTGAAGAGCACTAAGAGGCATAAAGTAACTATTAGAAACATTCACTTTAAGTATTCAAATCTTATCAATGAGAAAGTTATTGCCAAAGTAAAATACAATAATTCCCAAATAGCTGTAATGTTAAAAAGAAAATTAGTCTATATTTCAAATATAAAAAGATATACCTTGTATTAGTTAACCTAAATATTCCTTGTCAGACTTGGTATCATAGCACGGAGTGCTGCCAGAACCATAATTGTGTCTGAGTCCTGAATTTTTGCCAGTTCTGGATTCAGTCTTATTAGCATATTCATAAGTCACAGCTTTGTGCAGGTGCCAGAATGCTGCAAAATGCTTTGCAACTGTTGCAGCACTAGAGACAAATATTAAATTACCCTAAAAATAATCCCATTATATACCATAAAACATAACATGTGTGCCATAACATAACTGCAAAGGGCGTTTAGCAATTATTCTACACCAAATAAAGAAATCATCTTATTTTTTTTCCTGAAAAAATATAAATAATAGAGACCAAGGGGAAAAAAAGACAGTTTTTTTTGGCACTAGATGAATTAGAAATAGATTTAAATCTTAAATGATCAGTTAACATTTTCTGTATAGATTTTTTAAAAAGTACTTTCATGGAGAAATTCTAATTTTGAAATTGCATTCTTGTGAAAGTTTTAATGTTGCATATCTTATTTCTACTTCCACTAAATAAAATGTAAAACGTAATTATTTCAAAAATTACGGGGAGTTGGGCAGTAAAGCAGCGGATTAAACACAGGTGGCCCAAAGCTCAAGGAACGCGTAAGGATCCCAGTTCGAGCCCTAGCTCCCCACCTGCACCGGAGTCCGTTCACAAGCAGCGAAGCAAGTCTTTAGGTGTCTGTCTTCACTCCCCCTCTCTGTCTTCCCCTCCTCTCTCCATTTCTCTCTGTCCTATCCAACAACGACAACATCAGTAACAACAACAATAATAACTACAACAACCATTAAAAAAAGGGCAACAAAAAGGGAAAATAAATTTTAAAAAATTACTATTGTAATGGGGGTGGGGCGGTAGTCCAGTGGGTTAAGCGCCCGTGGTGCGAAGCACAATGACCAGCGAAAGGATCCTGGCTCCAGCCCCCGGCTACCCACCTGAAGGGGATCACTTCACAAGTGGTGAAGCAGGTCTTCAGGTGTCTGCCTTTCTCTCTCCCTCTCTGTCTCTCCTCCTCTCTCAACTTCTCTCTGTCCTGTCCAACAACAGCAGTGGCAACAATAATAATGACAACAACAAGTGTAACAACAAGGACAACAAAATGGGAAAAATGGCCTCTACGAGTGGTGCATTTGTAGTGTAGGCATCGAGCCCCTGCAATAACCCTGGAGGCAAAAAAAAATTACTATTGTCTTCCATGTATAATTGTGTGTGTGTGCCTGTGGTTTTCTGTCTGAAAAAGTCATTCCACAATTGCAATGCCTGGTGATGATATATATATAACTTAAGGTTTTGTTCATCTTTGTGTAAAATGAATGAAATTTTTTAGACCATCACTAATACTTTGCAAGTATTAGGGACTGAATGTGAGAACATCAAAATTAGACAGTAAGGTGCTGATAAGATTATGGAAGCAAAGAGTGTTTGAAGTGAATTCATAACCCATTTGAGGTTAAACAAAACATAATATCTAACATCTGGGAAGACAGCATAATGGTCAGGAAAAGCTTTCATGCCTGACACTCTGAGTTCCCAGGTTTAAGCCCTAGCACCACTATAAACCAGAGCTGTATCTTTCTCATTAAAATACATGCAAATATATATATATATATATATATATATATATATATATATATACACATACATACATAGGGCTTTAAAAATATACAAAAGACATTTTAGCCATATGCAAATGTACACCTCCACCCCCAAATTATGGAAATCAGTAATTTTATAACTGAATTTTGAGCCATGGAATGGTAAGGGAGTTAAGATAAGGGAGCCTTGTGTTCCAAGTCTCATGGGAGACATGGTACAAGATCATAGAAGTTTTTTTTTTTTTTTTTTTAGCTTAGCTCTTGTGGGTGTCTGGAACAATGGATTTTAGCTGAGCACTATTATGTTTTGACTTCCTTTAAAATAACTCTAGACTAGAAATATGCAAAACAGGTGTAAAGACTAAAATCTTATAGGCGCTAGAAACTGATAAGATGCTGTCATGGTGACACAGAAAAGACAGCCTAAATTTTTGAATAGGACAATGATGAATGAGAGTAGATTTGATTTTTTTAAATGTTGACTAATACTGCTTCTATTGTTTGTGGTTCAGTGACAGTTCTTCAGATGTATGTTACTATACCATATCTATCACAAGAGTACTTAGCAGTACTCTCTACCACAGTCCATTACATAGGTCCCCCCATTACAATTTAATATCTCTTCTTTCTCTTGTAACCTCAAATTGTTAGGTTTGTTTTCACATGACCATGTATTCTGTATATTCATTCAATTTGATTATATCTCACACAGTGACAACTGTATTTATTTTTCTCTTTATATTTTTTTACTTGATATAACCCTCCTAATTCCATTAATTTTGTATCGAATGGTAAAATTGCATCTTTATTACTTTTCTAAATATTTTATTTATATATTTTCCTTTTTGTTGCCCTTGTTTTTTTTTAATCATTGTTGTGGTTTTTATTATTGTTGTTATTGTTATTGATGTTGTTGTTGCTGGCTAGGACAGAGAGAAAAGGAGAAAGGAAGGAAAGAGGGGGAGAGAAAGACACCTGTGAATTTGTTTTTTTAAAAATTTATGTAATTTGTTATTTCTGAGAGAGCACAGATCAGAACATCAATGTGGCATATACAGTGCTGGGGATGGAACTTGGAACCTCATGCTTGCAATCCAGTGATCTGTCTGTCTCACAACTTCCAAGGATGCTCATCTTTTCCTATAGTTGAGTGGCATTCTGTTGTGGAAATATATAACATGTTCTTTATCCACTCATCTGCACTTGACTGCTCGGGTTGTTAGAAAAACAGCTGCAATGAGCATAGGAGTGTACATGGTTTTTCAGATTGGCATTTTTTATAATCATTGAATATATAAATAGGACTGGAAATACTGGATTATATAATAGATTTTTAAAAAATTTTGAGGACTATACTGTTTTCTTTTCTTTTTTTAATTAGGTTTTTTTTTTATTTATTTAGAAAAGGAGACTTTAACAAAACCGCAGGATAAGAGGGATACAACTCCATACAATTCCCACCACCAGATCTCCATATCCCATCCCCTCCCTGATAGCTTTCCTATTCTTTATCCCTCTGGGAGTATGGACCCAAGGTCATTGTGGGTTGCAGAGGGTGGAAGGTCTGGCTTCTGTAATTGCTTCCCCACTGAACATGGACGTTGACTGGCTGATCCATACTCCCAGCCTGCCTCTCTCTTTCCCTAGTAGGGTGGGGCTCTGGGGAAGCAGAGCTCCAGGAACAGTATAAAATCATTATTCTATTCTAAAAGTGACCATTAACTAACTACACAATATATATCTTTCCAAGTAGTAACATCAACTATTTCCTTTTTTTTAGATTTATTATTTTTTTTAATTTTTTATTGGGGGATTAATATTTTACAGTCAACAGTAAATATAATAGTTTGTACATGCATAACATTTTTCAGTTTTCCACATAACAATACAATAATTATATTTTATTAATATTATTTATGTTATATAGAGATAGAAGTGGAAAGGGAAGATGGAGGCATGGAAAGTGTTAGAGAGCGAGGGACCTGGCTGAAACTCTGGTTCTTATGAAGCTTCCCCCCTGTACATGGAGAGTGGAAACTTGAACCCAGGTCCTTACACACTTTAATGAGTGTACTCCACCAGGCGCACCACCACCCAGTCCCTATAACTATGTTTTCTTAAAGTTAAGAAATATTATATATATTATGAAATTATGAGTATCATATCATTATTTTAGTTTTTCCCCCAAAATCATTTTTGAGAGAAATGATGGTTTCCAGGACAGTTATTGACATATGAGTACAATTTCTTTCTTATCTACTCACAACAGTTGTGTGCACAACGCTTCCACTACCAATCCAAGTCTCTCTACCTATACATGACACTGTTTTCCACTTACACACCTATCATCTTCCAGTTGTTCAGAGTCTTTTGTCTTGCTGCAGTACAATACACCCAGTCCAAGTTTTGCCCCTTATTTCTCTCTCTCTCTCTCTCTCTCTCTCTCTCTCTCTCTCTCTCTCTCTTTCTCTGTTTCCTTATTGGGGGATTAGTGGTTTATAGTTGAATTTGTACATGCATAACATTTCCCAGTTTTCCATTTTACAGTTCAACCCTCACTAGGTCCTTCTCTGCCATCATGATCCAGGACCCAAACACTCCTCCCCACCCCAGAGTCTCTTACTTTGGTGCAATACACCAGCCCCAGTGCAAGTTCTGCTATGTATTTTCCCTTCTGATTTTGTATTTCAACTTCTGGCTATGAGAGTATCCCATATTCATCCTTCTGTTTATGACTTATCTCACTTAACATAATTCCTTCAAGATCCATCCAACATGGGCTGAAAATGGTGAAATCACCATTTTTAAGAGCTGAGTAATAATCCATTGTGTATTTATACCACAATTTACTCAACCACTCATCTGTTGTTGCACACCTGGGTTGTTTCCAGGTTTTGGTTACTACAGAGTGTGCTGCTATGAACATAGGTATACACAAATCTTTTTGGATGGGTATGTTTGCTTCTTTAGGATTTATCCCCTGGAGAAGAATTGCAGGGTCATAGGGTAAATCTACTGCTAGCCTTCTGAGAGTTCTCCAGACTACTCTCTACAGGTCTTGGGCCAATTTACATTCACACCAGCAGTGCAGGAGGGTTCCTCTGTCCCCACAACCTTTTCAGCATTTGTTGCTGCTATGTTTTCTGATGTGTGACATTCTTACAGGAGTGAAGTGGTATCTCATTGTTGTCTTTATTTGCATTTTCCTGACAGTCAGTGACTTAGACCATTTTTCCAGATTTGTTGACCTTTTAAATCTCTTCTATGCAGAATATTGTGTCCATGTCCTCCCCCCATTTTTGGATGGGGTCATTTGTTTTCTTGTTGTCATGCTCCTCTTTTCTTACCTGTTTTTTTTTAAGTGCCACATATAAGTGTTATCATCCAGCATTCATTCTTTTCCTAGCCTATCTCACTTAATATTATTCCTTAGTGTTCCATTGAAGTTATGTGAAAGTAGAAAATTTCATCATATTTTACATTTGGGTTTTATATATATGTTGAAGGGCTGGGAAGTGGCTTACTAAGCTGAGACTCATATTCAAACTCCCAGCTACCATGTGGAAGCAGAATAAAAAGAAGAAGTTTCACAAGTTATGAACAGTTCTCTGGAACCTCCCTTGTTCACTCTTGCCTCCTTCATCCTATCTCTTACCATCTATCTAAAAGAGCATAAAGAAAGAGTTCTTAGGAAATGGAAATATGCAGGCATGAAGCCATAGTGGAGACCTAGGCAGAAAAACAATAATGATAATAATTCTTATATATTTATAAACATATGTAAAATAATAATATATATTTATTTTTGTATGCAGCCAGGGTTATTGTTGGGGCTCAGTGCCTGCATGATGAATCTACTATACCCAGTGGCCATCCCCCCTTTTTTAAATTTGACAAAATAGAAATTGAGAGAAGACAAGGAGATAGAGAGGGAGAGAGAAAGACACTTGTAGCCCTTTTACACCATTTGTGAATTTCCCCACCCCCTGAAGGTGGAGTATTATTATGTCCAATAATTTCTAGCATACTATAACATAATAGTCAGGGACTATGGTGTAAAATAAATAATATTGTAGATAGTTATGTCGATTCAGAGGTAGGGAAGTTTGCTCAATATAATGTGTTAACAAGAGACTTTAGATTTTTTAAAATCTATACTTTCTGGTATAAATGATAGGAAGTAGAAAGAAATCCATCTAAAGCAACTGTGTTCTTTTTTTGTTAATTTTAAAGATAAAGAAGAATCAGAGTGGATGACTCACCGGAATCATCTAGTTAATTAGAGGCAATACCAAGTTAAGCAATCAGTAGAATTCTTCACAATTTCAGTCTGTGCTTCTCTGTTTCTATTGCTTCCAGATGAACTGGATTTCTGATATTATAGCATTTCATCATTTTTATGTACACATGCATATACATCTGACTCTCACAATGACTGATAAATGTAAGAGACAGGCTCCTTTTAAAAATATTTTATACTTTTATTTTAGTGAAAGAGAGGAAGAGAGAGAGGAGGGAGGGAGGGAGAGGGAGAGAGAGAGAGAGAGAGAGAGAGCCCAGAGCACTGCTAGCTCTGGCTTGTGGTATTGGGGATTGAACCTGGAACCTCAGAGTCTCAGTCATGAAAGGTATTAGCATAACCCATTAAGCTGTCTCCCTAGCCCAAGGGATGGGATAATATATATATATATGACTTAATATTGATTTACAAATTCTTAATCCAACTTTATCAGATTCTTAATACAGAATAATAAGAATACAGATTCTTAATCTAACTTTATAGCTTATAAAAGACAATCTTTGGTTTACTTATGCATTTCTTAGGCCATATCTGTCTCCTCAGTATTGAGGAGATAAATATTGAACCTAGCTATATAGTTGAATTTAATTCTGTTCATAGTTTTTTCCTTCTATTAAAAATGTATAGTTATTACTTAATTTTCAGTTATCTTAGAACTAGTTGCAATAACATTTTTAATTAGTTCATAAATCAATATAAAAATTCTAGCATCAATAATCTAAGACAAACTTTTCAAATTATCTTTATTGTTTATTAGATAGAGATAGCCATAAATTGTGAGGAAGGAGGAGATAGAGAGGAGAGACAGAGAGACACCTGCAACACTGCTTCACCACTTGTGAACCTTCTCCATTGCAGGTGGGGAGTGGGGGCTTGAACCCTGGTCCTTATGCTTTGTAACATGGGTGCTCAACCAGATGAGCCACCACTGGGCCCCAGATATTTGCTATTCTTAACTAGAAAATTGAAGATTTGATAAAGTCACTTCTGTGAATACACATTTCAATATTTAATCTCCTCATTATTTTTCCAACCACCTCTTTTTTTTTTTTAATTCACCTTTAAGAATCAAGCAAAAATCAAGCAAAATACCTTAGCAAAATACCTGAGCATTTTTCTACTTATTAAGAAGTTGGTTTCAGTCATTAACAGGTTAATAATGTTTTTTTGTTATGGGTGCAATGTAAGATGCCATAGCTTCCTTATAATTCTGAAGCGGGTTATTTCTTAAAAAGTCAATTATTTGTCTCTTTACTTCTTGTCTTCATTAAACTTTCCTGCTGCTGTCTGGTGGCACAATAGTGTCTTTGTCAGCTGCTTAGAGGAGCTATTTGTCAATTGTTTTGTGTGAAGGACTGCCTCCTTTGTTGATGGTCTTTCAGAGATTCCAAAAGTAAGAAACAAAAAAGAAAACTAAGTAAAAATTCGTAATTTTCATTTTAAGAGGAAAAGGTTTCCACATTGCATTATCATAAAAGTTTATTTTCACTGAGGTTCATTCCTTTTGCTTTCTCAATGGCATAGAAGAAAAAAGAAACATTCTAACAAGGAGCTAGCCTAAGGTTGCAAAATGACAGCATTAAACATGAAGCAAGGTATACTATAAGGTTTGCTAATGCCTAAACAAAGTGGTGCAGAGAATTGCCATTGTAATCAGAGATGATATCAAATGGAAAATGGGTTACTACTTAATAGAATTTTAACACTAAAAGGGCCTTTAGATATCATCTAAACCAGTCTAATTCTTTCATAGGAAAGAAAATTGAAGCCCTGGAAAATATAGTGATTTCCAAATTCTAAAATACACTCCAATAGAAAACAAGAAGTAAATAAAATATGCTACCCTCATATGCAACTTGAGTCTATCAAAGACATTTCCTTGTTCTCTCCATAGACATTCATTGATTAAATAATACATTATTGCCCTCATAAAATACTATGTGGAAGGATTTGTGAAGAGTAGATTGATAGGAGAGAGTTTTCAACCCGTTTCCATTATATAAGATTGAATAGGTAAATTTCATCTCTATTTTCATTTTTCAGCCATTTAGAGTTCCCAAGCCCTTGATGAATTGTTACACTATATGATTCATTCAAACCATATATTCCGATTACACATTACTTATTCTTATCATTCATATATATCCTTACCATCTATTGTCTTTTCCCTCTGTTATATCTTTAAGTAAATGGTTACATTTATATGAGAATTAAAAAAATAAATTTTATAAGGTCACTACTACTACTAAGTAGGGGTCAGTAGTCTTATGTTCTAAAGATGAATTTTTTTTCCTGTTTTTGGCCTATTAGTAAAGTTTGATGTGAATGTAGCCATCCTTGTTTGTTTGTGCCCTGGCTATCCTTGCTTTTGCATGACTGCAGTGGCAGCGTTCAGTAGTTGCAATGAAACAGTGAAGATTCACAAAGTTGAACTTATTTGTTACCAGGTCATTTATAGAAAATAGATTTACTATGCTAGTTAAATATGCATACACAATGTAGCAATAATGGGATTATTTCCCATTAGTTGTGAATATGTTCTTTTTGTAGTTTCACCTTTTATAGTTTAGTATTATTTCTTTTTAAAAATATTTATTTATTTTCTCTTTTGTTGCTCTTGTTTTAGTTATTATTGCTTTTATTGATGTCTCCATTGTTAGATAGGACAGAGAGAAATGGAGAGAGGAGAGGAAGATAGAAAGGGGGAGAGAAAGACAGACACCTGCAGACCTGCTTCACTGCCTGTGAAGCGACTCCCTGTAGTTGGGGAGCCAGGCGCTCTAAGGAACCGGGATCCTTAGCGCCAGTCCTTGCACTTTGTGCCACGTGCGCTTAACCCCCTACGTTACTGCCCGACTCCCTAATTATTATTTCTAAATTGCTTTTTAAGATGAGACAAGAGTTAGAATGACTTACATGATCAAACATATTGAAAAGTTCTAGGAAATAAAAAACACTCTCAGAGAAGGAACATTCCCTAACAAAATAAAAAAAAAAACAGCAGTTACTTTAAAACTGGACACTTTAGCATAATTTCAGGTACATATGACTATTAAAAAAAGCTTCCCACTTTATTGGGGGGGGCTTAATGGCTTACAGTACAAATGTTGATACATATATACAACTACTTAGCTCCCCATGATATGTGTTTGCAAGACACTTTCGTCCTCAACTTATATCCTTTTATACCATCATCCTTTTCCTTCCTTTGCAGTCTTTTGTTCTGGAGTAATAAACCACACCAAGCCAAGTTTCATACTGTGCTTTCCTTTGGTGTTCTTGCTATTAAAGTTGTTTAACAAAAGGATGAATTTGGGAAGATCTCTCTCATTGACAGAAGTTGAAAAACAACACCAGAAGGGAAAACACTAAGCAGAACTGGAGTTAGTATATTGCAGCAAAGTAAAAGATGCTGGCTGGGAGGCTTGGAGGAGCATTCTGGTCTTGGATCATGATGACAGAGGAGGACCTAGTGGGGGTTGAATTGTTATGTGGAAAACTGATAAATGTTATGCATGTACAAATGATTATATTTTACTGTCAACTGTAAACCATAAAGAAATTAAAAATAAAGAGATAAATCAATAAAGAAATTAAAAATTAAATAAAATTGTTTAAATATGGGGCCTGTGGGTTAGTGCAGTGATAGATCTTTGGGATTTCGAGTATGAGGCTCTGAGTTCAATCCCTGGCACTTCATATGCCAGAATACTGCTCTAGTTTCCTCTCTCCCTCCCCCTAACATGAAATAAATGAAAGAAAGAGGTTGTCATTTAGGAGGAACAGATTATTTCCCCTTAGATGTGAATGTGTTTCTTTTGTAGTTTCACCTTTTATAATTTAGTATTATTTCTAAATTGCTTTTTAAGATGAGACAAAAGTTAGAATGACTTACATGATCAAACATGTCGAAAAGTTCTAGGGAAAAAAAGCACTCTCAGAGAAGGAACATTCCCTAGCAAAATAAAAATAGTTTATTGAAAACATTATTAACCTCAAATCTCTATATTCTCTGAATGTATAGCAGTTTCTGCCTGGTGATAGCATTTATCTTTATATTTGGTGTTGAGAGAGAGAGAGTGTTGTATGCTTTACATTGGGTTGTTCTAGATCTCCCCCGCCAAGAGAATTGGATCAGTCCTGTTAATTTCGCGGGCCTGCTTGGCCCCGCCCCAAGGAACCCCGCGAGAGTTCCAGAGTTCCAGAGTTGAAGAGTTCCAGAGTTCGAGAGTTCGGTAGTTAGAGGGTTCCTGAGTTCCAGAGTAAGAGAGAGTGCTTGCGCCACGGCAAAGAGACAGCAGAGTTCTGTTTGGTGATTAGTTTGGTTTAGTTTATGAATCATTGTTCCTGAATAAAGAAATACAGCTTCCCTGCCCAGCCGTTGTCTCCGCGTCTCTGTTACCTGCCCGTGAAGCTAGCCCAGCCGGCAGGAGCCGCCGAATTTTAACAACAAATGGCACCCACGTGGACCTGACCTGCGCATCTCTCAGATAAGTAAAGACAATTTGGCTACCTATGCACTATGGCCTTCTCTTCTGCTTGTGAAGAGATCTCCAAAGGCCTCTGCTCTTTCTTCACGAGACTGTTTTGCTGTTTCTGGAACATTTATCTCTGGACCACTCTGTGGTTTCCACTCGCTAGGGCGAACTCAGAACAGCCAGCGGGAATAGCCAGCGGGCAGGAGGCGAGGCGCGGAGCTGCTGTTTCCACCGGGTTAAACAGCCAGCCAGCCGGCTGCGCCCAGACAACCCCGCGCACCGCACCCGCAGCCCCGCAGCCCCACAGCCCCGCAGCCTGCAGGAGGCTGACGCCAGCACACAGGAGCCCGATGACAGCACGCAGGAGCCCGATGCCAACACGCAGGAGCCCAATGCCACCATGCAGGAGCCCGATGCCACCACGCAGGAGCCCAATGCCAGCACGCAGGCCAGCCCACAGGAGCTGGCTCTCCACCGCGTGGCGCAGGGCACTGGACACATGATCCCTGCACGCTGCTCAGCCACTGCGAGCAGTGCAGTAGATATGGCAGGGCCATGGGGCAGGGCCACAGCAGCCTATCATGGTGACCACCCCTGGGCACCTCGGCCCGCGCCTTTTACAATGCTGGCCTGCCCGCCCTCTTGCTATGAATTCTGGAACGATCCCGGACCTCCCGGACCCCCGGGATCCCTGCCGAAACTGGGCACATGAGATCTCCAGCTGTCGGTCCGGTCTGAAGGCAGACAAGCTGGAGTATGCAGAGATTTGTACAGAGATCGCAACCTGCAATTCCTAGAAGTGAAGCTGCCCAAGAGACCACCACTAGACAACGCACCCTCCCAACAACTAAGACAGTACAGATTTAAATTCGTGTTTAAAATGACATGTCTTAGTAACAAAGGTTTCTCTCCTTGTGTATTAATGACCATGTTTATGTGTATGTTTAAAGTTTGGTAAACAGTAACTTTAAGGCTAAATTCTCACTAGTCAAAGTTAAATGAAAAAGGTTTTCAACGTAATTCTCATAAAGATAAAATTAATTTACATTTAAATTCTGAGGTAAAAATTAGTTAACAATCAATATATTTTAACTAAGTTGGTCTAAACAAAAGGTTAAATAGACTTGTTGATATGTAAAACTCTCCATTACCTTCTCTATTAGAAATGGTAGATAGCACAATGGCTATGCTAATTATTCTCATGCCTGTGACTCCATCTTGAATGGGTGTAACAAAAGGTTAAAAGATGTTGTTGATATGTAAAAGTCTCAAATTCCTTCTCTATTAGAAATATGCTAATAACAAGTTTTGTTTCATAGTAAGTAAATTGCAGCCAGCTGCCTTTGGGACTCTAGGCCGTTCCCCGCCCCCATGCAAATGTCCGTCCAGGCAAGTATGCCCCCCAGAGGCAAGAAATGTTTTTTTTTAAGCTGATAAAGTTTTGCCCACAGAGGCGAAAAAGGCCCCCTCAGGCCTTCCCTTGGCAGCACACTGGTTCTTGTTACTTGCTTACATGTTTCTCCATGTTTGTGCCAGTTTCTTTTTTTTTTTAATGCCTGTACGATATAGGTTTCTGTTCACCCCACACCCTTGATACTGTAGTCATTTAGTTAAAAAGAAAAGGGGAAATTGTTGTATGCTTTACATTGGGTTGTTCTAGATCTCCCCCGCCAAGAGAATTGGATCAGTCCTGCTAATTTCGCGGCCCGCTTGGCCCCGCCCCAAGGAACCCCGAGAGAGGGTTCCTGAGTTCCAGAGTTCCAGAGTGGGAGAGTTCCTGAGTTGCAGAGTAAGAGAGAGTGCTTGCGCCACGGCAAAGAGACAGCAGAGTTCTGTTTGGTGATTAGTTTGGTTTAGTTTATGAATCGTTGTTCCTGAATAAAGAAATACAGCTTCCCTCCCCAGCCGTATGTCTCTGGTCGTCTCTGTTACCCACCCGTGAAGCTAGCCCGCCCAGCTAGAGCCGCCGAATTTTTAACAACAAAAGAGAGAAAGTGTGCGTGTGTGTGTGTGTGTGTGTTTGTGTTTATCCCTCAGAATACTACTACAACAATGAATACTACATGAAAGATTTCTTCTTTATTTTTTTTCAAGTTGGCATCAGCCATATGGGTCAGTAATAAATATACAAATTTCAAATTCTTTAATGTTTGTATATGAGATATCAGTGATAATATTAACAGATATTTGTCTCAGATATTCTGCAATGCATTTTTAGAGAATCAAATTTAATGAATATGTGTTTGGCGTTTGTCTAATCATAGTTCACAACAACATCATAGGATATTCATGAGAGTGCATCTAATGCTTTTTACAGCTGTTTTTTACAGGTGATGAAATATCTAGCTAGTTTGGAAATGATACGTAGAATCTTGAAATGTAAAACAAATACAGTGCGAAACTGAGTTATTATGATTCTGCAGGTGAAGCAATAGAATGTACAATTATTTGTCAAATTGAATTTCCTGGAACTACTCAAGGTCATTTTATATATGGCTAAACAATAGCAATAACTTAAGTCCATCTTTTGCTATTTCAATAAGAACATACACTTTGCCAGGTCTGTGTGATATTAGATACTGCTTAAAATTTCATTTGAGTACTAGAAAGATAGCTCACCTGAGAAGATGCCTATTTGGGGGGCACCCACGTGCCTGACCTGCCACACGCTAGGGGAAGTTTGATATTGGGGTGCCTTTTTATGTCTTTCTTTGTCGCTCTGTCTCTTTCTATATGGAAAAAATATATACGTTTTGAGTATTAAAGTCATAGCAATGAAAAACAAAAAATACATTTGAAAAATCAAGGGTTTAACAGTAGAGCATGAATGAGGGCCATTGGTGTAGATTACTGAACAAGAGCAATTATTAACATAGGAACTACCTGGTAATGTCTGAATTGACATGTAGGTAACCATTCTTTTTTTTTTTTTTTTTTTTTTTTTGCCTAACAGTAGGCTTTCCTCTGCCAATTTTTTTTTTTTTGTAATTTAATTTATAAAAAAAG
Organism: Erinaceus europaeus; assembly: GCF_950295315.1. Classification (NCBI taxonomy): domain Eukaryota; kingdom Metazoa; phylum Chordata; class Mammalia; order Eulipotyphla; family Erinaceidae; genus Erinaceus; species Erinaceus europaeus. The sequence goes on from NC_080166.1 coordinate 106,075,816, forward strand.
AAACACTGACAAAAACCATAGGCTAGGAGGGGTAAAACTCCTCACACTTCCCCCTACCAGAACTCTGTATCCCCTCCACACCCCTGATAACTTTCTTATTCTTTATCCCTCTGAAAGTATTGACTCAGGGTCATTATGAGGTGCAGAAATTAGAAGGTTTGGCTTCTGTAATTGCTTCCCTGCTGAACACGGGTGTTGGCAGGTCAATCCATACTACCAGCCTGTCTCTTATAGTAGGGCAGGGTTCTGGGGAAGCAGGGTTCCAGGACATATTGGTGGGGTCATCTGCCCAGGGAAGTCCAGTTGGCATCATGTTAGTTGGCTGAAAAAAAAAGTTAACATATAGAGACAAACAAATCATTGACTAATCATGAACCTAAAGGTTGGAATAGTTCAGATGAAGAGTTGGGGGGGGGTCTTGGTTTTGTAAATATTTAGTAATCCTCTTTTAGTATAATCCAAAGAGCCCCCAATGAAGATAGGTCCTGAAATTGGGGCAGCTTGGAACGTTTCTACTCATGACCACAGAATAAGAGCTAAGATCTAGAGGGATGCAGAGGTCATGACATAGGTTCCTAAGCTGAATATGGGCCCCAGGTCAATGGGGTTTACAGTCAACAATATTTATACTACTTTCCCATATTTGGGAGCTACTCTCTTTCCTGATCCAGCTTTCTGGTTCTTTTTCCATCCATGACATCATCTCCCCAGACAATAACTTGAATCCACCTGCATATCAGATGTCAATCTCAGGGAAGAAAAAAAAAAGTTTATATAGTCATGGGCTCTTTGAGTAACCCTTCTTATTGTTGAGTTTAACCTGGCTTTGAAGAAATAATCCTGATGACATATTAATGTTTAGCCAATATCTTAGCTTCCCTGTGTTCCAGCTACAAAAGTAATGAAGTAAGAAGTATATTCATAAACATATTAACTAAAAATTAGATAGTAACTAAGATGCCACCATAGAAAGAACAAGAATTGCAGATGATATCAGAATATCTTTTATTAGTTAAAATCAGATCATACAATCTGGCCTTTGTATTTTATGGATGCAGGCATTAAAATATAATCTCGCAACTGCAGAAGCACAGCTAGAATACAGATACTTGACTACATAAAATTTATAGTAGGCAGCAAATTAGGATAGAATGCCAAAAAAAGTTTGGTGTTCAACGGATATTTATTTTATCAAGTTAATGTCTCAGAGCACCAAGTTAATCATTGCTAGCATGGGTAATTCCTGATTATATTATAGAATTTTTTGAAAGGATGACATATAATTTTCAGAATAAATATGAAATATTAAAAATCCAATATTATATAGTTACCAATATCTAAGGATTTTATCTATAAATATAGCAATTAAATATGCTTTGAATTTTGAATTAATATTCTAATATTATCCTACCACAAAGGAATAACTATTATGAAATTATATTTCTTGAAGTGAGGTGAGTGAGTTGATTGTATTCCTTTTAAAGCTCACCATTATACTTCATTTTGAGTTAAAATGATTAACTTTGTGTGAATGTATTATATATATGACTTAATATACATAGTCATTTTATATTATATTACTTATTTCAGCTACCTCTCCATCACAAATAATCATTTGAAATATATGACACATTTCCTTTTGTTTGCAAGTGCCTTTGAAATTTCAAACGTAGCATTACATTGTAGTGCTGTGCAAAATATTCAAATATTACTTAACTGTTTAGTAAATAATGTACTTCTTACTACTTTTTGGTTTAGAGGAAACATAATTTTTTCCTTCAAGTGTTTGATTAGTAAGAAAAGAAAATAGAATTAACCCAAAGAGTCAGAAAGAAGATAACTGAAAAATAGATGCAATTGACATTCTTTTGACATATCGCTTCAATTCTTCTTGACTCAGATGAAGTCTGTTGTTTTCAAACATTTTACTTCTTTCTTTGCTGTTTTCTGATTGAAACAATCAGGAAAACAAAAGAGTGTGTGAGCACTCACACATGCTCATGAACATACCTAAACAAAGAAGAAAAAAAAATGGAGAACAGCTGAAATACAGAGCAGAAAAACTGACCTACTTTTCTTCTAGGCATTCATGAGATATCTAGGAGACAGAGGGAGCTAGCTTATAACTAGAATTTTCCAATCCTAGAATAAGCATTATCAGATCATTAGGTTCATTTTTAAAACTCATGAAAAATATTCAAAGGTTGGCAGGATTGAAAAAAATATTTAAAAGAGTCCTGCTTTTACAAATTGATCATTTCAGTTTTAGCTCACAAGAAAAAGCTTAAGTCCATTTTTCAGGATGTATCTTAAATTGGTATAGTCAGGTCATATTGTACATGACTACAGGTGGACTGTGCCACTTTATAAAGTGTATGATATTGGAAATGAAATGAAGACAGAAACAAGAACAAGATCATAAGGATATATTAAACCAAAATGATGGTGGGGAGGATGAAATTTTCTGCGCTAATAATTGGTATATATGCAGTAAAATAAGATAATATCTTAGATTAATAGTTCATGTGATGATTGAAAGGTACATTTGCACTTATTAAAAAATGAAATATGTAAGATACAGTATGTAATTAAAACTCATGGTAAATACTACTGTGAAGTTTTTAGAAATAATTCTTACTACTTGCAGTAATTCAACCACACATATGTATTCTTTAATGGTCAAACTATACTTACAAATTAGATTAACTTTCTCAAACTTTTCCTATTATAGTATTCAAGCTGTTTCTAAAATCAATTCAATATGCAACTTTGAACCAGATGATAATCAAAATAACCCTAAAAGTCTTAAAATAATTTTTTAAGTCAGGGTATTGCTCAACTCTGACTTCTGGTGGTGCTGAGGATTGAATTTTGAACCCTAGGGCATGAAAACACAATAATTTAGAGAAAATGCACTTAAAAGCACATCTCAATTACATTCAAAACAAACCCAGTTTTTAATAATTGATATATTCTCTTTCAATGGCTACATGAAAACTTAAGTGGCTCTGGCTTTCCTTTATGTGTTTTAATCATATATTATTTAATTTTTATATAATTGTCAAAATGTGTCATTTTTCTCTTTCTAAATGTTAGTGAAAAATGTAAAAGTCCTAAATATGAACTGACCTGAAATATTGTAATGTTTTCCTTTAAACATTTTTATAATTTAACTCACAAGGACTTTACTGGCCCATATAGCTAGAAATGCAGGGACATGAGAGAAAAAAAAATTTCCTTTTTTTCCTCCAATGTTATTGCTGGGGCTTGGTTCTAGCACTGCTAATGCACTGCTCCTGTCAGATATTTTTTCCCCATTTTATTGGATAGGGCAGAGAAATTGAGAAAGGAGAAGGAGATAGAGCAGTTGACTGACATGCTTTGCTATTTGTGAAGAATTCCTCTGCAGGTGGAGAGGTAGGGGCTCGAGCCCAGATGCTTGAGTGGGTCCTTGCATATAGTACTAAGTGTGCTTAACCTGGTCTACCTCCTCTGGCTTCTGGAAATTCTTTATAAATTAGAGGACAGAACATTGCTGTCAAAGGTTCAGGTGCATTCTGTCCTTGTACTTGACAACCATGGGGCATTGCTGATGTCTTTCCTCATAGTCACAAGCTAGTTGCAGCAGTTATTTAAAGCCATTTTTATCTCAATGAAGAAATGGTCTCCCAAGAGTATTATTATTTTAGGATAGTAAGGGGAACTTCTGTGTGTTTTCATTCAGCTGATACTTTTTTGGATTTTTTTTTTTGACACAATAGAGAGAAATTGAGAGGGAAAGGAGAGGGAGAAAGGGGAAGAGAGAAAGAGAAAAACGTGCAGCACTGCTTCACCATTTGCAAAGCTTCTTCCAAGTAGATCCAAGTTATTGTCTGGGAAGATGATGTCATGGCTCGAAAAAGGACCAGAACACTGGATCTGGGAAGAGAGTAGCTCCCAAATATGGGAAAGGTGTATAAATATTGTTGACTGTAAACCCCATCGATTTGATCTGGTCTGGGGCCCATATTCAGTTTAGGAGCTTATGTGACCTCTGCATCCCTGTAGATCTGAGCTCACATTCTGTGGTCATGAGTAGGAACATTCCAAGCTGCCCCAATTTCAGGACCCATCTTCCTCAGGTGGAACATAAAAATATATTGTCCAGCCTCCCTTTGGAGGATGGGACATTCTTTACCATTGTTGATCCACGTTGGGGGCAAGGTCCTATGGGAGCCCACAAAGGGCTCTGTTGTGTTACTACTGATAGTGATGACCAGTAACAATGGAGAGAGGGATCTATTCGAGGTCTTGGCTCATCATATTTGTTTGGGAATCTCAGGACTCCCAGACTAGGGCCCCAGATGATGGGGTGACCTGATAGTGACTGAAGAGTCATCCTTAAACTATAACCGTCTTTCGCCCTTATTCAGCTTTTGCAGTCCTTACTTTGATAAGGTTCACTTTGGATTGAGAGAGGGAAGTATAATAGGAAGTAGGTGAGGAGAGTATCTAAGTAGACACTATTTCATTATGAACTTTATGGTGTCTTTTTAGGTCTTTCTACTTGCTTGCTGCATATACTGATTCTCTGCAGACTGTTGTGCACTTTTGCTTTTTTTGTGCACTAAAGATTTTTTTGTGCACTAAAGCTCTGACCTTACCATAGGTGGGGTTGAGTGCTTGAAACCAGGTCCTTCTTCTTCTTCTAGCGTTTGCCCTTCTTCCGTAGCCAGTCAACAGCGTCAGGTTGAAAGCTGTCACGAGCTGCTTATTGCTGGCTTTGAAAGTGACTGGCATCCATGTGGATTCAGTCGGCTAGGAAGGATCCTCAGTTTCCCCAATGAATGGGTACTCACGGGATGCACCACAAGAAGGTCGATCCAATGCAACCCAAACCAGGTCCTAACACATTGTAGCATGCATGCTTTACTGAGTGGGCCACTATCCAGCCCCTAATATTGTTAAACAATATTTTATATTTGTAATTTAATATTGTAACACTTTTATTAAGAGTACTCCATAGTAGAATGCCAATTTCAGCTCATATTCTTGAGCAATGTCTACAGAATCTTCTATAATATATAGTAATTAGAAAATAAGTTTTGAGCTAATTAACTGCCATTTTAAAGACAGTATGTAATTGTATGTGCATCAATACTAAATATATACAAATGTGTTTACATTTTTATAACAATTTGAGATTATTTAGAATAATTTTCTAGTAAAATGATTTCTACTGTGCAACAAATGTACAATTAAAGAATGAATATATATTTTTAAATATTTATTTTATTTATTTATTCCCTTTTGTTGCCCTTGTTGTTTTATTGTTGTAGTTATTATTGTTGTTGTCGTTGTTGGATAGGACAAAGAGAAATGGAGAGAGGAGGGGAAGACAGAGAGGAGGAGAGAAAGATAGACACCTGCAGACCTGCTTCACTGCCTGTGAAGCGACTCCCCTGCAGGTGGGGAGCCGGGGTTCGAACCAGAATCCTTATGCCAGTCCTCGTGCTTTGCGCCACCTGCGCTTAACCCGCTGCGCTACAGCCCAACTCCCAAGAATGAATATTTTTAAATTACATTCCAAGTTATAAAATGTTCCACAGCAAAGCTCAGATACTGATTTATTTTAAACACATTTTCCGATAGAAGAAATAAAGTGGACAGAATGGAAATAAGTCTGAAAGTATTTATCTAAAATTTATCTAAAATTACTCAATATGTGATTGATATAATTCCTCTTCTCTCTTTGTATGCTATGAGAGGACTTCATACTTTCATCTAAAAGGACAAGTAAAACAAGGCATTTTTCCCTACTTGAATTTTAAAATGAAGTTTCATATATTGCCACAATTTTAACACCTGTCTTTGGGAGTTTGGCAGTGTTTTTCAACGAATAGTTACTATAGATAAAGTAATTGAGTGACCTGTTCCAAACCACAGTGCTAAGGCAGACAACTTGATAAAGTGCTTTTAAAATATGTATATGTATGTGTATGCGTATGTGTATGTGTGTGATTTAATAATGGCTACAAAAGTATAAGAGTACAGGGGGATAGTTTCCTACTCTAACCCACCACTAAAGATCTGTGCCACCTCTCCCCCATCACCTCCATAATTCTCAGTCTTAGGTAGTTGGGCTACTTTTCCCCCCATGTTCATTTATTACAGTTATCTATATCCGACAAATTAGTGAGACCATTTGGTAGTTGACTCTCAACCATTTATTTACTTTAATAAACATACTCTATCTGCTCTATCCATTTTGTCTAGAGGATACAGAAACTATCTTTTTTAAATTGCAGAGTAGGATTTCATTGATCATATGTCTCATAACATCTTTGTTCACTTGTTCATTTATAGAGATTGAGGTTGCTCTCTCTCTTTAGCTATTGTGAATAATTTTATAGCTATGAACACTGGGGTACCTCTCTCTCTCTCTCTCTCTAAGATTTTATTTATTTATTAATGAGAAAGGTGAGATAGAAAGAAGCAGACATCCCTCTAGTTTATGTGCTACCAGGAATTGAACTCCAGACCTCATGCTTGAGAGTCTGATTCATTTTTTTTTTTTTTTTTAACCAGAGAACTGCTCAGTGTGGTGTGGGGATTGAGCTTGAGACCTTAGAGTCTCAGATATGAGAGTCTGTTTACACAGCCATTATGCTATCTTCCCACCAGAGTCTGATTCTTTATTCACTGCACCACCTCCTGGACCACTGCACATGTCTCTTTAAATTGGTGTTTTCATTTCCTTTGGATCTATGCCCATATGGTTGGTGGATTATAGAGTATCTACATTTTTATTTGTCTAAGGACACTCCATATTGTTTTCTATAAGAAGAGTACCAGCTTGCATCCCACCAACAGTGAGTGTAACGGAGTTCCCTTTTCTTCACATCCTTGCCAACATGTCATGTTCTTTTTATTGATGTAGACTATTCTCATCGGTGTGAGGTGGAATCTCAATCTGGTTTTAATTTATATTCATCTAATGAAATGTGGAACTTTTTTTGGTCCTATTTCTGTGAGCTATGTTCACAGAATATTTTTGAATCAATCAGCTTCAAGACATTGGTTTAAATGACTTATGTATGAACTAAATATATTACATTGAAACTATATGTCTCTCTGTATGACACAAACCAATATTATATTATATTTTACAATTTGTAAATACAGTAGTTATAGATAAAAACTGAGTTTTTATTGGTGTGGATTTTATATTTGTTTACTTAGAAAATGTTCATATTATCTGTTTTACATAATACACAAAATCCCTAAGGGATAAGTAATTTTCTTCTTATTTTTTTATTGCATCCAGGGTTATCAATGAGGCTCTCTGCCAGCACTATATATCCACTGCTCCTGCTGGTTAATTTTCCTTTTTTTTTCTTTCTACTTTATTGCAGAGGAAAAAGAGAAATTAAGAGGGTATGGGGAGTTAGAGAGGAAGAAAGACAAACACCTATAGACCTGCATCACTGTGTGAATCATCCTCCCTGCAAATGGGAAGTAGGAACTTGAACTCTGGTCCTTGCACATTAGGTAATATGCTTGCTTAACCAGATTCACAACCCACCCCACCTTAGCCCACTCATTATTTTTTTTATTTAAATTTTTTATTTAAGAAAGGATTAATGAACAAAAACGTAAGGTAGGAAGGGTACAAATCCACACAATTCCCACCACCCAATCTCCATAACCCACCCCCTCCCATGATAGCTTTCCCATTCTCTAGCCCTCTGGGAGCATGGACCCAGGGTCCTTGAGGGTTGCAGAAGGTAGAAGGTCTGGCTTCTGTAATTGCTTCCCCGCTGAACATGGGCGTTGACTGGTCGGTCCATACTCCCAGTCTGCCTCTCTCTTTCCCTAGTAAGGTGTGTCTCTGGGGAAGCTGAGCTCCAGGACACATTGGTGGGGTCTTCAATCCAGGGAAGCCTGGCCAGCATGCTGGTGGCATCTGGAACCTGGTGATTGAAAAAAGAGTCAACATACGAAGCCAAACAATTTGTTGAGCAATCATGGATACCAAGCTTGGAATAGTGGAGAGGAAGTGTTAGGGAGGTACTCACTGCAAACTCTAGTATACTACTGCTTTCAGGTATGTATTTTGCAGTAGTTTATGAATACGTGTGCACATAAGCTCTCTCTCACAGAAACTGGTGTATATCTAGGTCATGGGACTTTGTTAGAAAGTGAACTACCTGAGATGAAATTAGAGTGTACTAGAAAAGGAAAGGTCTCACCCGAATAATGAAGCTGAAGGGTTGTCATTCCACACGTGAAGTCTCTGGACACAGTCTGAGGTGAAGCATGTTGAGGTGGCAATCGTTGCGTTGGTTAGGTTGTGATCGGCGGATGCAATATTATTTGGTTTGGATTGGGAGATTCATACGGGAAAGTGGGCCCTATGGAAGGGTTCCAGGACTGGGGGAAGTAGGGGCTCTATAGTGGAGATGTGAGGTTCCTGCTGTATTAGGGTTCAAAAAGACAATCGATAGTTAATGTTATCATCACATTATTTGGTAATTGGGTTAACTTTGAAAAGTCCCTTTGTTATGGTTTGCTGTACAGTATCCAATATCTTGTATATAGCTGTGCTATTGGATGCTTCTAATCTACTTGGTCTAGGCTTTTGAGAGAGTCCGCATATTAAATACACAGCCTATATATTAAAAGGATTCAGTTTGTGTTTTGAGAAACTTTGAGACATACAATTGATTTTCCCCTTCTCATATTAATTAACTACTGATTTATATGTCTACATTTTGCTAGGAGTGTACATAAACACCATTCCCACCACCATCAAAACAGCATGGTACTGGAACAAAAATAGGCACACAGACCAGTGGAACAGAATTGAAAGCCCAGAAGTAAATCCCAACACCTATGGGCATCTAATCTTTGATAAGGGGGCCCAAAGGATTAAATGGAAAAAGGAGGCTCTCTTCAATAAATGGTGCTGGGAAAACTGGGTTGAAACATGCAGAAGAATGAAATTGAACCACTTTATCTCACCAGAAACAAAAATCAACTCCAGATGGATCAAAGACCTAGATGTCAGACCAGAAACAATCAAATACTTAGAGGAAAACATTGGTAAAACACTTTCCCACCTACACCTCAAGGACATCTTTGATGAATCAAACCCAATTGCAAGGAAGACTAAAGCAGAAACAAACCAATGGGACTACATCAAATTGAAAAGCTTCTGCACATCCAAAGAAACTATTAAACAAACAGAGAGACCCCTCACAGAATGGGAGAAGATCTTCACATGCCAGACATCATACAAGAAACTAATCACCAAAATATATAAAGAGCTCAGCAAACTTAGCACCAAAAAAGCAAATGACCCCATCCAAAGATGGGCAGAGGATATGAACAAAACATTCACCTCAGAGGAGATCCAAACGACTAACAAACATATGAAAAACTGCTCTAGGTCACTGATTGTCAGAGAAATGCAAATTAAGACAACACTAAGATACCACCTCACTCCTGTAAGAATGGCATACATCAAAAAGGACAGCAGCAACAAATGCTGGAGAGGATGTGGGGACAGAGGAACCCTTTTACATTGCTGGTGGGAATGTAAATTGGTCCAGCTTCTGTGGAGAGCAGTCTGGAAAACTCTCAGAAAGCTAGACATGGACCTTCCATATGATCCAGTAATTCCTCTCCTGGGGTTATACCCCAAGGACTCCAAAACACCCAACCAAAAAGAGGTGTGTACTCCTATGTTAATAGCAGCACAATTCATAATAGCTAAAACCTGGAAGCAACCCAGGTACCCAACAACAGATGAGTGGCTGAGAAAGCTGTGGTATATATACACAATGGAATACTATGCAGCTATCAAAAACAATGAACCCACCTTCTCTGACCCATCTTGGACAGAGCTAGAAGGAATTATGTTAAGTGAACTAAGTCAGAAAGATAAAGATGAGTATGGGATGATCCCACTCATCAACAGAAGCTGACTAAGAAGATCTGAAAGGGAAACTAAAAGCAGGACCTGACCAAATTGTAAGTAGGGCACCAAAGTAGAAACCCTGTGGTGAGGGGTAGACATGCAGCTTCCTGGGACAGTGGGGGGTGGGAGTGGATGGGAGGGATGGGTCACAGTCCTTTGGTGGTGGGAATGGTGATTATTATTATTTTTAACACTATGAACATGATAGGAATTTTGTCAATATTTCAGTGAAGTAAAATTCTAAAAAAAAAAAACACTTAGAGTAATGTTGGCAGTAGAAATTAAGAAACACTTGGTGTAACTAAATTAAAAAAGGAAGAATCTGGGACACTAACACTGAATGAATATTTGCTGTTTCATAAATCTGCCCAGAACAGATTAGAGATATATTTCATGTCAAATGGTTTATTTCACAACATTTTGATAAGGTCACTAGGAAATTATATGGCCCAAGCATAAGTTTCTATATTAAAAATAATTTGATGTTAGACGAGCTTTCAGCTCCTTATTTGGAAAAGAATATTTTCAATTAGAGTGATGAACAGCCAATATCTTTTTAATTTTTGCCCTTTGATTCCACTTCCTTCATTTGATATGTGGATATTACTTTGTAAGAGGAAAGTGAACTAAGTGAAGTAATCTAAAAGATATTTTCTTTAAGTTTCTATTTAACTTGGGAGGCAGTGAAGAATAGAGATAAACAGGCAAAATAATAACAGTGAACAGCAGGAAGGGAGTGCATTCAATAAGATTAAACAAGATCTAGTTAATCTGCAAAGTGAGTTATTCAACACTACTGTGGAGAACTATTATTTTTTTTAAACCTGAGGTGTTGAGAAGATTAAATGTATAACTAACCGAGAATGTTAGGTGCATATAACTGTATTTATCAAAATAGTGATTTATCTTGGTAATATAGAAAATTTAGTACTTATAGTTTCAGGTGGCTTTTGAAAGAATAAGGTAATTGAATGAGAATTTAGTTGAAATGGGCCATGATCATTTTATAGAAAAGATTCTAGGAGGGTGGGGAAGTGATGAAATTGCCTTTGTTATCAAAAGCAATGGCAAAATGTACACTAATCACTTCTAAATTTAATCTTAATGTGAATTCTATCACTTTTTTCATAGGTCCCACTAAATAAAATGCAGACATACTATTTATTATTTTGCTATGTTAAAACATAATAGTAAATGTGAATTACTTCTAAATATACAAAAATATATAAACATAACAATCCACTATATATGAAATACATGCATTCTGCTGTTATACTTATGGCCTCTTAGAATTTGAAATAATGGACTCTCAGACAATGGTTGTAATTGAGTTATAGCACTCTTGAAAAATTAAGGAGTAAAATTTTCCGTTTATCTGGAACTAATTTTTGGTGCTGTAACAAGAGTTGTTCTAATAGAAATTCATTCCATACTAAAAGTTCAGCATAGTTAGATGTCAATTAATATTATATAGTCTTAGAAGATAAGAATGAGAAGTGATTAAATATTCAAATAACTGAAAAAAGTTCTGTGGCATCTATTTTTGTGTTCTGGTAATTAAAATTTTAACTCATCATTAGACAAATGAGAAATGACTTGAAATATAAGGCTTTATTCTTGTACTTATCACCACTTGTTTGACTGCAGGGATCATTATAATGACATTATATTCCACAGGCTTTACAAGGAAATAGAAACAGAGACAATAGATTGCTAAGTAGATAACTCTATCAAAGAAGATGATTTTCAATTTGAAATAGGACTCCTTAATCTACTTGTAAATACAATTTCCTGACTTAAATTTCTGTTTTTTAAAGAAGTTTTAAATCTGATCTCTTGTCAGTGAATACAGTTTGTTGACAGCATTAATACTTTACCTTATGTCATATGCCTAAAAACAATGCATATGCAGTTGCTAAAGAGAATATAAATGCTCACTTAGTTCATTACTTAGTTCATTACTTTCCTAAATATTTTATTATGTTATGCATAGTGCTACAAAATAGTTTGTTAAATGATTAGTCTAATTTTACTTATATTCACATAATAGGAAATCTTGAGTATTCTATTTATCTTTTGAAAATGCTTCATTTTTTAAGTTGAAATATATGTTAAGATAATGAAGTGGCAGCTTGTCCATCTTTTGGAGCCTCAAATATGATATAGTTCATTACATTAATCTCATGAAAGCAGACCAGTGTGTTCAGGCATGTCTACATGTTTGACATTGCCTTCCTCATAGATTACCCATCATTTGAGAAATGCCTCAGGTACCAAAGGCACAGACTGCAAAGAAACTAAACCCTGAAATAGCAACACGAAATTTCTTACTGTTCATATCAAATGAAAAGTATTGGTAACTGTTGTCATTTGATGAGTTTCCACCTTATTGATGAACTTCACTATCTTTAGTTATCCATCAAGAATAATTTCATCCTTTAAAATTATTGGATAATTCATATATGCTTACTTAGCTTAACAAAAATTAAAAATGTGATAAAAAATTTTTAAAAAAGCAAAATTAATAGGAAAAGATTTCCAACCAGAAATATCTTTTCACTTTGTAAATTTTGGAAATAATAAACTTTAAAATAAATTTGAAGCAATGGTTATGAGTAAATATTCTCAGTACTTCTGTTATTTTATGTTTTTAAGGAATATACTTAAAATGATGAATAGTCATATTTTTCATTGTAATACTTACACAGTGCAATATAGTTCTACAATAATATTTTATAATTAAGTTGCATATGGACAGAATATGCTAAAAGGTACAAATCACACTTTTTTTTTACCAGAGAGTGCTAAGTTCTCTAAGAGAATAAGTAGGAATTAGGAACTGACTATTTAAATGCAATACCAATTTAAAAAATTATTTTATTAAGAAAAACAAGTGTTTCACAAACATTGATCTTAGCAGGATGTCAAATAATTCTAGATAAAGTGTCCCTCCCAGGGAAATAAAAGACTATATGGCAAATATATCTTGAATTTTAATAATTAGTTTATTGGGGGGGGTCAGGCGGTAGCACAGCTGGTTAAGTGCACATGGCCCTAAGAGCAAGGACTCGAAGCAGGTCTGCAGGTGTCTATTTTTCCTCTCCCCCTCTTTGTCTCCCTTTCTCTCTCAATTTCTCTCCCTGCAAGGGGTGGGGGGTCGCTTCACAAGCAGTGAAGCAGGTCTTCAGGTGTCTATCTTTCCTCACCCACTCTTTGTCTCCCCTTTTCTCTTGATTTCTCTCCCTGCAAGGGGTGGGGGGCTGCTTCAAAGCAGTGAAGCAGGTCTGTAGGTGTCTATCTTTCCTCTCCCCCTCTCTGTCTCCCCTCCTCTCTCCATTTCTCTCTGTCCTATTCAACAGCAACAACATCAATGGCAACAATAACAATAATAACAACAACAAGGGCAACAAAATGGGAAAAAATGGCCTCCAGGAGCAGTGGATTCATCAGGCAGGCACCGAACCCTAGCAGTAACCCTGGAGGCAAAAAATAAATAAATAAAAATAAATAGGTTATTGATTTGTCTTAGCCCAGTATCCAAATTGCTGTTGTGGCAAAGGAGGTGTCATAACAGTGGCGCATAGAAATTGCATGTGTGAGGGCTGAGGTTTGATCTCTGACATTGCTCTATGCTAGAGCAGTGCTCTGGCTTTCTCCTCTTATTTCATAATACAAACAAATGTAAATAAATAAATCTTTTAAAAATGCAATGCTGCAATGCAGGGAGTTGTACAGGAGTGCAGGACTTATAAAAGTGAGGTCCTGAATTCAAGACCACATACCCTATATGCCAGAGTGATCCTCTGATTTTCTGTGTTTATTTTTAATATTTTTTTTCTCTTGTTACAAATCCAACCAAATCTAAGTAGTCATTAGATAACTTTTGTTTGGGTAGACCACTCACTGGTATTTATTTTTTTGATCCTGTTTCATAACTTATAGCTAAAATAGAAATAGCAACGGTATGTTTCTTTAGGATAGCTACATTAAATAAAGTATTCATAGTTCGGCATAGTGACAAATAGTCAAAATTTCAAGTAGCTAGAAAGGAAAACCAATATTTGTGAATCTGCAGCCTTGGTAGAAATGGTGAAATTACATGAGCTATCCAGGTAAGCCTGTCCAATTCACACGTATTACTTAAATCAGTAATAGGTTTCAGTTGGAAGACAGGGTGAGATGCTGCAGAGGATGTTGAGAAAACAGGTCGTGCAGAGTTATGCGAAACACCTGAAAGGTATTGGTATAAATGTAAGCCCTGGTAGGCGCAAAGGAGCAAAACATTGCATTTCTTGTTGGCAATCAGTAAGGACCTAGACTTCAATCTTAGGACCCACAATATCTTCTCACCCAGAGCTCCCAGACAAACATGGCCTCTTGAGACATGAAACAGAAAACTTACTGAGACCATCTGGATTTCTGACTTACAAAGGTTAGTTTTAAATGTGTATTTTTTTTAAGTTGATAAATAGTTGTGATGTGTTAGAGCAGATTAGAAATGTAACTATAGCGCAAAGTGCAAGGACCGCCATAAGGATCTTGTTTCGAGCCCCTGGCTTCCCACCTGCAGGGGAGTCGCTTCATAAGTGGTGAAGCAGGTCTGCAGTTGTCTATCTTTCTTTCCCCCTCTCTGTCTTCTCCTCCTCTCTCCATTTCTCTTTGTCCTATCCAACGACATCAATAACAATAATAACTACAACAATAAAAAACAAGGGCACTAAAAGGGAATAAATATTAAAAAAAAGAAATATAACTATATAGATCCTTAGTGGAGAATTGTTTTAATTTATAGAATGTAAATCTGGTGGCTAAAACTGAATATATGCTTAAAATATATGTGTAAGTTCAGATATTTCCATATGAACAATGAAAGAACTATGTTTATATACCTAATCTTATTAAATCAGTTTTCAATATATGTATGGGTACAATACATTTCAATATTCTTCAGCTGTGAAATTTTTTTTTAAGGGTAATATTAAAAGTCAGTGAAACAGTAAAATCCAATTTGTGATAGCTCAAATGAGTTAATGTGGGAAATCTGGGAAGCAAAGTCAACTCTTAGCAAATTTCCACTCATTGAAAAAATTCATACCTAAACCTATTTTCAGTTGGCATTGTTATCAATGAAGTGCTCAACTGACCTGACCTTTAACAAAAAAATCTTAATAATAATAACTTAATAATAATAATACTTAATAATACTTAATAATAATAACTACAACAATAAAACAACAGGCATAAGGATCCTGGTTCGAGCCCCCCAGCTCCCCACCTGCAGGGGAGTCGCTTCACAGGTGGTGAAGCAGGTCTGCAGGTGTCTATCTTTTCTCTCTCCCTCTCTGTCTTCCCCTCCTCTCTCCATTTCTCTCCGTCCCATCCAACAACAACGGCATCAACAACAACAACAACAAAAATAAATAAATACATATATTAAAAAACAATAAAACACAAGGACAACAAAGGGGAATAAATAAATATTAAAAATATTTTGACTGGCAATTTAAAATATGAAGACAACTTCATCTGAAATCAGTGAAATATGAAAAAAAATGATGGTGCTGTGTTCTATACAAACAGATAAAGAAATACATTACATGTTATTCAGTGACTAAATATTGTCACTTTACTATTTGATATAAGGTAATACAAATATATTTACTCTTTAACACTATAGAGTAGTCAAGCCCTTTTTTCTTTAGTTCTTTGTTCCAACTTTCTGAATGTTTTAAAAGCAGCAAATAATGAAAGACAATAATAGTACATATTTGTCAGACATTTGGAATTAAGTCATTAACAGTAGAAAATTAAGTCAGTTGATACATAAAGCTCTACTAACAAAACTTTCCTTTTGATGTTATCTGTCACATAAATGGGAACCTATATGAATAACAGCTAAATTAAGTTTACCAATTTCAAGAAAATCCCAGAGTTTTAAAGATGTTGAAAAACAAAGAAGCTGGGTCAATATTTGCAGCATGTTCAAATCAACATAGAAATGTATGCAGTATATATTTTTCCTTTCTACAACAAAATTTATTTTCAAGAAGCACTGTAGAGTTAAACACCAGGATATAATTTAGCTAACAATCAGCTTAGAAACCCAAATGAGAAGCTAGCATCAGGCATAGTGCCATTCAATTAGTTGGTTACCAGCAGATGTAAGCTTAACTATTATTTGTATGTCATAGGTTTTGGAAGTGTGGATGGATAGACAGTAAATGTTTTAATTTGAATTATTGTATCCTAAGTAATGATTTACTCTACTATCCAGTCTTTCAAGTACATAGGCTTAAGAGATTTGAAAATAATTTAGTGTGATGGTGAGAAAACATAATGGTTATGTAAAAGCAATATTTAGGGAGTTAGATGAAAGTAAAAGTACAGTCTACCTTCTTTGAGAACATCTGTTTCTGGAAGATATAACTGTGACCTTTTTGTAAAATATATCTTTCATAAAAAAATTAAAAAACCCTTCCTGGATTTAATGTATTGAATAAACTAGAAAGTGATTTATTGAAAATTTATCACTGAGAAATATTCATAGTAATGACTGAAATATACGATGATTATAATTTTAGAATTCTGTCTCATTTGTATTAGTGCCTGAAAAAACTTAGGTGAGTACCTATAGTTAAGATTTCGTTGAGTTAGGGTCAGATTAAGCAAATTGTTTTAATTTGAGTTTATTTCACATGCATGAAATGTGTATGACCTGGCTTAACATGCTGCAAGAAACAGTTGTATTATTCTGGAGATTGGGAAGTGAGAGGTAATAGAAGCTGCAGCATAGAGTTAAAAACAAACACTGGTGGGCTTTGTTGTCTTGGGTCCTGATTCCTTTTCCTTTGTACTCATCCTGCAGGGGTGAGGATGAAATGTCATCAGGATTTGGATCTAAAGTGGTTTACAGACAAAGATAAGGTGCTGCCTGCACAGTCCCATAACCAAAACATATTCACAGCTGTAACTTGGTAAGATAGTTGTGACCATGTAGGCCTACAGAACAACAGAATCAGCCTCCAAGAGAAGTCAGGTTTGTAAACTGGGTAGCAGGCAGTTGAATGAGTTCTAATCTGATAAAAGGAAAGAAAGAAAGAAAGAAAGAAAGAAAGAAAGAAAGAAAGAAAGAAAGAAAGAAAGAAAGAGAGAGAGAAAGAGAGGAAAAAAGAAAGAAAGAGAAAGAGAGAGAGGGAAAGAGAGAGAGAAAGAGAGAGAAAGAAAGAGAAAAAAAAAGAAAGAAAAAGAAAGAAAAAGAAAAGAGATGGCAAAGTAGAAGAGCACAGGAGTTGAATATATGAGGTTGTGAGTTCAATTCCTAGTAGAGCAAACACTAAAGTGATGCTCTGGTTCTCTTTAACTTCATCCCCACCCTGCACCCACGTCTTGTTAAATATTTAAAACAAGTAAATCTTAAAAAAGAGGAGGAGATTAAAGAAGTCACCCAAATCAAAGATGAAGAAACTATTTGAGTCAATGCTGGACAGGGCTGCAATTCTGAATCTTTTTTAAACCAGGGACATTATCAATCTACACTGCTGGTGAACCTCTTTGCTCTAGTCTGTCCTGTACCATTAATAACAATATTATCAATCAGCAGTGCTGGTGTTGCTAGATAAATGAAGAGTAAAAGAATAAAATAATTAAGATTATTGGTAGTAGGGTGCTTTAAGTGATAATCTGTGCATAGAAAAAGAGAATGAGAGGAAAACAGAAAGTAAGATAGAAGAGGGATTAAAAAAAGAAGAAGAAGAGGGATTAAAAAGCAAAGTGAAAAGGGTTGGGCAGTAGAGCAATGGGTTAAGCACATGTGGCACAAAGGGCAAGGACCAGCCTAAGGATCCCGGTTCAAGCCCCTGGTTCCCCACCTGCAGGGGCATCACTTCACAAGTGGTGAAGCAGGTCTGCAGATGTCTGTCTTTCTCTCCCCCTCTATCTTCCCCTCCTCTCTCCATTTCTCTCTGTCCTATACAACAGCAATAACATCAATAACAACGATAATAATAACCACAACAATGGTAAAACAACCAGGGTAACAAAGGGGAAAAAATGGTCTCCAGGAGCAGTGGATTCATGGTGTGGGCACCAACTGAGCCCCAGCAATAACCCTGGAGGCAAATAAAAAAAAAAGAAAAGTGAAATCAGTGAAAGGACAGACCTATTAGAGGTCTATGGATAATAAATTAAAAAAAAATTAAAAGGGCCAAGTGGTGGTGCAACTGGTTGAATGCACATGTTACAATATGCAAGGACCCAGTTCAAGTCCCCAGTCCCCACCTACAGGGGGGAAGCTTTACAAGTGGTGAAGCAGTGTGGCAACTATCTCTCTCTCTCTCTCTCTCTCTCTCTCTCCCTCTTTGTCATCCCCTTCCATCTTGATTTTTGGCAGTCTCCAGTAAACAAATAAAGATAATTTAAAAAAACATTTTTAGGGAGTCAGGCGGTAGCACAGCGGGTTAAGCACATGTGGAGCAAAGCCCAAGGACTGACGTAAGGATCACAGTTTGAGCCCCTGGCTCCCCACCTGCAGGGGAGTCACTTCACAGATGGTGAAGCAGATCTGCAGGTGTCTTTCTCTCCCCCTCTGTCTTCCCCTCCTCTCTCCATTTCTCTCTGTCCTATCCAACAATGATGACATCAATAACAATAACTACAACAATAAAACAACAAGGACAATAAAAAGGAATAAATAAATAAATATTTTTTATAAAATCATTTTTTAAAAGGTGTATGAAGTCCTAGTGGTGGTGTTTATGATCTAATAATATGAAAGTCCAGTTGATGATATTAGAGCAAGAGTTCTAGAAAACGCTGAGTTCCACTGATGGCAGTTTCTTCTTCTTCTTCTAGCGTTTCTGGGTCTGAGATTCACCCCAGGGAAAATTTTCTTTTATCATGGACCTAATAATTTTTTTCACCAGATTTTATCTCCCACAATATTGTTGGCTTTTCCCACAATATTCCTCAACTCTCATCTGCACTGATCTTTGTGCCAATTTTCTTTCCACAGAATAGGATATAGGACAAAATAATCCATGGCTCTATTACTACTGAATTCTGCTAAGAGGTTGTCTAAATAATATGCAAAGTAAATCTGACATAAAAATAATTCAATGTCTTCCAGCATTAATCATCTCAAAAAAAAAAGTATTTGCAGAATAATATAGTCTTCCAGTCATAAATTAAATGTGGTTGAAGTCTTGAGATGAAAAAAACACTGATTTTCTTTGTTACACATGACTGTGCTTTTTGTGATACTGCCCAACTAACTATGGAGGTATCAAATGAATTTGGGGTTTCAGATAATACAGCTCTGGACAGGCAAGTAAACAGCATGAATGTTAACTAACCTGTAACTGCATTTTTTTTTCAACTGTGTAAAAAATTAACTGAAGAATTCATTCTTGACAAACTGTCTCAAGCAGTCACTATCAGTTCATCAGTACTTGTACTTTAGAAGCAAACTATGTCATTTCTAGCCATTCCTTACTTTACCCAGAAGGATTCCACCTAATTGTCCTTTTCTGTAGCACCACAGGCAGACTTTCATGGACAGGTTACTTCTAAAAGGACTGGGGCAGATTAGGTTTCATAAGCATTCATAAGCACACTAGGATTCCTGAAGTCCAACTGATCAAATTCAGATCTGTACTGAAACTTAAGACAAAGGTGGATCCATCAGTTTATTTCCCCCCCAAAAGAGTGTGAGTGTGTGTGGGGGCCTTGTGATTCTGGATTTCACAATGATTAATGATACATTGATTATATTCTTTTCTCTTGACTATATCCACTCCTCTTATCTGATGCAAACCTTATTCTTTCTTGCTCAAGTGTCTGTCTTTATAAATATGAAAGTACTCTTTAAATGTATACAAAAGTTAATATTTGCATGTTTATCTTCTCAAAATAAGTACAGTTTTATCCTTGTGTGTTCATTGCATCATGCATAATATAAGAATTTTGTTATATTTATTGACTAGATATATCTGTTAAGTTATAGTCATGTAGCACTCTTTGCAGGAAAATGTGTTTTACTCTTAGTTCTCATGTGAGATGGTTTCACAATGATTTTGAAAACATCAAAGCTCATTAATTCTGAGTAGCAATTACCTGGGATAGTCAGCAGTGATATTAAGCAAAAACTTTCTATGACAAGGTTTTTTTTATTGCCCAGAAAAACACCCAACTTTTCTTAAGCATTGCAGGTATGGTTTTGCCAGAATCCACAAAGTGATTGATTCCCAGTATTATTTCCCACTAAAATATGTGACATGTAATTACTTATTTGACTTTTAACTTGTCATGATATTTGACATCATTTTTTTTTCTATCTTGAAAAGTTTAGTTGGATGTAATCTCATTCTCATTTGTTAAAAAATGTGAAAATGGTATCTTTAAGAAAGTAATCTTAGATTTATGGTTTGGATTGTGTGAAATAGACTGGGGAAAACAGCATTGCATGTTGTCTTCATATAAACTGTGAAAAGTTATTATGACATAACATTTGCCACATTACAGCACCCAGTTTCCTACAAGACTGCTAGCCTTTTTATTTTATTCTCTCATTTGTTTTCATTGCCATGCCAGATAAGCAACTGCATGGGTAGCAGAAGTCAGGAACAGATTTCAACAGTTTTTTCCTAGTGAGATTTCTAATGAGCCCCCCTTCCCCCAACCTATTTAAGAAGCAAAGTAACAAGCACTTAAATCTGTTACTTTTAATCAAATGTGTTATAAAAGCTGAAATTTTTAATGTAACGTTTTATGTTTTTGGTTCTTAATCAGGTAGTGCATTAGAAAGTGGGGAATATACACATACATATATTCATCAATCTTCATATTAATGAAGAAAATATGAAACTTGGACCTTTAAGTACAAACAGCAAATTCTTGTGAAATTTATTATTTTAAAAGAATTTATCCTTATTTATTTATTGGATAGAAACAGCCAGAAATCAAGAGAGAAGGGGGTGATAGGGAGAGAGACAGAGAGACATGTGCAACACTACTTCACCACTTGTGAAGCTATCCCCCTGCAGGTGGGGACCAAGGGGGGCTTGAACCCAGGTCCTTGTGCATTGTCACATGTGGTCAACCAGGTGTGCCACCACCCAGCCCCAATTCTTGTGAAATATATACTGTATATAATTTAGATCATAAGTATATAGCACAGTAAAAAACTCACATAGATATAAACATTAAACCTGGATTTTATCTTTCTTTTAAAGTTGTGGTTAGAATAAAAAAAATGTTATTCCATTGTCACTCTTCTATCCACATCCACTTAAGTTTCTAAGTAAAATCAGCTGGATATTTCCATATGTATATATTTATATTTTTAAAAGATTTTATTTATTTATTAATGAGAAAGATAGGAGGAGAGAGAAAGAACCAGAACTGGCTCATGTGTTGCTGGGGATTGAACTCAGGACTTAATCCGGACCACATCCATCTGTATATCTATGCACATTTGCCAACTGAATAATTCTCTTTTTTTTTTCTTTTTTGTTCTAACTTTCTGCCCTCTACTTACCTTTCCCTGAAAGATAGAGTAGACTTATGGGGAGTTTTATCCAAATAAAAAGAGTAGGTGAGATCCAGTGCAATGAACATTTAAGTAAATTAGGATGCCCTTTACAAAGTAAAAACTATATTTCTGACCAAGCTGGGAATCTCATCATAACATTCTTACAGGATTGCATATATTCCACAATGGTTGAATATTGTTATAGCTTGGAAACTCAGCCATTTTATTCTATTTCTGATGACCTAGTATTTGACATAAAGTTTATTGCATGCAGAGGAATGCACTAATTTATTTTCTTATTGAGCATGCAATAGCATAATTTTCTTGAAAAAAATTAGTCATTTCCTTGATTTAATCCATGAAAAAATTATATTAAAATATATCACTAAAGATTCATATTGATTATAACAAAATTTTAGTAGTTTACCTATGTTTTTTTTTCTCTCTCCTTCCTTCCCTCTTTCTTTCTGTTTTCCTCCAAGGTTATTGTTGGGGCTCAGTGCCCAGCACTAGGAATCCACTGTTCCTGGAGACCATTTTTTCCATTTTATTGGATAGGACAAAAAGAAATTGAGAAAGGAGGAGAGAAAGATATTTGCAGATCTGCTTCCCTGGAGTTGGGGGCAAGGGTAGGGCTCGAACCCTGACTCTTGAGTGGCTCATTGCACTTAATTGTGTATGCCAGTGCCCACCACCCCTTTCTATGCTGGAATTCAATCACTGCAATTCTATCATTTGATTTATATTTTATTCATTTTCAAATTTCTCATGAAAAAAACCACATCATTATTTCCTTATTCTTCAATTTTAGACATTAAAAATTGTTTCTGATCTTGGAACATTAATGTCTGTTCACCCTAATGTATAATCACTTCAACTCCACCTACAGACTTTCATGTTGGCCCTACCCTGTTTAACAGCATGCTCAAGGCTTAAATATTCAGGTTTAACTTTATATTTATGAAATTTCTTAATTTTTCCTTAAATAACTTTCAAATGAGATTTTTGAATGTAAGCTTTTGTTTCCTTTACTTTTATACTTTATTTCACTGATGAAAACATAAAAGAATTGAAAATAATATTCCAGTGCAGAGAGGAACTAGACAGCATAATGAATATGCAAAAGACACTCATGCCTGAGATTCTCAGGTCCCAGATTCAATTCCTTACACCACCATAAGCCAGAGCTCAGTAATGTTCTGGTCTCTTTGTTTGTTTAATTATTTACTTATTTAATATTTTAATTTTTATTTATTTAAAAAAGGAGACATTAACAAAACCACAGGGTAAGAGGGGTACAACTCCGCACAGCTCCCACCACCAGATCTCCATATCCCATCCCCTCCCCTGATAGCTTTCCTATTCTTTATCCCTCTGGGAGTATAGACCCAAGGTCATTGTGGGATGCAGAAGGTTTCTCTCTCTTAAAATAAAATATTTTATATTTTAAAGGAATCAGATAACATCAGATGTATCTGTTCCATTGTGGTGTTTTTTCATTTTTATTATTTTTTAATTTTTGTTAATTTTTTATTGTTTTACAAAATTACATATCAACAGGGGTTTAAATCCAAACCATTCCCACAACCAGAGTTCTTAATCTTCAGTCTCCCCAATGCAATTCACCACAGTTCCCTAAGGCTGTAGATATGGACCACCATCATCTCTACAACTGTCTACATTTATACATAATTGCCCCCCCCCCTTTTTTTCCTCATCCAATCCTCTCTTCCCCTCCAAGCCACTCATGACAATATTACTACTTCCATATGTCCCTCTCCTTTTCCTCCTCTCTCTCTCTCTCTCAGTGCTGATGGGAGTTCAGAGCCCTCTTACCTTCATCCTATCACTTACTCCCACTGGGAGTATGGTTGTTTTGGGGATGTAGAAGATAGGAGTTCTGGCTTCTGTAATTGCTTCTCCGCTGAAGTTGATCCAAAACCCCAGCCTACATCTTTCTTTCCCTAGTGGGCCAGAGTTCTGGAGGTGTGAGGATCTAGGACACATTGCTGAAGTCCTATTCCCAGAGAAGTCTGGATGGGATCATGGTAGCATCTGTAACTTGGTGACCAGAAAGTGGCATGACCTAAATTGAGACAAAATGGTTATTGAACCCAAAAGTAGGATTAGAACAGATAAAGTTAGGGATTTTAAGGTAGAAGAAAGATAGGAAATCCATTTTAGGCATGTCCCTGGGGGCAAACACCTGTGGTAGTTTGGTAGCTAGCCTGAAGTTGGATAAGAATATAGCCTGAGGGAGTTAGGCAGTAGCACAGCAGATATAAGAGCACATGGCACCAAGCACAAGGACCAGCTTAAGGATCCCAGTTGGAGCTCTCAGCTCCACACCTGCCGGGAATTCCCTTCACAAGTGGTGAAGCAGGTCTACAGGTGTCTACTTTTCTCTCCCCTTCTCTGTCTTCCCCTCCTCTCTCCATTTCTCTCAGTCCTATCCAACAACAATGACAACAACAACAACAACAACTACAATAAAACAACAGGCAACAAAAGGGAATAAATAAATAAAAACGAATTAGTTAAAAAAAAAAGAATAATATAGCCTGAGAGAATGGTGTCAGAGTAAAGAAAAAGGCAAGAAAGTTGGATTAGGGAAGGGAGTAGCTCCCTTTCTTGAAAAAAATATTCTGTGGCTAAAATGAACTATTTACCTCCATCCACCTGACCCACAGCCCATATACATATATATTTATATTTAGCAACACAATCTGTGTAACCTCTAAGTCCCTATTGGTCTGAGCTCAGAGCTCATGGTCACAGCTGGTTCTTCTTCCTTTTTGTCTCTTAATATTTTCTTGGAATTTCCATCATCTTTTCTTTCTTTTTAATTTTCTTTCTTTTTCTTCCCCTCCTCCTTCTTCCCCCTCCTCCTCTTTCCCTCCTCCTTCTCCTTTCCTCCTCCTTCTTCTTTCAGATCTTTTAGATGACTCTCCCATCTGTGGCTTAATATATCCATATTTCTATCTTGTTTCCCTGAATTGTTTCATCAGATATCTTTTACTAAACGTTCCTGAAAATGATCTGTGAGAAATGTTCTTTTTCTTTTTTTTTTTTTTTAGATCTTTGAATTTTGTAGACAGTGCTATATTGACATCTATATTTGAAAGTTTAGGTCCATGCCATATATATTTATATATATGATAGCCTACTTATCTGTCCATATGCCCATGAATATAGAGTTCTTAAAATTTTATATGCCACATAAGTACAGATGATTGATTCTAGAGATTCAAATAAAATTTTATAATTAGTTTAACTTAACTAATTAAACAATGTGATAAATTTGTCAATTCGTCATTTTCTTTATGCAGAGAACACCAGGCTAATTAGCATTTGAAAATGAGCAATTTTTGCATCAGCTTTGCATATTTCCTTCTAAACCCAGTTTAGAAGGAAACCTATCCTTCTCTAGAGGTTGAAAGAATAAAATGAAATTTATAAAATTTTGACTTTATATCTATCCTCATAAATCTATATGTATCAGAAATCTATATCTAAAGTTTCTGGACTAAAACTAAAAAGTTCACCTTTGCTGCTAGATTTTAAGCAGAATTAAAGTAGAAACTATAGATGACTTCAAATTTTATCAGTTAGCATAGAAGTTAGCATAGAAGATGGCATGTAGGAAATATATAGGTATTAAATGAAAATTTCTATAGTTCTAGATTATATACAACTGATATAAGTATATTTCAAGCAATATTTTATTTATTTATTTATTTATTTATTTATTTATTTAAGAAAGGAGACATTAACAAAACCATAGGATAGGAGGGGTACAACTCCACACAATTCCCACCACCAGATCTCCATATCCCACCCCCTCCCCTGATAGCTTTCCCATTCTCTATCCCTCTGGGAGTATGGACCTAGGGTCCTTGTGGGATGCAGAAGGTGGAAGGTCTGGCTTCTGTAATTGCTTCCCCGCTGAACATGGGCATTGACTGGTCAATCCATATTCCCAGTCTGCCTCTCTCTTTCCCTAGTAGGATGGGTCTCTGGGAAAGTGGAGCTCCAGGACACATTGGTGGGGTCTTCAGTCCAGGGAAGTCTGCTTGGCATCCTGCTGGCATTCGGAATCTGGTGGTTGAAAAGAGAGTTAACATACAAAGCCAGACAAATTGTTGAACAATCATGGACCTAAAGTCTGGAATAGTGCAGATGAAGTGTTGGTGGCAGGAGGGGGAGCTACTCTCTGCAGACTTTTGTGTACTTCTGTTTTCAGGTATATTTTTCCCTGGTTTATGGACACGTGTGAACATATGCTCTATCTCAGGGGACCTGGTCTATATCTAGGTTTGGAGACTTTATTGGGGAGTGGAATACCTGGAATGGAATTAGAGAATACTATGAAAGGAAAGGTCTCACCTGAGTGATAAAGCTGAAGGGTTGTCATTCCACACCTGAAGTCTCTGGACACAGTCTGAAGTGAAGCATGCTGGGGTGGCACTCGTTGCATTGATTAGATTGTGATCGGCAGTTGCAATATTATTTGATATGAGTTGAGAGGAGCACGCAGGAAAGTCGGCCCCACCCTAAAGTTCCAGAACTGAGGGAAATATGGTCTCTATAGTGGAAATGTGAGGTTCCTGCTGTCTTAGGGTTCAAGAAGATAATGGATAGTTATTGTTATCATCACATTATTTGGTAATTGGGTTAACTTTGAAAAGTCCTTTTGTTAGGGTTTGCTGTATAATACCCAGCATCTTGTATATAGCTGTGCCACTGGTTGCTTCTGTTCTCCCTGGCCTAGGCTTTTGAGAGAGTCAACATCTCAAAGACTCAGCCTATGTATTAAAAAGACTCAGTCTGTGTTTTAAGAAGTTCTGGACATATGATCAATTTTTCGCCTCTCATATTAATTAAATAGTGAAGTCCATAATGCCCAATCAAAAAGATATGTTTACACCTATGTTCATAGCAGCACAGTTTGGACCTGGAAGCAACCCAGGTGCCCAACAGATGAGTGGCTGAGAAAGCTGTGGAATATATACACAATGGAATACTATGCAGCTATTGAAAACAATGAACCCACCTTCTCTGACCCATCTTTGATGGAGCTAGAAGGAATTATGTTAAGTGAGCTAAGTCAGAAAGACAAAGATGAGTATGGGATGATCCCACTCATCAACAGAAGCTGAGAAAGAAGAACAGAAAGGGAAACTAAAACAGGATTTTATTAAATGGAGAATAGGGCAACAAAGTAAAAACCCTGTGGTGAGGGGGAGTGTGGATATTTGGCTTCCCAGGGCAGAAGGGGGGTGGGTGGGTGGGATGGGACACAGTCTTTTGGTGGTGGAAAATGATGTTTATGTACACGCCTATTAAAGTATAGTCATATAAACCACTATTCAAGCAATATTTTAAGTAAAATATACCATGCATACAAATATATAACATATAAATATGTGAAATACAGATAAATAATAATCTATAATAATAGTTTGTTTAAATAATTTTAAGAATTTCAATAGGCATTCCTATCAATACTAAAATAACTGGCAATACCTCTTTAAAATTTGGATATATCTTTTACCTATTGTGTGTGTGTATATGTATATGCATATATGTATCGATTTATTGTTTAGAATACTTTGGATATTTTGGTCCTTGTAAGACTACTTTAGCACAATTTAAAGCAGGCTGGCATGTGGACTATCTTGGAAGTGTAGGTGTGTAGCATGTGCAGTGATGAGTGTATGGTTCAGTGGGTGATATGTGAATATCATGTGGGCTCAGGATATAATTGAATTTAAAATATACCAAGTGGCAGACATGTTAGTCACTTTTGCTGTTTAAAATGAGAAGTAGGTTTAAATACCATCAGGAGAATGTCATGCTTTAAGCAGCTGAGGATATTCCTAGTTCCTTATTAGATGATTATATGTACATGTTCCCAATGAGTTCCTTATTGCTGGGTATTAACTTCAGATTAAGCATGATATCAAGCTAATTTAGAGGATTTTCTAGCACTGTATAATATAGTTCTTTCTTTGCAGTAGGAAACTGAGTGTACTATAAAAGCCATATTAAATTCTGCAAAGACATTTCCATTTGTTAGCATAAAGTTGACAGATATAGTCACATAACATTTTTGTGAACCATTTGTAATGCATTGTTTAAGAGAGCAAAGTAAGTGTCTTTGACTTCTAGCATATATTCAATGTGATTTCAACAACGATAAGATGTAGAATTTTAAAACAGCATACACTTAGAGTCCAAATTGTAACCCAATGATGTAAATAGTATCATTTCTATATATGTCAGTGGATCCTCAGAAGCCTTAGAGAAAAAAGTTCTTACTATATTATAGGCTATATGTAGAAATGTAGTCTCTTTCATACTCTTTGCCTATGTCTCTTTGTATCCAAATTAAAAAACAAACAAAAAAAGCTAAACAGGAGTGAATTTGAATAATAGTAGATTTCTACCATCTACTAATTATTCCATTCTTATAATCACAAAATGCCTTACCACTAATTATCCTGACATGATCTATTGCTAGTTTAATTTCTTATAAGGCATAACTGATAAGTCCTAAATAAATGTAGCCATAAGAATACCTTTTTATTGCCTCCAAGGTTATTGCTGGGTCTCAGTGCCAATGTTCCTGGAGGCTATTTTTTCCCTTTTGTTGCCCTTGTTGTTTATCATTGTTATTGCTGTCATTGTTGTTAGACATGGCAGAGAGAAATCGAGAGAGGAGGGGAATTAGAGAGGGGGAGAGAATGATACCTGCAGATCTGCTTCACCTCTTGTGAAGTGACCCCTGGCAGGTGGGGAGCTGGGGGCTCAAACCAGGATCCTTAGCTGGTCCTTGCTTTTTGCGCCTTGTGTGCTTAACACTCTGGGCTATTGTCTAGCCCCCTATAATATACCTATTATAATCAAGAAACACAGGTGGGATCAAATCCCAAATTTCATATAGCTGATGCTGTTATCACCTTTATTTCAGTAAACTGAGTTGCATTACGACAAAGGTACTGATGAGAAATGTTTGTGCACTATTTATTAGACTATCTCTCACCTTCAGAGGAGATAATCACTAATAAAATTTAAAAATAAACTAAAAAAAGATTTCTGATTCAAGGTATAAAAGTTGAAGTATGCACCCACAAGGTTGAATATGTCTTGAAAAATGGCAATGGAGGAGAAAAGCTATATTCATGGTGAAAGTAGGTTTTATTAAAATTAGATGAAAAAACATGTAACTTAATGCAATTGATCTTTCAAATGAAGAAAGACAAATATAGGATAAAAGGAAAAGCGGAGGGGCCTGGTAGAATAAATATGCTACCATGCACAAGTATCTGGGTTCTAGCACTTGCAGGAAGAAGATTCACAAATTGTGTAACAATTTTGAAGGGGTCTTTCTGCCTTGCACCTATTGCTCTCTCACTGTATCAAAAAATGGCCACTAGGTACAGTGGAACTGTATAGGCACTTGTCCTTAGTGATAAACCTGGCCAAAAGAAAGAAAAAAAAATGTGACTGACTGATGGAAAATTGGAGGCAGTATACAGTGCATATAGAGAAGAACTAGCTCTGGATTGGAGATAAACATTTTCTGCAATATTAATCATATGAGAAATGTATATAGCAATGAGATTGGAACACTGACATATATATTGGGCACATGAAATCAATAAGTATAGGAGAGGGTTTAACAAGAATTGGTATTAAAATCAAGTCTTCTTGATTGCCATTTGAGGTAAAGCCATGAGATACTAAGCAAATTTCGTAATGTGAGTCAAAAAAGGTTTTTTTTTTTTTGGTACTAAAATTAAAATTAAGATTCAAGTGAGATTTCCTTTTCTTTCAGTATCACTTTGCATAGGTACTTAAATATGAAAGTCACCAAGGATGAGTGTGCTTTTCATAGATGGCTAATAAATGCAAAGTGCTGTGCAAACAAGGATGGGGTATAATTGTTATGCAAAGTGACTCTCATCCCTGAGGCTTCTAAATCCCAGGTTCAATCCACATCCCCAGTCTCCTTTCCCACCCCCATAAACCAGAGTTGATCAGTGCACAGGAAAAAAAAAAATAGTGTGCAAACATAACCATGATTCAGTTTTAGACTGTTTTTCAAACCTAAGAACTTCGTTAATGAACATTTGTAGTCAATCTCTGTTTTCACATGTAGCACCAGACAAGCACTAATTCACATTCTGTCTGTAGATTTGCATCTTCTGGGATTTTTTTTTTATATATACAAAACTTGTCCTTTTTTATTGTCTGACCTTCTTAACTAAGCATAACAATTTTTGCTTACCTAACACCTAATCTAAAGGAATTTATATTTCTACTGCCAATGTATGAGGATCCTAGTTGTCTTCTTCTTCTAGCGTTTGCCCTTCTTCTGTAGCCAGTCAACAGCATCAGGTTGAGCCTGATGTAAAGTTTTGAATCTGGAGAGGTGGCAGTCATTGACTATGTGGGTCATAGTCTGTCTGGAGCCGCAGGGGCAGTTCGGGTCGTCTCTGGCTCCCCAGCGATGGAACATAGCAGCGCACCGGCCATGGCCTGTTTGATAGCGATTGAGGAGGGCCCAATCATAATGTGCTAGGTCAAAGCCGGGTTGACGCTTGCAGGGGTCTGCGATGAGGTGTTTGTCAATACCCAGTTGTCAATACTTGATATTGTAACAAATTCACAACCACAATTCTGCTAGTAGGTAGTGATTCTTCATTGTTATGTTAATTTGTATTACCTTTAAGATAATTCCTCTGGGTCTGCTATGGTACAAGTTTCTATTCAAACTCCCCAGCACCTCCCTCCACCCTCCTCCCTCCTCCAGGATTGGTTTATTTTCATAGCACAGAGTTGTTGTAGTGCTTTTTTTAAAACATATTTTTGAATAAAAATACTTTATTCAAATATATTCTTCTTATGTAGCTTATCTTTTAAAATCCACAATGTCTTTTTAAAGAGCAAAAACATTTCATTCCAATGAGTTTCAGTCTGTAATGTTTTCTCTTTCATAAAATAAGATTTTGTTCTTGTAGTTAAGAATTCCTTACCTAACCCAAGGTCAAACAGATTTTCTTTTGTTTTCTTCTTTTAAAAAAATTTAGTAACATTCATTAAGCATTACACTCATTTTTATTGTTTATTATTGTTGTTTTGTCTAGATGTATCTCCCTGCAAATGGATATGTTATTTTCCAAGCACAATTAGTTGGTGAGACTCTGTCAGCTGACTATATTATCTTAGCATCCTTGCTGAAATACAGTAGGCCATAAATATATTGGTTTATTTTTAAATTCACAATTCATTTTGATCTCTGCATATATCTTTTATGCCAGTATAGCCTTTTCTTATTCAATGTGGATGCACAGTAAAAGTGCTGTTATTTTTTTAAAGTTATTTTAGTAATATGTTATGTTGTTGTTTGCATTTTTTCATGTACAATGTAGGATTTATTTACCAATTTTGCAAAAGAAAAAATAATGGGATTTACACAAGCCTTGAATTGATGAACCAAAGATCAATTCAGTCATTTATATTAGATAGCTTAAAATATCTCCCTTTCTTTTTTCTTTTCTTTTCTTTTTTTTTTTTTCTTTTTTTTAATAGGATAGGACAGAGAGAAATTGAGTCAGGAAGGGAAGATAGGAAGAGAGAAAGACACCTGCAGACCTGCTTCACTGCTTGTGAGCCCCACCCCCTTATAGGTGGGGATCCAGGGGCTCCAACAGGGATTCTTTCACTTTGTACTGTGTACTCTTAACCTGGTATGCTACCAGTCAGTCCCTCTCCATTTATTTTATATTTATTTCTCTTTAACTCTTCTTTGTAAGTTTCACTATATTGTTTGCTGAATATGTCATGTTATTAGGTTCTTTAATTCCAAAGTAAAGAGGGTTAGTTTTCTTTTTATAATCATTTTATTGTAGGGTTAATGGTTTATAATTCAGTTGTTGACACAGCAATAAAATTGCTCATTTGGTCATTATAGGTGTCTCAAAACACTCTCAGCCCCAGTTTAGATCCTTTTTTCATCACCCTGCATCAGCCCCTCCCCACGCACCCGGATCCCTCTCTCTGTCCGCTTCCTACCATAGAGTTCTTTGCTTTGGTGCAGTACACCAAATAAGCCCTATTTTTACTTTGTGTTTCCCTTTTCTGTTGTTTTTTTCCTAAATTCCAACTGCATGTTAGATCATCCTGTATTCATCCTTCTCTTTTTGGCTTTTCTCAACACAATTACCTTCCAGCTACATCCAAGATGAGGTGAGTAAGGTGATTTCTTCATTCTTCATAGCTGAGTATTACTCCATTGTGCTTACACACCACAACTTTTTAGCCAATCAACTGTTCTTGGACACCTAGGTTAGTTCTCAGTTAGGCTTATTACAAATTGTGCTTCTATGACTATAGATGTAAATCTCTTTCAGCAGATGTGCTTGCTTCCTTAGGATATATGCCCAAGAAAAGAATTGTCCAGATGAAGTTAGCTTCATAGGTGTGTGTGTGTGTGTGTGTGTGTGTGTGTGTGTGTGTGTGTGTGTGTGTGTGTGTGTGTGTTGGTGGTGGGGGTATTTCTGTGTCTTCAATATTTCATTTGTAAAACCATCTGGTCCTGGATTTCTATTGTTGAGGAAGGTTCTTGATAACTGTTTCAATTTCTTTGGATCTGACTTGTGTGCTCATATTTACTATTACCTCTTAGTTAAATTTTAGAAGGTTATGTTTCTAGAAACTTCTATTTCTTCTAGCTTCTAGCTTGGTGTGGCATATAGTTGTTAACATGGTATTTTGGAAGATTTCTGTGGTGTCTCTTGTGATACCTACTCTTTCATCTAGAGTCCTTTTTATCTGAGTTTCTTTTCTCTCTCTCTCATTTTTTTTAGTGAGTCTGACAAAGGGGATGTTCAGTTTTTTTACCCTTTCAAAATACCAACATTTAGCTTATTGATCTTTTGTATGATTCTCTTATTTCTGATGTTAATTATATCTGCCAATCCTATTATTTTTAAAGTGTGCTTTTGTTTTTTCCTTCAGTTTTTTTAGTTTGAGTCTTATTTTTTGACATTTGTCATACTGAAGAATATTCCATATGTGTAATTGAGAAGACTGTGTCATTTTCTTTTCTATGTTACTTTACAAATGACAAAACAAGCTGTTTGCTAACATGCTCAAAATTTCTATATCTATATTCCACCCCTTTATATTCATGTTGATGTTTATGTACTAGTCTTCATAGTTAGTGAGAATGTGAAATATCTACCTACAATAATGAGTTTTTATTCATTTTTAACTCTTAGTTTTTGAGTTATAATTGAGATAATTGTTCTAGGATGTACATATTGCTATTTCTGTTTTGTATTCCCAAGAATAACTTTAAAATTTATTTTTTTATGTCGTGTTGGTTGAACAGACTGAATAAGTTTTACATAAACAATTTTGTTTGTCTTCAAATTGTATGTTACCATAGTATGTCCATTTCAAAGCCCCTCCTCACAAACTCACTCTGTTATCCTCCTCCCCACTTCTGCCCTCCATTGGTAACCCTGGTTCTGGTTCTGCTTGAGATTTCTAGTGTTTGCACCTATCTGTTTTTATTTCTGGTCTGTTCCTTTTTCCTCACTCTTTTTTTTATATTTGACATAAGTAATATTATCTTTTTATTTTTTTTTTCACTTAGCATATTCTTTCCAGTTACATCTACATTTCCACAAAAGACATTTCATCATATATGATGAAGTATATATGATGAAATGTTATATATATATATCATTTTATTATGTAGCCCTATAAAAATCTTTCTTTTTTAATTCTTATTTTTTATATTTATTTATTTTCCCTTTTGTTGCCCTGTTGTTTTTCATTGTTGTTGTAGTTACTGTTGTTGCCATCGATGTCCTTATTGTTAGATAGGACAGAGAGAAATGGAGAGAGAAGGGGAAGATGGGGAAAGAAAGATAGACATCTGCAGACCTGCTTCACTGCCTGTGAAGCGACCCTCCTACAGGTGGGAAGCCAGGGGCTCCAAATGGGATCCTTACTCCAGTCCTTGTGCTTTACACCATGTGTGCTTAACCCGCTGCGCTACCTCCTGACTCCCCAAATCTTTATGCATTACCAGGCCTCTCTTATTCATTCATTCATAGGTCTTTTACTAATAGTGTGTTGTTTAAAAAGTCGTGACACATTTTATATAGAAAAGCACATCACAACTTCTCTGACAGTCTAGTAATTTGAGGAATTTCTATGGAATAGACCAATTTGCATCTCTTCCTAAAAGTGTAAAAGCATGCCCTTTACCCTACATGCTGACTAGCACACTTTATCCATTTCTTTCATCTGTCCTTGAGAGGAGTATAACTACTTCCAGAATCTTTTATCACTACTATATTGCATGTGCATGTTTATTTTTTTTCACTTAAAACTATGGTATCTTTGATCTAAATACAGGTCTTGTAGAAATCATGCACTAGATTTTGCATTTTTATCTTGCGTGCTATTTAATGATTAGCAAATGCACATTAACTATAACCACCAATATGTTAAGATTTCTCTTATTTTGCTACTCACTTTCTTATCTTGTTCATGTCTCTTTTTTTTCCTTCCTCTGCTCCTTTTTGCTTCTAGGTTTCCTGTTAACTATGCTTTAGTGATCACGTTCATTCTCAGTGATTTCTTAACAAAATTTATCTAAATATTAAAATTGTATTTAAAAATTTAATTTTGATCTTAATGGTTTCCCTCTGAGGAATATGATATGCATATATATGTATTGTGATTCATAGTAGGTTACAAGGTTGTAAGATTATAGGGATGCTTAAAAATTATGTATTGTATCAGTAGATTTCCAGAACTAGAGATGTTCTGAGACTTTACCCTACTTTCAGTAACAATTAGTCTGTAACAGTTTCACTTTTACTTAAATAGCTATGTGACTCATGGGTCAGAAGCAAAAGACTATTTTACCCACAGTAATACTGGAACCAGCTCTACATTTTCATGCCCTGGTTTTCTGAGGTAACTGGTTTCTTAGTTCTCATGACAAACTGAAAAAGGTTAAGTGGCACTTGGATATACAATGAAAGGGAACCCTGAGATTAGTTTACTGATAATTTTTCTTTATTACTTTAGTGGCAGATTAGTGGTTTGCAGTACAATTACCGGCACATGAGGACAGTTTCTTAAATTCCTGTGATAGATATTTGATAAAAACTCTTATCTCTGACTTAGTCCACTGTTTTGTTTTGCTTTGCTAGAATGCACCATAACTAACAGCAAGTTTTAGTCATTTTCCCTCTGTTCTTGTTTCTTAGTTCCACCCAAGTTAGATCATGATTTCTGTTCTTTATGGCTTGTCTTATACTTAACATGATTTCTACAAGCTCCATCCAAGATGAGGTGAAGATTGTGACTTTGTCATTCTTAATAGCTGAGTAGTAT
The DNA here is from genome assembly GCF_950295315.1 of Erinaceus europaeus. Lineage (NCBI taxonomy): Eukaryota > Metazoa > Chordata > Mammalia > Eulipotyphla > Erinaceidae > Erinaceus > Erinaceus europaeus. The sequence continues at coordinate 106,110,732 of NC_080166.1, forward strand.
TCCATATGTGTGTGTGTGTGTGTGTGTGTGTGTGTGGTGTGTGTGTGTGGTGTGTGTGTGTGTGTGTGTATGTGTGTGTGTGTGTGTGTAGGTCATCCTTGGCTCTCTGTCTCTCTGACCACTGGTGGAGGAGACCAGGGCGGCCCCTTGGCGTCCAGGAAAAGGAACCTGCAGATGGGGGTGAGTTTGCAGAGACAGACTCGAACCTCCGGGAGTGCATCAGAGAGCAAACTCGTTTTATTTTCGCAAGCAAGGGTATTTATATATTTATGTTGTGGAGGATGGGTGTAATAGACCAATCACATTTAGTTTCACCAATCATTCCATATATGGTGAGTAAGGGTCTCAGTGGCGGGTAACACAGGGTATGAGGAACAAGGAACAAGGTTGCTTGTCAGAAAACTAAAACCAACAGCCGTTAGTGGTCAGGGTATTACTGTCCTAGTTAATCTCGAGGGATCCTTTTTTCGGGGACAATGATAATGACCCATTCAGTTTCTTGTAGGCTGAGGTGGGACACATCTACCATTCTCATATAGAGGGTACCCAGGGTTTATCCTCCTCAAGGCCTCAGGGTCCCCTAGGGGTCATTCATATATATAATATTTATATAATTTATAAATCACATCTGGGTTGGGCTATTCCAGATTGTACTGCTGTAGACATAATTGTACATAGATCTGTAGATGAGTATTTTTTGCTCTTTGGATAAATCCCCAGAAGATATATTACTTGGCCATAGTGTAGATAGATATATTTCTAGTGTTCTGGAAAATCTCCGAAGTTTTTTTACATAAGTGTCAGACCCATTTACATTTGCACCAGCAGTGTAAAAAGGTGCCCCCTCCCACCCCCATCTTAAACATTTGTTGTTGCTGTCCTTTCTAGTGTGTTGAGATTTCAGTGGTGTCATGTGACATCTGATTGGTGTCTCTATTTGCATGCCTCAGATCAGGAGTATTTTTTCATGTCAAGGTGGTCCTCTGGATCTCTTCTTTGGTAAAATTTCTGTCCATATCCTCTCCCCATTTTTATTAGGTTTTTTTATTGTTATTGTTGCTGGATTTAGTGATATCTTTTTATATTTTGGTTATTAACCCTTTGTTTGATGTAGGCCATAAAAAAGATCTCCTGTTCTATATGTCTTTTTGCTTTGATGATGGTTCCCTTTGCTGTGCAGAGGCTTTTCAATATGATGTAGCCCGATTGGTTTATTTCTGTTTTTGCTTCCTTACTATCAGACATCAGTCACTGAAGACATTTCTGAAGCACAGAGTATGAAGTGGCCTGCCAATGTTTGTTTTCATCCATGTATTTGAAAGTTTCCGGTCTAATTTAGTGTTAATGCCTCTGATCCATTTGAAGTTAATTTTTTGTGCATAGTGATGTGTGGTGGGTGGTCCAGTATCATTTGTCATGCATGTGTCAACCCAATTTTCCCAGTGCCATTTTTTGAAGAGACTCTCCTTTCTCCATTTATTGTTTTGGGCTCCCTTGTCAAGAGTTAATTGTCCGTAGGTATGGAGACTGACTTAGAGATGTATGACAATTTCTTCAGGTTGTTAATGTTTAATTTCAATAAATACAGAATTTTTCCTCTATTGTAACTTCATCTCTTTTATGCTATAATTTTCACATATATTGCATCTATATATTACTGAAGATTATAGTGGTACCTTTACTTCCCTGTAGACTTATATGGTATGTCTTTTTTCAAATTGCTGCTATTCTCCAGGCTAATTCAAATAGAGAGAGAGGAAAGATACAACACTGAAACTTCCTTCGGTGTGAGGGGGTCTAGATTAGGACCTGGTCATGTGCATGACAGAGATCTATCCAAGTGAGTTATTCTGTTGGTCCAAAATGATATGTATGTTTAAGACATTAAAAAAGAAAAGACACGTTTTAAAAATATTTTACACTTCTCTACATGTTTTAATTTTACTTATTTATTTATTCTTTATTGGGGGGATTAATAGTTTACAGTCAACAGTAAAATACAGTAGTTTGTACATATGTAACATTTCTCAGTTTTCCACATAAACAATTCAACCACCTAGGTCCTCTTCTGCTATATTCCAGAAATTGAAACTGCCCCTCACCCCAAAGTCTTTACTTTGGTGCAGTACGCCAAACTCAGTTCAAGTTCTGCTTTGTGTTTTCTTATTTTTCAACTTCTTTTTAAAAATTTTTATTAGTGATTTAATCATGATTGACAAGATTGTGGAGTAAGGGAGGTATATATAGTTCATGCAATTCCCACCACCAATGCTTACAAATTTTCCTGTGATTCATGCTAACATCTGATGCAGTTTCCTCTCAGTCTGACAATTTCCTTTACTTGAAAGAAAGAAGCATTAGCAAACATTTATTACAATGTTAGCTTATTAAGAATGCTTGGGACCAGGGAAATGATACTTGGATAGTGCTTCTGCTTTATCATGCAAACAGCCCCTGTTGGAGCCCAGCCCTTCCTTTATTGAAGGAAGTTTTAGCTCTGTGGTCTCTCTCCCTCTCCCCCCCTTCTCTCTCTATCTGTCTCTCCTCTCTCTCTCTCTCTGCCTTTCTAGCTTTAAAAAATACGAATGCCTTCATTTTTTATTTTTGAAAGATAATCTTGAGATATTTTATATAGATGTTTAATATTGCTATATAGCATCAACATTCTGAAAATGTTATTCTTACTGCTCTTTAGCCTCTAGTGGTTTTGACTAGAACTCAGATTATAATTTTGTTGCTGTATTATACCTGGTGAATTATGTTTTTTTTTTATTCCTTTCAAGATTTTTCCTTTGTTTTTAACATTTGATAGACATTTGATATGTTTGTGAGTTGGTTCTCTTGCTTTTTTTTTTTTTTTTTTTTTTTTTAGATAGAACAGAGAGGCAGAGAGAGCAAGAAATAGATCACAGCATCAGTGTTTCCTTCAGCGGAGGTCAGGGTTTGAACCTGTGTTTTAGCAAATGGCGAAGCACTTTTTCACTGGTCTGGTTCTCTTTGTTTTTAAACTTCTTTGGTGTCATTTAAAAATAAAATTTGGATAATTGTGTGTTTGTCCTTCATTTTCACCCCAAAGCTTTCTTTGTCTTTTCTGTTTCTGGGCCGTGCCAGATTTCATTATGTTGGTGTGCTTGATGTGTCCTACAGTTCTCTGAGGCTTAATGTTTCATCACTTGTTCCTTTGTGGATATTTTAGGATCCTTTAGTAAGCTATCAACTGCATTGTTTTCACTGCCCTTATCAGTTCTTAGTCTATATGATTCTCTCTGTAATTCTTGCTGCTCTGTCCCAATGTAGTTTTCTCTTTCCTCATTTCTTTGCCTTTTCTAGTGTGTGGAGAAACTGGCTTGTAAATTTATGTGTTAGGGTTAGGGAGATAATATAATAGATATGTAAATGACTTTCTTTTTCTTTTTTTTTTTTTAGTGATTTAATAATAGGTGCCAAGACTGTGGGATAAGAGGGGTTTAATTCCACATAGTTCCTACCACCAGAGTTCTGTATCCCATCCTCTCCAATGGAAGTTTTCACTATTCTTTATCCCTCTGGGGGTATGGACCAAAATTCTTTATGGGATGCAGAAGGTGGAAGGTCTGGCTTCTATAATTGTTTCTCCACTGGACATGAACATTGACAGGTCGATCCATACCTCCATCTTGTTTCTTTAATTCCCTAGTGGGGTTAGGACTCTGGGGAGTTGAGGTTCCAGTACACATTGATGAGGTCGTCTGCTCAGGGAAGTCAGGTTGATGTCATGGTAGCATCTGCAACTTGGTGGCTGAAAAAGCATTAAGATAAAAGGCAGAACAAAATGTTTAATAATCAGGAACCTAGATGTAAGAATATAGCAAATGAGATTTGGGACCTTCATGTTGGAAGAAGCTAGGAAGTCTATTTTAGATACTTTCCCATGACTTTATTAATTTTTGCTTGGGCCCAACAGCTAACATGCAAGTGAGATAAAAATATTGTCTGGGGGCTGGGAGTATGGATCGACCTGTCAATGACTATGTTCAGTGGGGAAGCAATTACAGAAGCCAGACCTTCAACCTTCTGCATCCCACAATGACCTTGGGTCCATACTCCCAGAGGGTTAAAGAATAGGAAAGCTATCAGGGGAGGGAATGGGATACGGAGGTTTGGTGGTGGGAATTATATAAAGGTGTACCCCACTTATCCTATGGTTTTGTCAATGTTTCCTTTTTATAAATAAAAAATTTAAAAAATATATTGTCTGGGAAGCTGGTGTCAGAAATGGGAATAGGACTAGAAAGCTGGTTCAGGGAAGAGAGTAGCTCCCAAATATGGGGAAAGTATAGAAACACCAATAGCTGTAACACCCCAGGCTCTGAGCTGCCAGGTTAAATCCCTAACACCACCATAAACCAGAAAGTCCAACCTGAATAGTGCTCTAGCTAAAAAAGGAGCTGAAGAAGGAGAAACAGGAAGAGGAGGAGAAGAAGAAAATGAAGGAAAGGGAAAAGAAAAGGAGGAAGAGGAGAAGAAAAAACGAGGAAGAAGAAAAAGGAGGAGGAGGAGAGAAGAAGGAGGTGGTAGATTAAAAAATACGTTTTAATCTTATACTACTGAGCACCTGCATGGAGTTAGGTGTTATATTACTGCTTCTCAGGCTGAGTGAGACAGACAATTCCACTAATGATCCCAGGAGACTTTAAAGTTGCAGTGTCTGTCTTTTAAATTTATTCCTCTAAGTGTTAAGAGAATTATGTCACACAGTACTTCTTATTCCAAAAGAATATACCAAAAAACAAAAACAAACAAAACTGAGGTATATATGATCTAAATGGATTTCCATGGGGGAATATGACTCCATGTCCCCATATATTTCCCTGCCTTCTCTCTTAATAGTACAGAGGAATTTATGGACTAGGGATTATATATATATATATATATATATATATATATATATATATATTATTTTGAAAGCTTGGTGTCCACTCATTCTGTTTACAGTCTCTATTCTGGGCAGTGTCATTCTCATGTCTCAAGACCTGGGTCAACAGTCATTTCCAATGGACAAAATCCACCTCATTTATGTTTCTTCCTATACCATTTGAAATAGGCTTCTTCTTCTTCTTCTTCTTCTTTTTTTTAAAGAGCAATTACCTGCACACTCTAATGGATGAAAAGACAGCCAGGCCTGGATTGCTCATATTTCAAGAGGAGTCCTTGATCAGAAGCACAAACCAGCAATGCGAATATCACCAAGATATTCTACAAATGTCATCCTGTACTGGAAAAACAGTAGCTTCTGATACTTGGGAACCACTTGACTCATGACAGATTTATATAGCTATATTGGCTAGTCTAGTGGTTTCAGTGCTTGCTTCTCAGAGAACTAGCTGCTAAGAGACTTAGAATATAGGAATGTTTTTACATTCTACCTAAAATGTATTATATAATTGTTTTAGGATATGAACAACATTTTATTCTATGATGTATTTCAGTGTTTGCTTCAACTTTTTAGGGGATTAACAGAAGTCTCCTTAGTTTGATGGATTTATTATCCCCACTCTCAAGGAGGTATTGTATGAGGTGAGAAGAACTCAGGTCATAGAAAAATGCTTTGATTCATAGTTAGCATTGCTCAAGGCACTAGATGTTAGCAAGCATCATTATGCTTGCTTTTATTGTCTTCATCTCTCTCCTTCTTAATCCTAGTAAATAATGATCATTGTGTTGTTATTAAGGCCTTGTTCCCTCAGCTAAACTACTGCTGAAAACTAATATTAATGGTCTGAATCTTTGGAATAGACAACTTGTGGCTTAATGGAGTGACCAGCTGGAGTTTTTACCTGCTGAAGTTCTCTACAATATGAATGTTATTCTTTTTTTTTTTAAAGGTTTATTGATTTAACATTAGTTTACATTGTTATAAATTCTAAAGGGTATAGTTTCATGCCTAAATATATGTATAAGATCCTTCTACTTACCCCTCCACTTTTCCTCCCCATGTCTTCCAGTAACTATTAGTTTCTAGAATCCAAGAATTAGTACTGCTAACTTTTCTCAAATTCCTTTTTATATTTGTCTGTTATTTCTGAGTTAGAACATCTTTCACTTCTTTACATATTTCATTTAGCATAATCACTTCCAATTTTATTTCACTGATAATTAATTGTTTTATGGCTGAGTGGTAAGCACTCAACTACATTATCTAGTATGTATCCATTTGTAGGACACTTAGGTTGATTTCCATATTCATGCAATCATAAATGTATCTGATATGAATGTAAGAGTGTGTATATTCTATTGAATTAAAATTGTCATGTCCTTTGGACAAATGTCTGAGTAACATTGAAGGATTGCATGAAACTTCTGCTTTTCTAAAGTATAGCTTATAGCATTATAGGGACTATACAAGTTTGCATTCTCACAAAGAGTAAAGTCCCTTCTATTGTTTAATTCTTTTAAAATATTTTATTTATTTAATTTTTTTAATAAGAAAGATATAGGAAGAAATACATAGAAAGACCAGAGCACTGCTCAGGTCTCGTTGACAGTGGTATGCTGGGGATTGAACCTGGGGCATCAGAGCCTTAGGCATGAGAGTTTTTCTCATAGCCATTTTGCTGTCTCCCCAGGCCCCTAAACTACCTTCTAATATCACATGTTTAACACACCCATTGCTAAGTTTCTACAAGTTATTTGTGTTTGAAGAATACATTCTATGAGTCTAGTAGACTATTCTCCCAGATATGATATTATAAAATACCACAAATTAGATTTCTTAGACAATAGAAATAGTTTCCCATAATACAAAAGTCTCAAAACCTAAGTTAAGGTGTCCACAGGTTGAACTTCCTTGCAGTCTGTATCCTTGGCTTGTGGAAGTCCACTTTTTTGATGTGTCCTCACATGGTCTTTCCCCTATGGATATAAAGCATCCAAACATGTCATAAAAACGCCAATTTGATTACAATGGGTTGAAGCCTGATGATCTTAGATTAGTTTAATTACCTCTTTTAAAGTCTTATCTCCAAATTCAGTTGCATTCTAGACTTTAGAGATTAGATTGCTACTTCAGCCTGTAAATTTTGAAACTGATGGGGCTGAGTGGTGGTGCACCTGATTGAGTGCCCATGCTACAATGCACAAGGACCCAGGTTCAAGCCCCTGGTCCCCACCGGCAAGAGGAAAACTTCATAAGTGGTGATGTACTGCTGCAGGTGTCTCTCTGTCTCTCTCCCTCTCTTTATCCCACCTTACTCTTGATTTCTGCTGTCTCTATCAAATAAATAGATAATAAAATATTTATAAAAATAAATAAAATTTGAAACTGATGGATTAATTCATGTTGCTACTAAACAGTTATTAATGCCGCTAAATTTTTTTTTTTTAAAAAGCAGATCAAAAGTGAAGCAAGGACTGTTTCATGTTGTTGCTTACATTTGTTCTTTTTTGTTTGTTTCTGAACATAAGAATAAAAGCTACCATTAGGCTAGTTAAAATTAGAAAACATATTGAAGTTATGCCTCATACAGAATACAATCCTCTGTGGATTCCTTATGTTTTTCTCTATGTTCTTTTGACTTCAGAGCAAAAGGTATGTTTGGACAGCAACTGGAATTGGAAATTAGAAAAGAGTATATTCCTCTGGAGAAATTTGGAGTCATGCTAAGTTATTGAAGATAAACTCTCCTTCCTTTCTCTCTTAAATGTTTACTTACATTATGGAGTAATAATCTAAAATGTCATCCTATTCTCCCTGGGAGAAAAACTGTTTACAATTCAGGGAAATGCATAATCTCAGTTCCTTTAAAAGGGTACAGGTAGGGAGGTTACCACAAATTCTGATAAAGGACATAATTTTCAAAAATTCAGGGTTTCTCTGCCAAATTGACATGGTGTTTTTCTGTGGAAATGGGGTGTATTGAACGAGGCAGGATATGATCTAGTTCAGATAGCTCTCTGACTATGAATAAAAACTGTCTCTGCCTCAAGGGTCATGTATTCTTCTAAAACTCTACTAGGCTGAATGGTTCAAGTGGGTCAGTGTTTCATACCTTGCACAAAATCTTATCTAACTAAACATACACAAGTATTGAATGTATGCCAGAATCTATGATGATTTTGTTAGCAGTGCAGAGAACAATAAGCTGGGAAAAGACAATCAGCAGGTAAGCTTGGAATTCCTTTCATGAAATTCTCTTTCTAGAGTTCACTGTAATTTCTGCATATACATCATGCAAAAATTAGATTAATTAAAAATTAGAAAAAATGCTTTCTCTTTACTATTTCAAAGCAGGTAAGTACTCTGCCTGGAATTTCTTAATGACAACATTTTAAACATATTTTAGAAACTTCCTGACTTGTTAATAATTAGCATTTTATATGCCTGTGATAAAGTGGAAAGATTCAAAATAACAAACAGTGGTAATCATCCTTTTACATAGTTGGCAAATGTTAGTTTTATTTCATTTTCTAATCTTTTTGATTGTCACTAAGACTTTACCATTCCATGCTGACCTGTTTAGACAGAAGGAAAGAGAGAACTCTCTCTCTCTCTCTCTCTCTCTCTCTCTCTCTGAAACTTCACTCAATACAGTAGGGGCAGTACTTGAACCTGAACCTGGGTTGCATGCATGAGAAATCAAGTTCACTATCCAGGTGAGTTTTTTTGCCAGCCCTCTATTTCATTTTATTTTTTCAGACACCATCATCTATTAGTTTAAATGAATGGCCTACTTAAAAACTTCCATGAAGATGAATGGGATGGGAAAAAAAAGAGTTTTTTTTTTTTTTCTGGAAGCTTTCCTTTCTTTACTAAGTAGGCTTTGGTTCATTGTTTTAAATTCATAACCTCACTAAAATATATGATTAAAAAAAAGATGCAGTAGTTTCAAACTGCATAAAATTATCAACAGTAGTACCTATCTAGTAACTATTCGGCACACTAGAGCAGACAATGGGAGAAGAGAGACCTTACAAAAAGACTTCTAAAATATTTTAAAATGTATTTCTAAGTATAGCCTGGGATAACAAGTAATCAGAGTGCACCTCCAATTTCAGTTTTAACTACTCTGTGGGTTATGCTATGGTTTTTCACAACACTTATTTCTGGTCAATCTTTGCAACATTTTTTTTTAAATTCTTTCATTATATTTCACAAATCAGTGTCAAACCTCTCATATTTCTCAAAGTTGGGTTTAATTAATAAATAATATAGTTTGCTTTAATTTTTAAATCTTCACTCTAGCCTTAAGACTTTTTCAGTTTAACATACCTCTCAGGTGTTTCTCATATATATTGATTTTGAATTTAAATTTTCTTTTTCAAGCCCATGTGAGATTTCCTCACTAGTTTAAAATCCAGATTATATATTTTAACTGTTTTTAAAAAATATTTTTATGTATTTATTTGATTGAGACAAACTCACAGGAGAAATGATAGAGAGAGAGGAAGAGAAATAGTTGCCTGCAGTATGGATTCACAGCTCAGGAAGTTTTCCCTTAAAGATGAGGATGGGGGCCTTGAGCCTGGGTCCTTGTGCATGGGTAACAATGTACACTTAACCAGGTGTGCCCCTTAATTGTGTTCTTAATTTCCACTAGGTTATGCCAGACCACTGTAATGATACTCTTATTTTAAAAACAGTTTCTTTTTTATTTATTTTAATTTAATTTTTTAGTTTATTGGATGAAAACAGAAGCTGCAGGGACAGGGTAGCCCAAGTTTCACAAATCTCCTAATATGGCTTCACCTTCTTACCCATTATATACAGATATCTCCTAACTTAATGGTTAATCTAGTAGTTTTCAAAGAGTGTTCATACCAACAGTATTGGCATCACTTGGAAGCTTGTGCAAAATGCAAATAGTAATGCCCCAATCATAAAGACAATGAAACAGAAAACTTGAGGCATGACCCAATGATCTATATTTAATAAACCTTCTAAATGATTTTAATAAACACTAAAATTTAAGAACAACTTTTTAAATTGTTTTAAATTGCTTGAATGAATGATATAGATATCACTTTATTTAATCTTTTAATGAAGTATTTAAGGTGTATAGATCCATCATTTCCTCAACTCTCTAGTATTTGGTTGGGCTAAAACTATTTGGGATCATTCACTAAAATATTATATCAAGATATATTACAGTACAGTGTTATTCAAATAATTACTTTTTTTTTTATTGTCATCGGGGTTATTGCAGGGGTTTGTCTGCCCCTGATAAGTCCACAATTTTTGGTGGCCATTTCTTTATTTTTATTTATTCTTTTTTTTTTTTTTTGATGCAGACAAGAGTAGGTGGAGATAGAATGGGGGGGGAGGGAAAAAGAAAAAGAGAGACATCAAGGTTGGGTGGTAGTGCACCTGATTGAGCACACATGTTATAATGCGCAAGGACCTGGGTTTGAGCCCTCAGTCCCCACCTGTAGGGGGAAAGCTTTGCAAGTGATGTCTCTCTTTCACTCTCCCTATCTCCTCCATCCTCTTGATTTCTGGATGTCTCTATCCAATAAATTAAATTTAAAAAATGTTTTAAAAAGAGAGAGACATCTGCAATCATTTCATTATCTGTGATATCTCCCCCTGCATGTGGGGACTAGGGGCTTGAACCTGGGGCCTTGCACATCATAACTGCTCTACCCAGTGTGCCCTTACCTGGCCTTCTCTCTCAATCTCTCCTGCTCCCTCTCCCTGTCTCCCTGTCCTTTATTCGTTCATCCTTCCTTTTATTTCTTTTCCCCCTCCCTCTCCCTCCCCCCTTTCTTCCTTTTTTCTCTATTTGATAAGATAAAGATAAATTGAGAGGGGAGGAGGAAACAGGGAGAGAGAAAGATAGATATCTGCAGTTCTGTTTCACCATTCCTGATGCTTCCCCTCTGCAAGAGTGGGCCGGTGGCTTGCATCCTGGCACATTATAACTTATGCAGTCAACCCTATGCAGTGAAACTTGACCCAAGATTGCTTTTTAAAGTATAATTTTTATTAATGATTTAATAATTTACTACTATACAACTATAGTTTCACCTCTCACAACCAAAGATTTATTTCCCTACTTAATATATTATTTTTCTAAATGAGAAGTTTCATTTTATATATTTAATACAACCCATTAATTAACTGTCCTTAGAAGTTTTTCCATTAAGTTTCCCTAAGAGTTTTATAATCCATGATCTTTTAAGAAAATAAACATTTCTGTAATTTTATTATTATACTTAATTCAAATGGATAAAGGGAAATGATTAACACATTCTCCAAATTTATTTCTAGTGCAGTAATTCTGTAACAGTTCTTAATTGACCTATATTTAACTGATGAAAGATTTTAGTGCTTTTGTAATTTATCATAACCATCTTAAAATTAGATTCCTAAAAATGTTTTATGTCTGGTTTAGTCTAAAATATTTCTAGCCTTGGTATCTCATTTTTTGTTACATTAATTATCTATCTTGCTATCCAGGGATATCATTATTGTCACTTTAAATCTGGTAAACTTACAACTAAAATTAACTGTAATTATGTAGTAGCAAAAGAGTGAAGCATTTTTTTCTTTATCCTGCCATATATTTTAAAAGTAAGAAATACCTACACAATTTTCACTTTATGTTCTAATTCTGCTTTGAAGCTGAATTAATGTTTTATGAAGATTTTCTGTTTCTGAGTAAAAACAATTCTTATTTTTTAAATTTCAGAATAAGAATATTTCTCGGGAGTCGGGCTGTAGCGCAGCGGGTTAAGTGCAGGTGGCGCAAAGCACAAGGACCGGAATAAGGATCCCGGTTTGAACCCCGGCTCCCCACCTGCAGGGGAGTCGCTTCACAGGCGGTGAAGCAGGTCTGCAGGTGTCTATCTTTCTCTCCTCCTTTCTGTCTTCCCCTCCTCTCTCCATTTCTCTCTGTCCTATCCAACAACAACAACAATAATAACTAAAACAATAAAACAACAAGGGCAACAAAAGGGAATAAATAAATAAAATAAATAAATATTAAAAAAAGTTAAAAAAAATATTTCTCAAATGTGATCATGTGAAAGGCAAAGCATTGTCACATTGTCTTGAAAGATACAATAGAGATGAAGTGAGTTATCCATATGAGTCGATGTTGACAGATTAAAGCTATTTCTACCAAAAAAAAAAAAGGATAAGCACAATATTTATCATGGAGTTCATGCTAGCACCTGCACTATATCCACATTTCTGTAAGTGTAATGGAATCTGATGTTACTAGGTTTCATTACTAACAACAACAACAACAAAAAAAACCAATAAAAGCCGTGTTTGTAGATGCTTGAAGGACATCAGAAATCTTCGTGACGGCTAAAAATACAGTGCCATATACTGAACAAAGGGATGCTCAGATGATGTGAGGTCTAAAATTTGTGGATTTGGGCCAGCTGCCCAAAGCAACAAGTGGTTCATTTTAGTAGCCTGCACAAATACTTCTTTCATAGAGGAACACACTGTTACTATCCCCAGCCCTTCCTCTCCCTCAGAAATCCCATACATGACATTTGCATTACTTCATCAGCTTCAAATTGCACCATCATGAATACTAGCTCGTATTTTGAATTTTTTCCATCAATAGCCAGAACAGGAGGCTAGTTAGCATGCCAGCAATGCCTTAAATACAGAGTTTCCATAAAGAGCAACTCTCTCTCACAGGTACCTCCACTTCAGAACTGTCAGTTTAATCATAGGAGTTTTTTTTTCTAGTACAAAGAATGCTTTTAAATACTGTCAATGCTAAAAAATTAATATTTTACTAAAATATGAATTAAAAATGTTTAAAAGCTCTCTCAGTTCTGGTTAGTGTGACTTATATAGGCTTTAAATGTAGCTATACATGTAACAGTCATTTACTATAGGACATTATAAAGTAATATGTAATTAGAGTAATACAGTGAGAACAAAACTAAGAGCCTTTAGTTCTGGTATTCAGTCTGATAGATGGACACACTCTGGGTACATTTCACTGATTTAGAACTGCTGCATTTTCTGGAAACTGATAGACTTTTTGAGCATTAGTATAAGGAACCATAGAAAATAGTTCAAACGGGGCTGGGTGGTAGAGTGTACATCTTACTATGCACAAGGACACAGTTCCAGCCCCCACTCCCCACCTGCAGGGAGAAAGCTTTGCCAGTGATGAATCAGTACTGCAAGTGTCTCTGTGCCTCTCTTCCTCTCTGTCTCCCTCTCTGCCCCCTCCTCAATTTATCTGTTTCTTTTGTTTATTTCTTTATTAGGGAATTAATGTTTTACATTCAACAGTAAATACAATACTTTGTACATGCATAACATTTCCCAGTTTTCCATATAATAATACAACCCCCACTAGGTCCTCTGTCATCTTGGATCTGTATTCTCCCCCCGCCCCCCAGAGGCTTTTACTTTGGTCCAGTATGCCAATTCCAGTTCAGGTTCTACTTGTGATTTCTTTTCTGATCTTGTTTTTCAATTTCTGTCTGAGAGTGAGATCATCCCATATTCATCTCTGTTTCTATCCAATAAATATCATATTATCTATCATATTATCTCTTTCTATCCAATAAATAAATAAATACAATTTTAAAATTAATACAATAGTCCAACATAATGCACTGAAAACATGAAAATTCAATGCTGATGATTCTTTAAAAAGATGAATGTTTGAACTAATTTTAAAATAATTGAAGGGGCTGGGTGGTAACACACCCTGTTAAGCACACACATTGCTATGTGCAAGGATCAGGGTTGAACTCCGCAGGTACATGTATGCATGCATACACATATGCACACACAAAATGTATCAAAAAGGGTTTTTTTTTTTCATTTATAAATGGACCTTTAAAAGTATTGCTGGCATTTCCCCACACACAGCCCCACGCCCCACTAAAAGGAAAACTACAGTGTCTGTCACAGAAGTTAAGTTGATTTTGAGAAATAAATGTGTAGTGTTTTTGTAGGAATTGGTCACAGTGAAAGAGCACAAAAGTTGTCACCTATCCCCCATTTATAAGAATTTAGTAGTAAATACAAAGAGAAATATATCTTTTTTTTTTCTTTTGTGGGAATGGTAAATAAGTCATTATTGTCATCACATATGTGATTCAGACCATATGATAACATGTCCAAAAAAAAAATCTGGGTAGCAAAATTTTTGAATCACCTTTATAATTGCAACTAAAGATTTTTGAGGAGTAAATGTTTACCTAATATATCCTGGTCTGATCTGTAGTGCCTGTTTTTTAAATCATCTACTGTACAGAAATATTTAATTAAACAGACAACCTGTCTTTACAAAGGATTCTCATGATTTAAGAAAAAAGTCACCTATTTTTCCCCTCTTTGTCAATCTTTACAATGTGACTTTTAAAATAAATAATATCCTATGATCTTAAAAATTTTTAAAAATTCAGCACATAACTCCAGGGAGTCATGCTTAGTGAGATAAATCAAAGGACAAATATCACATGATCTCATCTAAGAAAGAAGGGAAAAAAAACACAAAATGAAACTTGGACTGAGTATAGTCTATTGCAGTGAAATGCAGGGAAGGGAGGGCAAGTGATGGGAAATAGAGAATGTTGGAATCCCAGTGCAGGATGGTGAGAAAGATCCAAGATGGAGGTGAGATTTGTTTTGCAGAATATCTATCACAAGGAGAGAAGAAATTTTACCCATATGTCAACCACTGTACTATAAAGCATTACCTCCTCAAAATTATTTGAAGAAAGAAATATGCAGCATGTATTTTTAACACAAGAATAAAAAAGGAGCATAATACCAAAAACCTTCTTATGGTTATCAAAAACTGAATTAAAAATTATAAAACCTTATGATACCATTCAACTAAAATCACTCTGAAGTGACGGCATTAAGCTAGAATAATGGTAAAATATGAGTATATTAACTTAGAAATCATTAACTAATGTGCCTTTTTAGCTGTTTTACTAAACAAATTTGAGTATCTGCTAGAATTTTAATTATTTAGTTAAATATGGTTTCAAACTCCTCTTCTGCCTGTGTTGAAAATAGACTACAGATGATTACATTTCCATAGACTTCACAACATAAGCTTCTTTGGTTTGAAATAAGAATGTTGAGGTTGCCAAGTATAAAGTTTATAACTGCTGTTATTTTGGATTATATAGAGTTATGAAAATCCAAATGTTTTACAAAGTTAAAAAGTATTCCTTTTTTGCTCACTTATAACTCAAAAATTACTAAAGTCAGGATGCCAAAATATGCCAAGAAGGCTCACTTCTTGCCATATGCCTGCATAATCCTATCAAATCATTGTTAATCACGTGTTCATTTTCACACACATACAAACATGGAATGCCAGAAATTATAAATAAACTACATGTATTTTGCAGAAATTTAAATTGAGACCATGACCTTATTTGAACACAGAATGCCTCCTATTTTGAGGGTTATTTTTCAGTTAGTTAGTAATTTACAGTAAAGATCGTTATTAAAATACGTGTAAATAGACTCATAAGCAAACCTTTTAACTGATATCTAAGGGTCTTAAAATAACTAAGCTCTTCTAATAGATGACTCATTGAATATATATATATATATATACATATATATATATATATATATATATATATATATATATATATATAGTTATGTGAAATTTCGTAGGCCAAAAAATCCTGTTTTTGAGGTCATGCATATTCCAAGATTCTGTCTATTTCTAGATACCTTCCGGATATCTTCCTATAAAAATCAACCTAAACTTCCAGACCATTTCAGATAAGAGACAGGGTTTTGGACTGAGAAATAAATTTCAAATCAGGATATTCTGAAATGTTTAAAGAATACCTGGTTCATAGTTAATGGAAAGTTTAAAAACTATCCATATGTGTCAAAAAGTAAAAAGAGTGAGCTGAAAAACAGAGTGAGCTCTCCTCCAGTTCCAAATATCTCCATGTTGTTTTAGAATAAGACTCAAATGTTCTTAGGAATACAGAAAGTTACTTCAAAGTGATCTCAAGTTACTCCTCTACCCTAATATTTTGCCAATATTTTAGTCTAAAGAACCACTGCAAGATCATGTGATATTTTGGATTTTAATTTGAATCTTATCTTCATTGACACTATCCTCAAGCTAACAGCTATGCATTTGCTTATTCTAATATTTAGTTATCTATTTGTTTTTCCTTTTATTTGTAGTTATAGCAAAAAGACTTGTCTATGTACATGTGTAAATGTATTCTATATGTTGTTTTATATATTCTTAATTGTTGGATGTTTTTCCTTGTACTACTTACTTGAAAAGCAATACTCACCAGGTGTGATTATTTCTTCCTTGCTGTTTTGTGTAATCTGAAATGAAAAAACTCTGTTAAAGACATGAATAAAATACTGACAATAATGGAATTGATTAAATACAGGACTTTGTAACATACCGCCAAGTATATTTAATATCTCCTAACCTACAATTAAAAACATTCTTTTACTATTTGGGGATATGATTTTAAATAGTTGTAAAAAATAACTCCTATAGTTCATGTAAATCTATTTTATCATTAATTACAAAAAGATTTTTAAAATTCCTAGATGGAAAAATACATAATATCTGAATGTTCTCTAGGTTTAGCTGAAATTAGATTAATCAATTAAAAAGTATGTTGATGTAAATAGGACCATTTGGTCAACAACTATTCTAAACTTTTATGTTTCCAAGCTATCACCACTTACTTGACTATCTTTTTAAAAAATTTTTTTAATAAAGTCTTTTTAAAAATTTTTTATTTATTTTATTTTATTTATTTATTCCCTTTTGTTGCCCTTGTTGTTTTATTGTTGTAGTTATTATTGTTGTTGTCGTCGTTGTTGGATAGGACAGAGAGAAATGGAGAGAGGAGGAGAGAAAGGTAGACACCTGCAGACTTGCTTCACCGCCTGTGAAGCAACTCCCCTGCAGGTGGGGAGCCGGGGTTCGAACCGGGATCCTTATTCCAGTCCTTGTGCTTTGCGCCACCTGCACTTAACCCGCTGCGCTACAGCCTGACTACCCTTACTTGACTATCTTATTAAACTATAAAGTAACTATAAAGTAACCATACTTTATATGGTTACCTGCTTGTGTAACTCTGATAGATGCTGTCTGTGGCATGTGAGTGCATGAAAGGGGCTAGTGTCAGTTTATGGTATCTGTAGATCAGCTGATCACACAAAATGGATTCTTAAACAGCAATACCACAGACTAGCTTAGCTAAAGTCTGCTGAAAGGGATAGTCAGAAAATGGGTGTTGAACTTTACTCCTTTCTATCATTCCATATAAATTACTATTTTAATTTCAAGTAGCAGTAAATGTCATTGAACTTGAGTCAATTACATCATGAGTTGGTATCTAATATTCATTGTGTGTTTATTTTATTATATTTTTAAAAGATTTATTTATTTAGTAGACAGATAGGAGGAGAGAGAGAAAGAACCAGTCATCAATCTGGTACCTGTGCTGCTGGGGATGGAATTCAGGACCCCACGCCTTAGCCACTGTGCCACCTCTTAGACCACCATTATGTGTGTTTATAAGCTTACTATGTGAGGATACTTTTGATAATTTTCATGGTTTATAATTAATATGTTATAACAAGTAAAATTTGTGTGAAATTTAAATTTAAGTATTTATAAGTTGAAAAAAAGAACTTAATGCATCAAATGTAATCATTTATCTATCAGTTGACAGCGGCACAGAAACTGGCTTGTTTATATTTAACATTTAAAGAAAGTTTTTTTCAAGCCCAGGAACAATATCAGTATTGTTCTTTTTGTTTGCTTCCACTTTTTTTGTTACCAATTTTGTGGGTATATGAAGCAATAGAGTGGAAGGGAAGAGAGACTTTAAGCTCTGTCTAAAAACCAGAAAATCCTATTCTGCATATACTTCACATGCATGATCAACCAGACTTAACACTCTATTCCCATTTGCTCCCCAAATCAAATGTGCATGGGAAAAAAGCCTAGACATATTAAAAATACAAAGCTAGGCAATCCAGAAAATTCCACAAATATTCGTGGTCTAAGAATTTGGAAATAAGAATAAATATGGTTACATTTGTGAATGCAAATTGTAAAAAGGAGCTTAACCTAAAAATAGACATAATTTGCTTAGAATAGACAAAAGGTAGTTTTTTTTTTTAAGCAAAAGGATATTGTATATACAAAAGAAGAGACGGAGAAAAAAAGTACTATTTGATATTGACAAATACATCCTAAAATGGGAGGAATTATAAATTATATCTAGTTCAATACTAGTTTAAACATAACATCACTTACATTTTTCTGACCAACTCAGCTTATCCAATGCCTCGACAATAACCATTTCTAGAATCAAATGTAATGCTTTATGCTTTACTTCATAGTATTTTTCTTGTAACCCTTACTACTGTATCTTCTTATGACTTTAAGAATATATACTTGCACTATCAGCATTTACAGTTTTTCTGCTGTTACAAAAGCATTTTATCACTTCTGTGAGAACATATTTAGAAGGCATCTGTTATGAATCTGGAGGTCGGAGAACCTTGGTACCTTGATCTTAGAAGTCTAGTCTTCAACATTGTGGAAAATAAGTTTCTGTTTTTATTAAATAAAAAAACAAAAACAAACAAAAAACAGTTGGAGCATTTAACACTGAGGTCTAAAAAGCATTTTAACTTTTTGTGAAAATGTTTAGACTATTTCTAGTATAAACTGATATTTTAATTTTTTTGCATGTGGATGTTTAATTGGTTTAACACCACTTATTGAAAAATATTAGCTTACTATTGATTTCCTTTTATACCAGTACAAATCACTTGATTACATTTATGTAAAAAAGAGAATATTTTAAAAGTTGATTATAGGAATTGAAGAAATCATCCTTAGTGAAACTACCAGCTTATAAGTCAAGATAAATAGGAAAGTGTGTGTGTGTGTGTGTGTGTGTGTGTGTGTGTGTGTGTGTGTGGTGTGTGCATACAGCTTTGTTGTAGAAGAAAATATAATAATTTGGAGTTCTTTCTTGTAGAAGGAAATATAACCTAGGGCTCTTGTGGACGGGACTTTTTTGCATCTCTACTGAATTATTCATGATTTCACATGCAACTAAAGAGACTGGATCAAAATCAATAGAAAACAATATTTGAAACAAAAGTACATCCCGTACAGGTCAAAGTTCAAATGTCAAAGTTCAAATGTCAAAGTTCAAGTGTTATATCTTCAGGGACAAATTTCCTGGCTATACTGTCTTTTGTAATATCCTTCCTATGATGCTGCTACTACTACTGATAATAATAATAGTAATGATAATAACAAAAATACATATATATGATTTTACTTTCCTTTTTGTTTTAGGCATTTATTTATTAATAAATATTTAATAACAAATATTTATTTTTAAATATTTATTGACAAATAATATAAAAAGTATCAGGGTTGTCAGAAAAATCCTAATATATTTTTCTGTTTCTCTATGCAAAAATGTGTCATGACTTTTTCTAACCACCCAATAGTATACCCCACTTTCCTAGATCCTTATAGTCAACGACCCCTTTGGGCCTTTTTTGTCTAGTTGTCATTAGTAAAATTTGCTTCTAGTCACAAAGCACCTACAGGCATAATCATAGGAGAGCCTGTGTGAGACTTTCCTCTTAAAGTGTGGTTTGTTACAAAATGAGAAGGTCCTGCTTGGAGGTGCTAGAGGATTATTGAAATCTGTATAGCCTAGATGACTGACTGACTACATTGAATTCTGACAGTGTTGTCTAGACAGATGTGTAAGCTACAACAGACACTGAGGCAGCAAGAAATAAATTTCTATGTGTGTAGATCTCGAAGTTCTTTGTTAGCATAACAAAATGTAGATTCTCCTGACTAATAAAGCATGTATATATTAATATATGCTTATTTTAAATAAATGGCTAAAGGCAAATGAAAATGTGCTCATTACATGAGCACAACTTTATATACAGCAAAATAATTTCATTGAAAAGCACAATTGAGCTCACTGGGTTACATCAACTTTCCAGAGAATTATGGTTTATACCACTCTATGTACATGAGCTGCATGTACTATGCATTATCCAATGCCTCTGACAATACCATTTCTAAGAAATGTTATCTATGTTGTCTGTATAACTAAGTAGATACTAATTAAAGAAAAAATAAACCAGAATTTAATCTAGTAATAGGATATCCCCAAGAACTCTAAAATTTCCAAGCAGAACTCTTTAAAGCAATCATGGTGGTAAGAATCATAAATACATCCAAAAAGCCTTAAGATGAATTTTTTTCATTCTTTCATTAACCTCTTTAAGGTCAAAATTTGATCTTTATACTTCTCCCTTGCCCATTAATCTTGACCTTAATGCAGGTACTTTTCTGCATTGCTGTGTATTGTAGGACAGTGGGAATTTACACCTACATTTCTCTTGTATCTCTCTAGCTGGTTTTCTATCCCATTTTATTCTGTCAGTAGGAAGCATTGTTGGTAGATTAAAAAGTGGAGCTTCCTGTTTCTGGCCCAGTAGTTATTGGCAGCTGATATCACTAATTAGAACAGTGGTGGCAGTGAAGTATTATTGGACTTGAGCACTTTCTTGATGGCTTCCAAAATTCTACATTGTAACTTATACACTGTATAACCCATGTTTGCTCTTAGTAACTAATACATTGTTAGCTGATTAGAAATGGGAGTATTAGCTCTTCTTCCTTTTCATTCCTTTAGTCCTTGCCATCTTCCTTTTGGTCATCCAGCCCTCTGCTACTTGTGTAACCTATAGTCTGTTTGAATGATATAGTTGCTTTCTATTTTCTGGCAAAACTATAAACGATATAGTGATAAGGTACTTGACATATTACAGAAGGTGGTGATTAGGGAACTAACATTTTTGTCTAAAATTCATTTTTCTGTAAAAATGTGAAAAAATGTACAGCAAATGGACACAATTTAAAATTTTATATGGACAGACTTTTGGTTATCTGGACAAACATTAAAAACTGAAATAATCACACAGGCTTCCATGGAGCTGCAAATAACTGTTTCACGTTGCATTTACTAAAATCCATGCACTTTACTCTGTTGGACATATCTTGGCATTTTATTTCACATTTTATTTCACTAAGAATCTGTTTTTTCTCATTGCCAACCTTGTAAACTACTTTGGAACAACAATTTTATGTGGGGGTGTTAGTGACTCTTAAAAGCATACTGACCAAAAACAAGGTTAATAATTGACAGCTTAACCACAGAGGCAAAAGAAATACTTAAAAAGAGAAACATGAGAAATTGTGCCCAGGTGTCAAAAATTATACTGTAACCACCATCCCTGCAATAAAATGATAAAAAAGAGAAACATATGACTCTTAAAGCATTATCACACAGTATAAAACTTTTGGACACTCTTGTATAATTCTCATAATGTTCATGTTCCCAAATATCTGAAATAATTAATTTACCTGTAACTTTTAGTCATTAATAAAACCTCATTTTTGTCACATTCCCTCCACTGAAAACTTCCCTATTCTTTATCCCTCTGGGAGTATGGACCAAAGATGTTTATGGGGTGCAGAAAGTGGAAGGTCTGGCTTCTCCACTGAATATGGACATTGGCAGGTTGATCCATACCCCTAGTGTATTTCTAGCTTTCCCGAGTGGGTAGGACTCTGGAGAGGTGAAATTCCAGGACATAATGGTGAGGTCATCTGCTCAGGGAAGTCAGAGTGGCATCAGTGTAGTGTCTACAACTTGATGGATGAAAGGCAGTAAGATATAAAACAGGACAAATTGTTTGATAAACTGGAACCAAAAAGTAGGAATAGATAAATGAAACAAGGGGTCTTCATGTGGGAAGAAGCTAAGGAGTCTATTATCGCTATGTTCCTAGAGGCCCAGGATGTTAGTAATTTTTGTCTGAAATAATAGCTAACAAACAGGTAGACTAAAAACAGTGTCTGGGAAGATGGTGTCAGAGTTGAGAATAAGACTAAAAACCCGGATTAGGACAGAGAGTAGCTACCAAACATGAGGAAAGATTTGACACATTGAGTTAGTGACCAAAATTGCAATCTATTCAATAATCTCATTTTTCCAGAATTGTAATAACAACCCATCATATATGTATGTGTCTTTTTAAAGAGTGAGGTGCAGGTGTGTGGATAAGTCAGATGAAGAGAAACTTCCATATGAAAGAACAAGCAGACATATTTTGATCTTATTTTCAGTTATTCTTTCTTATCACTTCTCTATGTTTGCTTTAGCTTGGGACAAGCAATAGGGGTTATGGGACAAATTCTTTCAAAATATGACAGCTCTCTGAACATGAAATCCCCTGGTTCCCTATAGAGTTCATGTCACAGAGCCAGTAACCAGTAATGGATCACTTCTTTTTCTATGTAATATACACCATAGAAAAAAATGTATCCTAGTTAAGACACTTTTATTTGCCACCAAATGTAGCTTGTATTGAGATTATGGATATTTAATAAACACCCAAAGGGTGAATTAATTATTGAATGAAGCTCAATCTAACATTCAATCAAAAGCAGAGACAATCTTTTATTTAAAATGCCTTCAGCTACAAGGTACAGGAAATCCAGCTCAAAAATGCTTTGAACAATATTAATATATCTTTAATCACTAAACAGAAAGGCTACAGACAGCATTGGACTCAAGATATGATGACTTAATGGCCCAGTACTATTAGCATTTACGCATATTCTTTGCATAGTTCTACCTAGTCATTCTCTGGCAGTGAATGATTTATATTGAAGCTTGAAATAGGCATTTTACTCAGCAGAAAGGAGATGAAAGAATTCCTTATATTTTATTACTCTCTCTCTCTCTCTGTCTGTCTCTCTCTCCTCTCTCTCTCTCCATATATATATCCAGAACAGTGCTCAGCTCTGGCTTATGGGGACTAAACCTGGGATTTCAGAGCATTAGGCATGAAAGTCTTTTCTATAACCACTATACTATCTCCCCAACTCTGTTACCTAGAGTTTAAAAGAGAAAGCTTTTATGGAAAGTCAGAGGTAAATTCATTCTTTTCACTGCAAGAATACTATATGCTGATTGATTTTGGTTATAACTTTTGGTGCAATTTATGGAACCATGATGAAAAATTATATTGATAGTGTCTTAGACTATTCATTGCACATTCAACACCTATACTTACATCTTTCTATATTCTCTAATGTGCTTAATCCAGTATCTTAAGGAGACAATGGCTGTCTATGATCTTAATATGCGAAGAATCCGTTTTCCTCAGGTACGGCTATTTTCTTCATGACTTGTAAGACACATTTAGTCCACCCATCTCTGTATTGATATAGTAGAGAAAAATAAAACACTGCTGAAGAATTTTATTTGTGAAACTTTTAGATAAAAAATAAAATCATAGGGGGCGGGGTAGCACAGCGAGCGGGCTAAGCGCACGTGGCACAAAGCACATGGACCCGGCATAAGGATTCCAGTTCAAGACCCCTGCTCCCTAACTGCAGGGGTGGGGGTTGCTTTACAGGTGAAGCAGGTCTGCAGTTGTCTGTCTTTCTCGCCCCTTCTCTGTCTTTCCCTCTTCTCTCCATTTCTCTCTGTCCTATCCAGCAACAATGACAGCAGTAACAACAATAACAACAATAATAAAACAATATGGGCAACAAAAAGGGAAAAATAGCCTCCAGGAGCAGTGGATTTGTGATGTAGGCATCGAGCCCCAGCAAAAACCCTGGAGACAAAAGAAAAAAAAAAGAAAAGAAGAAAGAAAGAAAGAAAAGAAAATCCATTTCTCTTGATTCACATTACACTAAAGAGCAAAAATACTTTTTGACCTGGTTTTGTAGTTCATTTTGGGACAAAGCACCACACTTATTATTCCCCATGGTTTATGTCAGAATGATATAATTATAGTGACATACAAAATTTCAAATCTTACATTTTAATTTGTAGTAAAGACTTGTTGGCAAATGAACTAAAAATAAGTTCCAGGTAAATTTCACAAAGTAATATATTACTAAATTACTTCAGATTTATTATAGCTAATTAAGACAACTACAAAATTTTAATGTAATTATCTGAAATATGAACATTGCTCTATACAAATAATTTCTTCTCATTATAAGGTAGAAAATCATCTCCTTTTTAGCAAATTATTGAGGAGCTTTGCTTATGAGATATAATAGATAAAAATATATGCCTGACATTATATTTATACATTTTAATTGCTTTATATGTAATCTTTTATCACACTGTTTACATGATTACAAATTAAAAATCAGAGTTTATCACCAATTATTTAACTCACTGTCAGAAAGAGATTCATCAAACATGAAAAAGTATTCTTTCTGCTGGGCAATCCCTGTCCTGCTTTGTTGTAAGATTTTTCTTGACAGACTTTTAGAGAAATAAATATAACTTCAAGGCTACTTTTCTCTAAATATTCTCAGGACTACAATGATCACTAATACAGATTTTAAAATTGGTTGATTTGCCATTATACCTGACAGATCTATCTTATTTTTGCTCTTTTATTTCTTATTTTTGATTATTTGGCAGGGCTAATCATGTTGATTGATATGTGGTAAAAGAGACTGCTGTGAAAACTGCTTCTGAGCAATATGTTGCTGATAAAAATGGTGCAATTTAAGATTTTAAATAAAGATAGAATAACTTTAGTATTTGGAGATGCATAGATTTCAGCAGAAATTGGAATAAGACTTCTATTTGGACTGATCGCTGTTAATAGTTCAGCTAAATTGCAAATGCCATTAGCATTTGCAGTCAAAAGAGAAAATGGGACTTAAAAATGCCTAGAAACATTTTCTTTATAGTTGTTATTACATTATATTCTCAATCTGGGTAAATTATGTAAGTGGTAATTAATGGTTACATAGTGCTTTGTATGTTTTCCTTAACTTTGATACATATGCTTTCACTTTTCCAGTTCATTTTTGTGGGTAAACATAATACAATAAGAACAGATAGAAAGCACATTTGATCTCACAGTCCTTGTTACATTTTATATTAATTATTTTTGCTGTTCAAAGTATAGTGAAAAGTGTCTTTAAAATGCAAGAAATAGGGGATTGGGCGATAGCGCAGCTGGTTAAGTGCAGGTGGCGCAAAGCGCAAGGACAGTGGTAAGGATCTGGGTTCGAGCCCCGACTCCTCACCTGCAGGGGAGTCGCTTCACTGGTGGTGAAGCAGGTCTGCACATGTCTATCTTTCTCTCCCCCTCTATGTCTTCCCCTCCTCTCTCCATTTGTCTCTGTCCTATCCAAAACAATAAAAAGGGGGGGCAAGAGAAGGGAACATAAATAATAATAAAAAATTAAAATAAAAAATGCAACAAATGAGGTAAAGAAGTCTCTTCTAGAATCATGGAGTAGTCTCTGTTTTGGCAGAGAACAATTGCTGATCTACAGAGGGAACATGCACCAAGAAACTTGAGGCATGGAGTCTTAGTTTTATTCATCTCTGCATCATTATGGCTAGAGCAGTTGAGATGCTCAAGATATATATATATATATATACTGATGACAATAATGAATCACAAATTCTTAACCTTTATTTAAAAAAAGGTTATTTGTAGGTAATGTCAAATGGATTCACCAATTTAATTTCATCTAAATTCTATTTAGTGCTGACACTATAGTTGACTTGGTCATGATAGAGGAGAAAACATAAATATTTATTCTGTAGAGACATTCTTTGTTTTATAGAATTAATGAATTTATGGTATCTAATTAATTTTACTTATGTATGAGAAAGTAGTTCTGTGAGTCCTGGCATACAATATCTGTGAATCTACTAATATAGAGATAATTCAAATAAGGAAAATTCCCTCATCTATAAAACTGACAAATCACATCAAAAGAGTGACATTAGAGTTAAGACTACAAATTAGAAATTTCTGACTTATCTGTGATTCTGTTTCTGTGTTCTAGCTTAATTTATCATCATATATAGGTCTTGCATTGATCAAGCTAGTGACACCCTGATCAAAACACTATGAAAATA
Organism: Erinaceus europaeus; assembly: GCF_950295315.1. Classification (NCBI taxonomy): domain Eukaryota; kingdom Metazoa; phylum Chordata; class Mammalia; order Eulipotyphla; family Erinaceidae; genus Erinaceus; species Erinaceus europaeus. The sequence goes on from NC_080166.1 coordinate 106,136,700, forward strand.
AACCAAAATAAACAAAAAATAGCATTTCCTAAAACTTGTGAAATTGTAGTATCATTAACTGTTTCTTGAACTGGAAATGCAAAAACAAAGGAAAAGTCCCCCTCTGGAGAGAAATTTATTAATCTGGATAATTCCGCCTAAAATTTCAGATAGTCTCTAATTAGTTTTGCTTTTGTAATTTCAAGCCTTGAGTTTTTGCAGGAGCAGATATAAAAAAGATGATTTGAAAGAACCATGACCTTGATTTAAAGGTCATTTCCCTGATGGTCTGCATCACTCAAACACCTGAACAAATGATTTCTGGCATTTAAAGATGCACATACAGGATGTTTGCTCAACTTCCATTATTAACAGACTAGCAACTTGAAATTTGTTCTTTTTTATCACAAATTAATTTACTAGAGGAGAGTGATAGTTGTTAAGGTACAAATATACTCAAATATACTCTCTCTATATAATGTCTCTAAGCAGAGATAAATATCAAGTCAGGGTCCAGAAGCTCAAGATAAGAATCACATACTTTGGGAGAAATCAAACTTCTTCCATATATAATGTGAACTTATATGACATCTTAAGAATTGGTAGCCACATCATGGAATTCATAATGTAGATAGAAGCACCAGTAAAAACTGAATAAATCAGACTGCCTTTCAGTTATTTGAAATTACAGAGATGATGAGTTGAGGATCACTTAAAAAACAAAATTACACAGAAAGCAGAAAAAAAAAAAGTAGACTGTATTGGAGATGAGTGTCAGCAGAATATAAAGTCTCATTACGACATACTTCTCAGAATAATCTAGTATCCCTAAAACTTAGATACTATTTGAAATTTAATATAAAATATGTCAAAGGATATTTTAAGTCTGGATAAGAGTGATAATCATCTTACTTAATTTGGATTTACTATTTTTTTATGTGTGATTAGCTATAAGAGTATGCATTATGGGTAAGGCATCAAGAAATATATTTAATATAAATGTATTAGATATTTATAATGTCTATATTTAGACATTTATCTCAGGCATAAAGAATGCTAAATTTATGTATGTATCATGTGATTCAACTCATTGATGAAATAATCAACTAATCATGTCCCAGGTAAATTTTGAAATAACTACATGAAAACATGAATATTATTATTATTATTAGAGATGGAGGTAGAACAATTGCTTTACTGTTTACTTTTAATTTAACTTTTCAAAAATTGCTTTTGATAGGATTGAAAGGAATTGAGAGGAAAAGGATATAGAAGGGGAGAGAAAGTGAGACGCTTGCAGCACTGCTTCACTATTAATGAAGCTTCTCCCTGCAGGTGGGGACTTGGAGCTTGAAGCATGGGAACACATGCACTGAATCACTGTCTGGCCACCAATAATCTCTTAATATTGTTACTCATCATTAAGTTTACATATAGCTCTAAAATTGCTTTGTTATGATAAATATTCATGTTTTTAGCTTTGTTTTCCTAAAATATACAACAATTCAGTTATTTAGCATTTATTTATTAATTTAACCAGAACATTTCTCATCTCTGGTTTTCGGTGGTGGTGGTGGTGGTGGTGGTGGTGGTGTATGAGTGTGTGTCAGGGTGGGGGTGTTGAACCTGGGACTTTGGAGTCTCAGGATTGAGAGTCTCTTTGCACAACCATTATGCTATCAATACCCTATTTAGCCTTTATATAACTTTTATCTAAAAAGCATATTTCTTTAAAAAGTTTATACATAATTGTCTAGAAGTTATCTTCAAATTAATTTCAAATGCTTTATGGAAAATACATAAAGTATTCGATCCTTCAAAAAATTAAATTATTTCTATGGACATGTTGTTTACCATAAGTGGCAAATACTGTATTATAGCTTTCCTTATAAAAATACATATTTTTACTTTTATATATGCATATTTTATGAAGATATGATATAAAAATAAATACATATAAAATATATCACTAAATGATCTTGGGTATGTGAATTTATTACCATTTCATTCATATTAATGAAATTTGATGCTAAAAACCTGAGTTAGGAATCGTTTTAGCTTGCTTTAAAACAACTGTAACCTCTTAACTTTTAAGCTTTGCTTTGAGTGTGAGTGAATAAATTAATCATAAGATATAACATAAAAAGAGAGAGGACAATAGGTCTCAAGGGAGAAAGCTGAATGCAAATGAACTGAAGAAGTTAATACTCAGTATCAGTGTAATGTTATGATTTTGACTCGGTCAGATGAGACATATTCTGATGGTTAATATGAACATTATCAGTACAGCTAATTCTTCATGTCCTCAAGTCAAAATCCATCAACAATCTGTGTGGTAGAATACTATTCCACAGTCCAGAATCCTTTAATGTTGCATCTCATTTGTGGCTCTGCTGTTTGTGCTGCATATTAAATATAACTATTTAATTATTTAGCTGCTTTAAAAATGTGTTGTGTGTATGTGAACACCTGATCCTACCATAGAGTATGCAGACATGGTTCCAAATGTGAGGGAAAGTGCAGCATTGCCATAGATTATGCGATCTATTTTTATTCTGTCATGCTGGCTTTGTTGACATTGTTATCAAGTTAGGATATAAAATATGTTAATAATTTTTACATTAGTGCCTGAAGCAAGTAAGCCATAGAATAATTAAGGATAGTTATTTTGTATTATGTGATAGTTTTTAGATAACAGTGAAATGGGAGAGGAATATCCAGAAATGGTTCCTTATATGAAATAAACCTGACTGTGCTTGTGTTGTCCAAAAAACATAGGAATTTTTGAATAGAAAGAAAATGCTTTAGAGGCTGGGTGGTGGCACATCTGGTGGAGCACACATGTTATTTAGCACAAGAACCTGGGTTTAAGCTCCTGGTCCCTATCCACAGGGGAAAAGCCCTGTCTATCTCATTCTCCATCTACCCTTCTAGATTTATCTCTGTCTCTATCCAATAAATAAGTAAATTATAGGAAGAGAGGTAATTAATAGGTTAGGAAACCTGTCTAAAGAGCATAGAGTGTAGAACAATATTCAATTTTTTAAAATTATTTTTCATTTCTATTGGATAGAGACAGAGAAATTGAGAGTGGAGGAGATACAGAGGGAGAGAGACACCTGCACCCCTGCTTCACCATAAATGAAGCTTTTCCCCTGCAGGTGGGGGCCAGGGGCTTGAACCTGAGTCCTTACACACTGTAATGTGAGCACTTAACCAGGTGTGCCAACTCCTGGGCCCTAGAACAATGTTGTTGTTTTTTATTTAGGGTTCTATATGTATAGTGTCATGTCCTTGCAAAATGATAGCATAATTTCTTCCTTTCCAAAAATGTGTTCCTTTAATTCTTCTTGCTCCTGCTGCTGCTCCTCTTCTTACTCCTTCTCTTCTTCCTTTACCTCCTCTTCCTCTACCTAACCCTGCTTCATCCTTGATAGGACAGAAAAAAATTGAAAGGGGAGTGGGTAGAGGGAGAGAAAGACACCTGCAATCATACTTTACTGCTTGTGGAGTTTCTCCCAATCAGGTGGATACTGGGGGCTTGAACCTCGGCCTTTTGAGAGGTAATTCATGCACTTAACTGAGTGAACCACCACCCAGATCTTTAATATCTCTTTCAGGCCTAATTGCTCTGGCAAGAACTTCTAGGCCTGTGTTGAACAACAGTGATAAGGGACATCTTTCTAGGTCCAGATTTTATGGGAAATACTTTAAAATTTTCCCCAATGAGTATGAAGTTAACTATAGGGTTTTTTTTTTAAAGGCACATACTACATTTAAGTAGGGTTTTCTAGTAAAGTTTCATTTGTATCTTTATTCTTCATTTTATTTAGAGGTTAATGGTTTACAGTAAGGCTTTTAACATACAGTATATTAATACCCCAAGACTCTTTTCACACCTTCCCAACCACTCTCTCCCCAGAGTCTTACGTGTTGGTTCAATACCCTCTATTCCGTTCAAATTTCACTTTGTGTTATTCTTTTATCGTCTTATTTCTTAAGTTCTAGCTGTAAGTGATGTCATTTTTTTTTCTTCAAAGTTAACTTCTATTTTTATGAATGGAAGAGAGTAAGAGAAAGAACACAGCACTGCTCAACTCCACCATATGTGTAGGAAGTAGTGAAGCTAGATCCTCATGTATGCAAGTTCTGTATTCTACCACTGAGATTATCCCCTTAGACAGTATGTATTTTTAAAATTTAACTCAAGAGATTTGATTTCAGTTTTGGCAAGAAGGAAACGAGGCAGAAATGCTCAGGTTCATGAGTAAAGTTTTGGTTATCTAGTTATACTAGTGATATCAAAGAACTATCTGGAACAGGTAATGTCTTAACTTCAACAGTAAATTTGAAGTATTATCAATATTTCAGTGAGAGCATATAAGGACATATAGATTCTTTTTCTCTACTGTGTGAAGGATTAATTTGGGGATGATAAATCACTGTCATGTTTTTAATTTAATTTAATTGTATGAAATATTCTCCCTACAGCTTAGACATCACTTTCCATGGAAGACAGTGGGGAATATCACAACACACAGGTTGCTTATGTATAAAAAGATAGGGCTTACTCAGGCTTGCAAATAAATATATTTCCACTGATGGGATAAAAACCAGTCACAGTGACCTTAAAGATTCAGACACAAAGGTTTCTTTACTTGATTGGAGGCAAATAAAATTAATATGCTATTTTTCATGGAAGAGTATCTGTCAAATTCATAGTAGGAAATTCTTGAAGGTTCTTCTTTTGAACTGACTTTGTGAAATTTCCGTTCTTGCCTTTATTTACTTTTGACTATGCTGTGAACTATGGAAAAGAAGGATTGTGACTACCAATCAGTAGTCCACTTAAGTTTATTTCTAGTAGGCATTGAGTGAGTGAAATTGGAAAAATACTTTAAGACTCACAAGGTTTTATTTAATTTCTCTATAATTTGCAATGGTAAGGGCTACTCCAGATTTTGAAAAATAGTGGGCATAAACTTCACAACTTGGATAGTTACATACTAATACTCCTGCAGTAAAAACTCCTATTTCGTAAACTGAGAGTATTTAATTTTTAGAAAAACATAGTGTAACTGCATTTAATTAAAGAATGATTGTACCATGACCCAAATTTTTATTAATACATTCTTCCCCTGAACTAGGTGAAATTTCAAAATTATTGCTTTGGTTATAATACTTTTTTTCTTTTATTTAAGAAAGGATTAATTAACAAAACCATAGGGTAGGAGGGGTATAATTCCACACAATTCCCCCCATCCAATCTCCATATCCCACTCCCTCCCCTGATAGCTTTCCCACTCTCTATCCCTCTGGGAGCATGGTCATTGTGGGTTGTAGAAGGTTGTAGAAGGTGGAAGGTCTGGCTTCTGTAATTGCTTCCCCACTGAACATGGGCGTTGACTGGTTGGTCCATACTCCCAGTCTGCCTCTCTCTTTTCCTAGTAGGGTGGGTCTCTGGGGAAGTGGAGCTCCAGGACACATTGGTGGGGTCTTCAGTCCAGGGAAGCCTGGCCGGCATCCTGATGACATCTGGAACCTGGTGACTGAAAAGAGAGTTAACATACAAAGCCAAACAAATTGTTGAGCAATCATGGACCCAAAGCTTGGAATAATGGAGAGGAAGTGTTAGGGGGATACTCACTGCATACTATAGTGTACTACTGCTTTCCGGTATATATTTTGCAGTAGTTTATGGATACGTGTGAACATATGCTCTCTCTCATAGAAACTGGTGTATATCTAGGTTTTGGGACTTTGTTAGAAAGTGAACCACCTGAGATGGAATTAGAGTATACTATGAAAGGAAAGGTTTCACCTGAGGAATGAAGCTGAAGGGTTGTCATTCCACACGTGAAGTCTCTGGACACAGTCTAAAGTGAAGCATGTTGAGGTTAGGTTGTGATCGGCAGATGCAATATTATTTGATATGGATTGGGAGAGGCATACGAGAAAGTGGGCCGTATCCAAGGGTTCCAGGACTGGGGGAAGTAGAGGCTCTGCAGTGGAGATGTGAGGTTCCTGCTGTCTTAGGGTTCAAAAAGACAATGGATAGTTAATGTTATCATCACATTAATTGGTAATTGGGTTAACTTTGAAAAGTCCTTTTCTTAGGGTTTGCTTTACTGTACCCAATATCTTGTATATAGCTGTGCTATTGGTTGCTTCTGATCTACTTGGTCTATGCTTTTGAAAGAATCTATATATCAGTTACACAGCCTATATATTAAAAAGATTCAGTCTGTGTTTTAAAAAACTTCGAGACGTACAATTAATTTTCTCCCTCTCATATTAATTAATTAGTGATTTATATGGCTACATTTTACTAGGAGTATACATAAACACCATTCCTACCACCAAAATACTGTGACCCATCCCTCCCACCCACTCCCACCCCCCACTGGCCCAGGAAGCTGCATGTCTACCCCTCACCACAGGGTTTTTACTTTAGTGTCCTACTTACAGTTTGGTCAGGTCCTGCTTTTACTTTCCCTTTCAGATCTTCTTACTCAACTTCTGTTGGTGAGTGGTATCATCCCATACTCATCTTTATCTTTCTAACTTAGCTCACTTAACATAATTCCTTCCAGCTCTGTCCAAGATGGGTCAGAGAAGGTAGGTTCATTGTTCTTGATAGCTGCATAGTATTCCATTGTGTATGTATACCACAGCTTTCTCAACCACTCATCTGTTGTTGGGCACCTGGGTTGCTTCCAGGTTTTAGCTATTGAATCAAACCCAATTGCAAGGAAGACTAAAGCAGAAACAAACCAATGGGACTGCATCAAATTGAAAAGCTTCTGCACATCTAAAGAAACTATTAAACAAACAGAGAGACCCCTCAAAGAATGGGAGAAGATCTTCACATGCCAGACATCAGACAAGAAACTAATCACCAAAATATATAAAGAGCTCAGCAAACTTAGCACCAAAAAAGCAAATGACCCCATCCAAAGATGGGCAGAGGATATGAACAAAACATTCACCTCAGAGGAGATCCAAAAGGCTAACAAACATATGAAAAACTGCTCTAGGTCACTGATTGTCAGAGAAATGCAAATTAAGACAACACTAAGATACCACCTCACTCCTGTAAGAATGGCATACATCAAAAAGGACAGCAGCAACAAATGCTGGAGAGGATGTGGGGACAGAGGAACCCTTTTACATTGCTGGTGGGAATGTAAATTGGTCCAGCCTCTGTGGAGAGCAGTCTGGAAAACTCTCAGAGGCTAGACATGGACCTTCCATATGACCCAGTAATTCCTCTCCTGGGGTTATACCCCAAGGACTCCATAAAACCCAACCAAAAAGATGTGTGTGCTCCTATGTTCATAGCAGCACAATTCATAATAGCTAAAACCTGGAAGCAACCCAGGTGCCCAACAACAGATGAGTGGCTGAGAAAGCTGTGGTATATATACACAATGGAATACTATGCAGCTATCAAGAACAGCTATTTTATCAAGAACAATGATAAAATAGCTAAAATCTGGTTATAATACTTTAATACTCATTTTCTCAAAAAATATTGAATAAATAACAATAACAAAACTTACTCAAACTATCTTTTATAGTAAACATTAGCATTTATTTATTTATTTTACCAGAACACTGCCCAGCATTGGCTTATGATAGTGCTAGGGACTGAACCCGCGACTTTTGGTACCTCACACATGAAAATATTTTTGCATAGCCATTATGCTTTCTCCCTAGACTTCAAATGTTAATTTAAGAGCAGGCAGTGTTTTCTTTATTTCACATGCAGTTACCTAGGCTTTAAAAAGTTGAAATAACCATCCGAACTTTACAACACTGAAATAGGCCCTGAGTTGAGTTTTTAAGATACACTGAAAAGGAAAGAAACCTTAGTTAGCATCAAAGTTTCCTTTTTTTAAAAAAATATTTTATTTTATTTATTTATTCCCTTTTGTTGCCCTTGTTGTTTTATTGTTGTAGTTATTATTGTTGTTGTCGTCATTGTTGGATAGGACAGAGAGAAATGGAGAGAGGAGGGGAAGACAGAGAGGAGGAGAGAAAGATAGACACCTGCAGACCTGCTTCACCGCCTGTGAAGCAACTCCCCTGCAGGTGGGGAGCCGGGGTTCGAACCGGGATCCTTATGCCGGTCCTTGTGCTTAGTGCCACCTGCGCTTAACCCGCTGCGCTACAGCCCGACTCCCCTAAAGTTTCCTTTAATGAAGTGAGAGCTAGGCTTGAGTTGGGTTGCAAACAGAACAAAGAAGTGCACCATCTGGGCAAGTTATTTTGCTGGCCTTGACATATAATTTTACCTCTGTCCCACAAAGCCTCTCAGGCTCAACTTCTCCTAATATATATATAGTCACCAGAGCTAATGCTCAGTGACTTCATGACATATCCACCATTCCTGGTGGCTATTATTTTCTTTATTTTGTTAATACAGAAAGAAATGGAGAGATAATGGCGAGATAAAGAGATAGAGAGAGGAAGAAAGACACCTGTAGCATTGCTTCACTGCTTGTGAAGTTTACTCCCTGAAGGTGAGGAACAGAGGACTGAACCTGGTTCTTTGTGCAAGGTAAATGTGCTCTCTGCTAAGTATAGCACTGCCTGTCCCAACATTTGTACCATTCTATTTTCTCAATATGCATTAACGTTATCTTTTTATTTCTCTTATTTTTTCTCAAAATTTGTTAACTTCTCATCAGTTAAAAATCTTTCTTCAGTATAGCTCCACTTAACTGTCTACCTCATTCTTAAGCCATTTCTTTGTATTCACTCTCTCCTAAACTTCAGTGTTTTCTTATCAATTCTATCTTATTAGTATTTCTTTTGTGCCATTATTTTAATGTAAAATGGGCATGTAATATTAGTATTGACTTAAAATTATTTTATAAAATTATAAAGTCTCAGGTATATAGTTTCATATCCACATGTGTATGTGGTTCCTTTGTTCACCAAAGCTTAGCACACTTCTAACTTATGGTGCTGAGGATTGAAACTGGGATCATGGAGCTTAAGGCATGGAAGTGTTTTTCATAACCATCATGCAGTCTCACCAGCCCACCCCCACATGTGTATGTGTGTATACATCTCAATGCACCCACCAACAAAGTCCCTTTGCCTGCCTCCCTTCCCTCTGTTAATCACTGTTGATTTCATGAGGTCTAAGAATTTTTGTCTTCTATTTTATTTCAAGCTCATTTTACACATTTGAAATATATTTGTAGTTTTTGCTTCTTCAACTTTCCATTTTCTCTTCAATTTGTCCTCATCATTCAGCAGATCTGACTTTTGCTTAAGTCCACTGATATCTGAATCCTTACTTGGAACTGACCTAGACTCCTTCTTTCTCCTTGGTTCCATAATAGTTCATTCATTTACCTCTATGTCTGACTGCTTTTTGGTGGTGTTTCTGTATCATACCTTTTACTAACTCCACCCCCACCCCCCAAATAGATATCTTCATGGCTCTGACAGATTTACTTTCCCTCCTCTTTTTATACATCATTTTTTAATAAGATTTAATTTACTGCAGTTATTCCTTTCAAATGCATATGGTGAGCGTGGAATCTCTTTTCAGATCAGTTATCAGTGGGGCTTAATCCCTGCATGATGAATCTACTGCTCTCTGTGGCCTTTTTTTTTTTTTAATTTTGATTAGGACAGAGAAAAAAATTGAGAAGGGATAAAATGAGAAGAATAAAGTAAGTCACCAGCAGCACTACCAGGAGTTTGAAACCAGGTCCTTGTGTGTGGTAATGTGAGCACCACAGTATAGTCACCTGCTTCTCCACCATTTCATTATTGCAGTTCTAATGGTCATCTATTGTCCACCTCACTAAAGCTATATACTTAGGAACCATTCCTTTACTCTTTGTACATATTGGTAACTATCAACTTGTCATTCATCAAGAATTTCCATTTAAAAATTTAATAGGACTTCCTTGAAATTATTCACTGAGTTCCATCCTTCAGATTTCTTACTCAAATGTACTATCTTTCTAACTCAGGATGGGGAATGTCTGGTCTGTGGTCTATACAGGATTTGCAATTCTACAAATCTAGGAGATTTTTTCATAGCAACAGTAAGTGCTAGTTTCTTAGCTGATAATTTTATATTACCTTGAATGATGTCATAAATACCCAAATGATCTGTGGCAGTTTCTCCACCCCTTTTAAAAAATTTTTTTAATATTTATTTTTATTTATTTATTCCCTTTTGTTGCCCTTGTTGTTTTATTGTTGTAGTTATTATTGTTGTCATTGTTGTTGGATAGGACAGAGAGAAATGGAGAGGGGAGGGGGAAGACAGAGAGAGGGAGAGAAAGACACCTGCAGACCTGTTTCACCGCTTGTGAAGCGACACCCCTGCAGGTGGGGAGCCAGGGCTTGAACCAGGATCCTTATTCAGGTCCTTGTGCTTAGCGCCACCTGCACTTAACCCGCTGCGCTACAGCCCGACTCCCTCTCCACCCCTTTCTAACTCCTTGAGTCATTTAGTCTTACTTTCCTTTAATTCTACCCATTTTATTTAGGATGACTATTTCTTTTCATTGTATACATAGATTTCAATGATTTTCCACAAACCTTTATAGATAAAGTACTTATTTAGGGCCAGGTGGTGGCACACATGTTACAATATGCAAGGAAATGGGTTCAAGCCCCTGGTTCCCACCTGCAGGAAAAACTTTATGAGTGGTGAAGCAGTGTTCCAGATGTTTCCATCTCTCTCCCTCTCTATCACTCCCTTTCCTCTCAATTTATGGCTGTTTCTATCCAATAAATATAATACAAAATTTAAAAATTTTTTTTTACTTTTTTAACATTTTATTTATTTATTACCTTTTGTTGGTCTTGTTTTATTGTTGTAGTTATTATTGTTGTTATTGATGTCATTGTTGTTGGATAGGTCAGAGAGAAATGGAGAGAGGAGGGAAAGACAGAGGGGGAAAGAAAGATAGACACATGCAGACCCACTTTACAGCTTGTGAAGCGACCCCACTGCAGGTGGGGAGCCAGGGACTCAAACCGGGGTCCTTGTGCTTTGCACCATGTGTGCTTAACCCACTGTGCTATTGCCTGGTCCCCATAAAATTTTTTTAAAGTGCTATATTTGACCTACAAGATCTGAAAAAATGTGCTTTCTTTAAAATATGCTTTTACTATACTTTTTTTTTTGGTTTTTCCTTCCCTTTATTGATAGTTACTAATTCAAATTTGTACACTGATTGTAAGATATACTTTTATGTTAAACTTAAGTATATTTAAAATTACTATAGTATTAGAAAGATGCATTTAGCTTACTTATTTTAATGTTAGCGTATTCATTAAAATCATAAGCTATTTGAATATTGTGATATATCATGTAGATATTCTAATTACAACATTTTGCTACTCATTTCATTGGGGGAAATAATGATTTATGAGACAGTTGTCACATGAGTACCATTTCTTATCTCATTATGATAGGCATCTGTGTACTACTCCCATGATCAACTTAAGTCTTCCTCCACCATTATGCACTGGATCATATTTGGAGGTTTTTTTTTTGTTTGTTTTGTTTTTACTATACTTTCATCCCTTCCTTTCTCTTATGGATAATAGATAACAGTGGGCCATGTTCTCCATGATTTCAAACAATCTTTTGTTTTAATGAAAAATCAGCTCCATTCACTTATCTCACAGAATCTCATTTAGAATCTGCTACACTACAGCTATATTTGGGAAAATTTACTTTTCTTAACTAGGTTGGAGCCATGGTGTCCTCTTTAACATTAAGAGGGACAATGCATTTAAATTTTTTTTTTTTGCTTACCAATGAGTTTATGGAGCACAACAGATACCTAGAGTATTAGACACTCAAGTCAACTGAATTTCTAATATTTTTTTGTCATGTAGAAGTAATATTTTTGCATAGAAAAACATATCACAACTTTTCTGACAACCACATATATGGTTATTATATACTATGTGTATTAGCATATACATATACTACAAATGCTAAAGTAAGCATAACATAAATAGAAGGCTTTCATATACAGTAATAGATATAGACAAATAGCCAGGGAATCCATGGCTTCTTAATAATGTATTGTTACTGATAAGAGAAATCAGATCCAGCCAACTTACATGGAGAGAAAAATTATAAGTTTAGTCACATACAAATTTTCAGATAAATATTTATTTTGATAAGTGGCAAGATAATTGGTATTGGTCACTTAAGACAAAATGATCTTTATTGTAGTCTCTGTTTTGAACCAGTGCATGTAATTAATTCAAGAGAATTTTTTCTATTAAATCCCCTCTGGATTTGCTTGATTGTATTCTCCTCTTAAGCAATCTGCAGTATACTGAGAATTTTTTTTAGAGATCCTGAATTTGATTGTTTTAATTATAGCTCTGAACTCAGATACTGTTTCCTTTCCTGCAATGACAGGACACAAAACACACACAGCAACACACAAGAAAAAATCTGTGAGTATTTATACCTATCAAGTAAAACTCTCTATTTTGTTTTTAAATTTCTTAAATTACATACACTGGAACATCAGATTCATTAAAAACATTCTGCCACTGCATATTGCTAGCTGTTGAATCTTTACCAATGAAGTGAACCTTTCATACTCCAGTCACCTTTCTAGCCCATAAAAATTGGAAGTGGCATTTCCAGATCACTTTCTAGGTGAATTTGAGGATGTAGTCTGGTACTGACTATAAAATAAAAGTATATATAATATGGAAATTAAAAATAACAATTTAAATTTTCCATTTCTTTCTTCATAGTTCTATTCAGAACTTTATAAAGAAGAGAGTGATTTATATCTAACATATTTATACTGGCAGCATTTTAACAGAAAACTTAGTGTCCTCTTTGATTATTGAATTATGATTAACTGAGTTATTCAAATCTAAACATGTTATACTTTTTATATATTTGTTAGTTATTTTATACAGTATAAAATTCAGTCCTAACAATTACTGGATAAATGTAATTGATCTTTTTTTTTTTTTTACTGCTATATATGCTATTTAGAATAATACTATTTTTAGAAAATTTAAAGGTACCAAAAAAGTATAAAAGCCCAGAATGTAAAAGTTATCAACAGTTTATCAAATTAAGTTGTTCACTTTATTTTAATAATTATATTAATAACTACATATTCCTTCATTTAAATGACTGAAAATAAAATTCATATAATTATTTTTAAAATATCGTTATTTATTTATTGTTGCATAGTGACACCTGCAGCCTTGCTTCACCACCTGGGATTCTTTTCTCCTGCAGGTGGCAACCGGGGGCTTGAACTAGGTCCTTGTGCTTTGGAATAGTGTGTATGCTTAACCAGGTGTATCACTGCCTGGCCCCAAATTCACTTTTAAATGAAGTGTTTATTTTTTCATTGGGACATTAGTGGTTTACAGAACAGTTGTTGACACATGGGTACAATTTCTCATCTTGCCATGATAGTTTGTGAAACACTCTTACCCCCAACTAAGTTCTTTTTCCACCATCATGCTCTAGGACCTCAAAGCTCTCCTACATCCCCCTGGCCTCCTTTGCCAAACTCTGTTGCTTTAAATGCAGTTTTATATACTTAAATGTATCCATTATTAATGATTTCACACCTATATAATTTTTATGGTGTCCAAGAAACAGAACAATGAGAGCTCCATAAACATACTTTATGTTGAGTTCCTGGCCTTAACTATCAACATTATCCTAACTTAAAATGCCACAGATTAGTGTCATGTGCTTTTGAGTTTAATCTAAATGGAGAGTACAGCATGTATTCCTTTTGAATACTTATTTATTCTCAGATATTTTTTGTATGAGATTTATTTATTTTTTACATAAAGATGTTGCTGACTGTTCTTCACTGGTGTTTGCTATGTATATGAGTATTTTCATTTTTGATTATTTTGACTGAAAAGGAATAGTTCACAGTAATTACATGTATATAAATGTTATCTATCAAAATATAGAAATCAAATAAAATTTAGGATCATTTTTTTACTCTCCACAAAAGTCAAGTATTTCAAAAAATTACCTAAAACTTAAAAATTATTTGTATTGTATATATTAAAATCAAATTTTAAAAATTGAAATAATTTCTGGTTTATCTTTGATATCATGAAATCCTACTTTATCAATGGTGGGGATTTTTTGTTAAATTTCATCTAAGGTTTACTATTTCAGGTATTTCTACATATTGAGGGACAATTTATATTTCAAAAAAAAAAGGGTTGGGAGTGGGTAGCATACCAGGCTAAGTGCACATAGTGTGAAGCACAAGGTCCAGCACAAAGATCCTGATTCCAGCCCCTGACTCCCCACCTGCAGGGGGGTCACCTCGCAATCAGTGAAGCAGGTGTCTATCTTTGTCTTCCTCTCTTAATTTCCCTGTCCTATCCAGCAACAGCAACAATGGAAAAAAAGATGACCTACAGGAGTAGTGGACTCATAGTGCAGTCACTGAGTCCCAGAGATAACCCTTGAGGCAAAATGAAAAACAAACAAAAAAATATTTATTTATTCATGCACTAGAGCATCACCCTGGCATATGAAATGCTGGAGAATCTTATATTTCAGAGTTCACTACTTTATCCCACTGCTAACTTCCCAGGAGTCTCTCTTCTTTTTAAGGTTTATTTTACTTATTGTATGAACTAGGGTGAGAAAGAGAGGCAGCAACAGCGCTCTGAAACTCAGGATCTCATGACTGCAAGCCCAAAGCACTATCTGCTGAGCTGCAAATTCATTTACCCTTAGAAACTGTCCAAATCAATTCTGAATATATTGAAATGAGTATGAACTATAACCAAACATATTCATACAATGGCAATTAACTGAGTTAATGAAGATGTCATATATATATATATATGTGTGTGTGTGTGTGTGTGTGTGTTTATATATCACAATGTTTTATTTTGCTTTAAAGCATAAATGACATGAGAATTAACCTAAGTTCAGACAGATCAATATCTGCAAGTAATACTCATGCTTAAGAGAAAGCTCTTTCAATGTTGACAGTACCTATTTTTTTCATGGTATGATATTAAAAATGTTAATATGGCTAAAGAATAGGGTAGAGTATCTATTGTCATTGATACCTAATAAGATAAATGTTCTGCTCTTAATACTGTCTGTAAAAATATGGTCCTGGAGTACATTGTTGTCTCCATTACCTATGATATAAAAATTAACTTTTCATGTGCTTTTCTAATGTTTTGTATATATTATTTAAAGCCATAGTCTTACTAAATATTTCTAAGGCTGTTTATTTGGACATTGCTTAAATTCTCACTTTAAGTTTATGTTATTGCTGTCTTGCAAAATTTCATACACCACTATACCTTTATCAGTGTATCAGAATTCCAGGAGTAATTTTTAAATTGTAATGACTTCTGTGTAACTGATAAATAGCAATACTATAGTAAATTTAATGGTAGTATACATAGACTATATTCTTGGTATTGAGAGAAACTGATGAGACATAATAAAAATATCATTGCTCCAACACTAACAATAAAAATAAGCAAATATTTTATGTAAATAATAATTTATACAGATAGATGTAATTTTTATGAAACAATTTATAAAATGCAGAATACTGCATTCCATTATATTCAAATATTAAAAGAAAATACTCAGATACATAGAAAGCTACATATGCAATAAGTTTACACTTCCAAATAGGAACATGTTTGCAGAGTAATTTTTCCTTCAATTCTGATGACTATATTCTACCTAAATACTACCATGTTCTGATTAATGAATGGCTTATTGAACAACAATTACCATTTCCACAAGAAATGTGACCTAGGAGATGACATAGCATGTCAGGCTTGTACGCATGAGGTCCTGAGTTTGACCTCATTAGTACATTTTAGGAAAAAATGTTCTATATAAATAGGTTTGTTTCTGCTGTGTGAATATACTTCAATACTGGATTTTCTTGCAACTTTGTGTTACTGTGCTAGTATTCCACAGATGTGTAGATGCTACATGACTTGAATAGTAATTCTAAGCTGGTGATATATATGTGTGTGTGTGTGTGTGTGTGTGTGTGTGTGTGTGTGTATACATATATATGTTAAATAGCAAGATTTACAAAATATTTAAACAAAATATTTGCCATACTAAATTGAAGAAAAGGGTCTTTGTTATTCTATTCCTTAGCTTTTTTTAAAAAATTTTTTATTTAAGAAAGGATTAATGAACAAAAACATAAGGTAGGAGGGGTACAAATCCACACAATTCCCACCACCCAATCTCCATAACCCACCCCCTCCCATGATAGCTTTCCCATTCTCTAGCCCTCTGGGAGCATGGACCCAGGGTCATTGTGGGTTGCAGAAGGTAGAAGGTCTGGCTTCTGTAATTGCTTCCCCGCTGAACATGGGCGTTGACTGGTCGGTCCATACTCCCAGTCTGCCTCTCTCTTTCCCTAGTAAGGTGTGTCTCTGGGGAAGCTGAGCTCCAGGACACATTGGTGGGGTCTTCAATCCAGGGAAGCCTGGCCAGCATCCTGGTGGCATCTGGAACCTGGTGATTGAAAAGAGAGTTAACATACGAAGCCAAACAATTTGTTGAGCAATCATGGATCCCAAGCTTGGAATAGTGGAGAGGAAGTGTTAGGGAGGTACTCACTGCAAACTCTAGTGTACTACTGCTTTCAGGTATATATTTTGCAGTAGTTTATGGATACGTGTGCACATAAGCTCTCTCTCACAGAAACTGGTGTATATCTAGGTTATGGGACTTTGTTAGAAAGTGAACTACCTGATATGAAATTAGAGTGTACTATAAAAGGAAAGGTCTCACCCGAGTAATGAAGCTGAAGGGTTGTCATTCCACACGTGAAGTCTCTGGACACAGTCAGAGGTGAAGCATGTTAGGGTGGCAATCGTTGCATTGGTTAGGTTGTGATCGGCGGATGCAATATTATTTGGTTTGGATTGGGAGATGCATTCGAGAAAGTGGGCCCTATGGAAGGGTTCCAGGACTGGGGGAAGTAGGGGCTCTATAGTGGAGATGTGAGGTTCCTGCTGTCTTAGGGTTCAAAAAGACAATCGATAGTTAATGTTATCATCACATTATTTGTTAATTGGGTTAACTTTGAAAAGTCCCTTTGTTATGGTTTGCTGTACAGTACCCAGTATCTTGTATATAGCTGTGCTATTGGATGCTTCTAATTTACTTGGTCTAGGCTTTTGAGAGAGTCCGCATATCAAATACACAGCCTATATATTAAAAGGATTCAGTTTGTGTTTTGAGAAACTTTGAGACATACAATTGATTTTCCCCCTCTCATATTAATTAACTACAGATTTATATGCCTACATTTTGCTAGGAGTGTACATAAACACCATTCCCACCACCAAAGGACTGTGACCCATCCCTCCCACCCACTCCCACCCCCCACTGGCCCAGGAAGCTACATGTCTACCCCTCACCACTGTGTTTTTACTTTGGTGCCCTACTTACACCTTAGCTTTTTTTTTTTTTATCTGTTTATCAGCTTTATGATGGAATTTAATCAAACTGACATGTTCTCATCTCACTAATTGTCAATGTGCACTTAAGTTATGAGAGGTGAAGAACTTTTGTAGTTCAGGGAAGCAGGCTTTATGTTTATTTCTAGAGTGTTTAGTTTTAACCCAGAACTTCACATATTCAAAACACATTCTATCAGTGAAGTTCTTTCCCGAACCCTGTTTTTTTAATGAGTTGTAGGCATCGTGGGAGGATTACTTGATATTGTAGATAATATATTATCTCTAAAACATTCTCAGTAAGTGATACTATTAAGAGAACATTTCCTGTAATGTCCTGGGTTTTTCTTGAGATGCTTGAGTAACCAAATTAGCATTGTATAGAATAGTAGGAAAATATGTAATAGTAATCACATAAAGAACAAGAATCCACATAGCTAACAGGATTCTAAAAATAGTGAAGCAGATTGGAAACAGAGAAACCCCAAATTGAAGAACGTGACAGAGACTTGCATCTTCAAACAAAGAGCACACATAAGTCAGGGCAAATCTATAACTAAGATGACTATCCTACAATACAGATAGCCTTATCTTTTGTTTATTCATTTTTTTTTTACCATTTTATTGGTGATTTAATGGTACTATCTCTCATTTCCTCATGAAAGGTATCTGCAAAATACTCTCACCCTAACTTGAGTCTTTTTCCATAAGTCTGCACAAGGGCCTCAAGGCCATCTCCACCTTCTCCCTCCCTCTTTCCCCAGTCTTTTGCTTTGGTGCAATACACCTTATTCAGTCCAAGGTTTGCTTTCTGTTTTCCCCTTCTGTCTTTGTTTTGTAAGTTTGGATAGAAAGTTACCTTTGATAATAAAAATCTTTTGAGGTAAGACCCCAGTTTTATTCTTCAAGATAGTGAAGAGAGTTGTATAGTCTCTCCGCCTTTCTCATTCTTTCTTTATTTTGGCCATTACTTGGACTTTGCTACTTCAGGCAGCTTTTTAAAATAGGAGGTAAAGACATCAGAACACTGGAGTGTCCTTCAGTGCAGTGGGGGGGGGGGGGGAGGCCAAAACCTGGGACATGTGCATGACAAAGCAAGTCTATTATTAAGTGAGATACTTCCCAACAGAATTCCCTTGTAATTCTGTAGAGCATTTATTGATGCTAGCTCGAAATAATCTTTATGTCCAAGTGGCATATCTTGAGTGCATCTACTTCTGTGAAATATCTACAAGTTTAGTATTTCAGAACTTAAAATGATGTATTTAACTATGTTCTTTATATACCAGTATAGAATCTTTCCAGTCTATTTTCTAATACTTTGAGAATAGATCGGTCCAATGTGCTTCATTTGCTAAGGCATAATTATTTGATTGAACTATGATGAAGCTATCATATCTGTACTGAGAGATTTCAACGGAAGTAAATGGTTGATGACTGTAATATCTTTCTTGTTTTATTTATTTATTTTGCCTCCAGGGTTATCATTAGGGCTCAGTGCCTGCACTATGAATCCACTCCACCTGTGGCCATTATTTTGATTTTTTTTTTTGATAGGGCAGAGAAAAATTGAGAGGTCAGGGGGAAATAAGAGAGTCCACAAAGGGTTGGTGCAGTAGGCCAATAGGCCCATGGCTTGGCTTTCACCTCACTCTACCCAGGTCCGCCCCTGGGTATCCTCCCCTCTGAAAGGGAAAAAAAATCATGCCTCTTTGAGCCTAATGGGCTCTACATCCCTATGGGAGACTAGTGGACAAAAGTTAGCAAAATGTGGGTGGGCTTGGTTCTCGTCACACAACTCCCAGGTCCCAGGAACAGATCACCAGCTTCCAGCCCAGACAGGAGAGCTTTTCAGCCTCATATATGAGACTTAAGGGCTCCAAATTGAGAGGTGAGAGGAATTAGAAAGGGACAGAGAGACACCTGCATCTCTTTCAAGTGGACACCAGGGGGCTTGAAGCTGGGCAGGAGCACTGAAGTGTGTATGTTTAACCAGATGGACCACTGCCTGGTCCCGTGTGAATATTTCTTAATGGTAGGAGTAAAGTATCATCGGGTTGGAATGAAGACAGTAAAATGAGTGGTAATTTGACAGATTAGGGTTCCTATTTGAGTATCTCTAAAGCAATGGGCACAAGTATTGCTCATAGGAAGCTGCTGTTTGAAGTTTTACATCAAGACCTCCAGATGCAAGCTTGCATCATTTCAGTAACAGGTCACTTTTAGATGTCTATGATTCTAAGTGACAAGAAAAGGGAAAAAAGGAAAAAACTTTATTAAGTCTCGAGACTCATAGTCAAATATTAGAAGTAACTAGAAGAATTCAGGATCAGATTAGTTTATAGTCAGAAAATGTAATAAACCTCAAATCTAATTAAAGGGAATAGAGTTTGATATCCACAAAAGCATTCCCAAAACCACTTTCTTCTATCATTCCCAGTCTCTACCAAAGATAATCAGAGTAGAACTAATTTGTTTGTAAATTAAGTCCAATTTTAATAAACTTGGTATATTAACTTGTATAAATATAGCACAGCAAATAACCATGTAGGATCTTGTATATCTACTTTGTTGAAAGCTATTAATAAGAAATATCAGAGCGGGTTGGGAGGTGATGCACCCATTAAATGTAATTAGCACTCTGTACAAAGAACTGGGTTTGAGCACCTCCCACCCTGCCCCCCTCCCCCGCAGCAGGTGGATTCACAAGCAGTTCCTTAAGCAAATCAGCAGCAGGTCTCTCTCTCTCTCTCTCTCTCTCTCTCTCTCTCTCTCCCTCCCTCTCTCCCTCCCTCCCTCCCTCCCTCTCATATTATCTCTTTCACCCCTCTCAGTTTCTCTGTCCTATCAAAAAAAAAAAAAAAAGCCAAGAGCAGAGGATTCCTAATGCCAGCATTGAGTATTCACAATTGGAGAAAAAAATTAGATTAATAGTATTTATCTTTTGAGTCTAAGGTCAAATTTTGCCTGGACTAATTTTTATTTTTCTTAAAGTCCCTAAAATATCCTGTAGTCTGGATTACAAATAAATAATCTTCCTTATCCACAGTTAGGCTAGCTGGCACCCTGTAAACAACATATCAAGCAGGTTTTCTTTATTGGTGCTACAAAAGCACCCTTAATTACTTTAAGCTATCCAATCATATCAGAGTCTATGAAATCCCTCATGATATAACCATCCTTCCAGTTGTATTAGAAGACAGTCTTACTGAACTTATGCAAATGAATATATTACCATGAAATAAGAATATTCAGTCTCCAAATTTTGGAGGAAACAGGCAGGCACAGAGAAATAGGAAGTATTTCATTTATATTCCCAGTGTTTTTTAAAATTGATTTATCACTTTATTGCTGTCAAAATCTATTTCTGTATTCCTTTAACACTTAACTCCTTCTCTACTAACCATCAATTTATTGTTAGTCTAATTTGTATTTGTGTTTCTTTTATCTTCCACATATGAGTAAAACCACCATTATTTTTTTTAATTTTACTTATTTATTTATTTATTTTTATTTAAGAAAGGATTAATTAACAAAACCATAGGGTAGGAGGGGTACAATTCCGCACAATTCCCACCACCCAATCTCCATTTCCCACCCCCTCCCCTGATAGCTTTCCCATTCTCTAGCCCTCTGGGAGCATGGACCCAGGGTCATTGTGGGTTGCAGAAGGTAGAAGGTCTGACTTCTGTAATTGCTTCCCCACTGAACATGGGTGTTGACTGGTCGGTCCATACTCCCAGTCTGCCTCTCTCTTTCCCTAGTAGGGTGGGTCTCTGGGGAAGCGGAGCTCCAGGACACATTGGTGGGGTCTTCAGTCTAGGGAAGCCTGGCCGGCATCCTGATGACATCTGGAACCTGGTGACTGAAAAGAGAGTTAACATACAAAGCCAAACAAATTGTTGAGCAATCATGGACCCAAATCTTGGAATAGAAACCACCATTATTTATCTTGTAATGTCTGACTTATTTCTCGTGCTATAATCACCTCAAGTTCCATCCATGTCCTCATGAAAGATAATGATAGTTTATAAAACAACTTCACCTTTATTCAGTCCTTCATCACTGGGTATTTAGGTTGTTACAGGTTGTTATCATGTTTAGATTATTATTCTACTGCAATCTAAATTTAGATTTTTTTCTTTTGTTTCTGCTTCTGAGAAAAATGAAATCTCTATGAGACTTTGACTAACAAGCTTCTAGTTGATCAAATTACATTATAACTATGTTACAAAAAAAATGTTCAAATAGCTTGTTAGATTCCAGCTAGGATGAACAGAAAATAATCACTCATAGATCTAGACCCACTCCTAAGGAGAGGGAAAAGAAAAATAAGTAATTTTCCTGAGTACTGACAATTGACCCTAGGTTACAATAATATACTCCCAATATTTCTACCCAGTCATTTTTAGCCACAACTAGGGTGTAATTCATATTTCCCTCTGAAGATATTTTGCATTCCAGCTTTCTACCTGATGGTTATAACATCTGCTTAAGCTGACAAACTGCATGCTTTGAGTAGGAAGAGAGCCAGCTAAGTTCTGAATATAAAAGTAGAATAAGAAGGCAATGGCTGCATGTGGCGCAAAGCACAAGGACCAGTTAGGATCCTGGTTTGAGCCCCTGGATCCCCACCTGCAGAGGAATCACTTCACAGGCGGTGAAGCAGGTCTGCAAGCGTCTCTCTGTCTCTCTTCCTATCTCCCCCTTCTCTCTCAATTTCTCTGTCTCTATCCAATAATAAATAATAAAAAAAGAAGGTAATGGCTGTTGTTGGTTGAAAACAAATAATAAATTTTGAATTCCCCTTCAAAATACAGCACTATCTATAGAGTCCCAAGGAATTTGTCATTTGATAGGCAAACTACTAATTTTAATGTTTAATTTTGCCTGGGATATTTAAGGGAATAATTTGGAGTTAGAGTTACTAGAAGATACCTTATTTTTGACATCCTTTGGAAAGGCTGATAAGGTGCCCTCTTCCAAAGGCAAATATGAAGGTGTATGCACAACCATTAAAATTTAGAAAGCTTTTAGAAAAGTTATATTAAAATACATGGTTTTTAAGTTTTGTTCAAGTTGACCATAAGTCCTTTCATATTAAGAAATTCCTAGAGACCAGCCAAGCTATTACTTTGAGTTCTCTTAAATTTGATTTTTTTTTTTTTTGCAGTGCCAATATGATAGGAGTTTGAAAACTCTCAAATGTATTTCCCCTAAAGGGCCCATTTTATGGCCATTGCCAAATATGATTCTCATTAGAATTTTCATTGTAATAGAAGCTCTCATAATAAGATTTTCAATGGACTAATCTGTAAGAGTAGTCACAAGAGCATGAGAAAGATGCCATAACTCACAAGATTAGGAAAGTTCACCCTCCCTTAGTTTGCATTAGTAATAACAGGAGTCATCATTCTTTTCTTTCCTATCAGTTGTTCCAAAACATTATAGATGATAAAACGTAAAGCTCAGCCTAATCTTTCATTTTCTCCTCATAACAACACAAATAAGGACCATATTTTCTCTGAGACGCAAGTATTAGTAACACAATATCACTACCTAAATAGCTCACTTGGATATTGTGCTGTTTTGTCATGTACATGGACTCAGGCTTCAACCCAGCCCCCACAACACTGATGGAAACTTCAATGTTGCGCTCTTTTCCACTCTTTGCCTCTTTCTCTTTGATATTTTTTTTACTTTTTAAATTTTATTTATAAAAAGGAAAAACTGACAAAACCATAGGATAAGAGGGTCCTATTGTTTGCCTCTCTGGGAGTATGGACCCAAGGCCATTGTGGGATGCAGAAGGTTAAAAGTCTGGCTTTTCTAATTGCTTCCCTGCTGAACATGGGCGTTGACAGGTTGCTCTATACTTTCAGCCTGCTTCTCTCTTTCTCTAGTGGGGTGGGGTTCTGGGGAGTCGAAGCTCCAGGACACATCGGTGGGGTTTTCTGTCCAGGGAAGTCTGGTTGGCATCATACTAGCATCTGGAACCTGGTGGCTGAAAAGAGAGTTAACATATAAAGCTAAAAAACATGTTGACTAATCATGAACCTAAAGGCTTTCCAGTGCAGATGTAGAGTTGGGGGAGGGGGGGGGCAGGTCTCCATTTTGTAGATAGCTAGTAGGCATATTTTAGTTATATTCCAAAGGGCCTGTGGCTATACTAGTTTTTTTTTTTTTTCCCCTGAGCTTAAAATCTGATATGCAGGTGGATCCAAGTTATTGTCTGGGGAGATGATGTCATGGCTGGAAAAAGGACTAGAAAGCTGGATCTGGGAAGAGAGTAGCTCCCAAATATGGGAAACATGTATAAATATTGTTGACTGTAAACCCCATCAATTTGATCTGATCTCAGGCCCATATTCAGCTTACGAGCCTATGTGACCTCTACATCCCTGTAGACTTGAGCTCACATTCTGTGGTCATGAGTAGGAAGTTCCAAGCTGTCCCAATTTCAGGACCCATCTTTCTCAGGTGTGGCATAGATTATGTTGTCCAGCCTCCCTTCAAAGGATGGAACATTCTCTATCGTAGTTGATTCACATTGAAGGCAAGATCCTATGGGGGTCCACAAAGGGGTCTGTTTTATTGTTCCTGATGGAGATGAATGGTAACAACAGAGGGAGAGAGGGATTTATATGAGGTCTAGGCCCATCATGTCTCTTTGGGAATCTCCATCAGCTGGGGAGTCCTGAGATTCAGGGAGTCCTAAGATTCCCAAACATCTTTGATATTTTTTACAACACATTTAGAGATAGCACCCCAAATAAGATCAAATTAAAATTACTGCTAGTCTTAATTTTAGGAGAAATTTCTCTAGCTTCTACCAGAAACAAGTAGATTTAAGAGGCTGTCTACTCTTGTTGCTAACAGTTGTCAGAACTTGTAGGATCTCTTGGAGCAGTAAGGCATGAGAAGTGCCCAGTGAACAAAACTAGACTCTTGAGGGTTGTCAAATCATGGGGAAGGAGGAATAATTTCCATACTCTAAATTCTTCTTGCAGTGCTGTGTAACATTTGGTCTAAAATACAGATATTTCATTTTAAATGAGTGGTTACTAGATAGAGCATCATTAATCCCAGGTAATACCCACAACAACTATTCCTCTCTGAGTCTGCAGGGACTGAAATGATTTCATTGTGAAATAAGCCACATGTCAATGTAGCACATCTTAGACAAAGTTATGTATTATTTTCTTTTTTTAGTTTTTATTTATAAAAAGGAAATGTTGATTAAACCATAGGATGAGAGGGGTACAACTCCACACAGTTTCCACCAACAGAACTCTGTATCCCATGCCCTCCCTTGATGGTTGTCTTATTCTTTAACCCTCTGGGAGTATGGACTCAAGGTTTTTGTGACATGCAGAAGGTGGAAGGTCTGGCTTCTGCAATTGCTTCCCCACTGAGCATGGGCATTGACAGGTCAATCCATATTCCCAGTCTGTCTCTCTCTTTCCCTAGTGAGGCAGGGTTCTGGGGAACTGGAACTCCAGGACACATTGGTGGGGTTGTCTGTCCAAGGAAGTCTGGTTGGCATCATACTAGCATCTGGAACCTGGTGGCTGAAAAGACAGTTAACATACAAAGCCAAACAAATTGTTTTCTTTTTATGTTTCTCCTGATATGACTTTGCTAGTATCATGCTAGTACCAGCATGATACTGAATCTGCTAGTATCATGCTAGTACCTGCATGATACTGAATCATATTCATTTCACATTGTTAGACTATCAGATAAATGTAAAACATTTGTGTTTATTATAAGTCAACTTCTGTACAAGTACAATTAGTAGTGGTTTGCTCTTTTTTCTTCTGATAAGCATATAACACAGGAATTTGGTAGTAGTTTCCTATATTGCCAATGTAGTGGAGTGTCTGGGGTGAGTAAGGGTAAGCTTGGAGTAAGTTCTAGACACAACTGTTTCTAGATAACATATTTAAGCACTAAATATCTTAGGTTTTGAAAATATTTGAAAACAACCTCATTTGTTTTTTATCAAAAGCAATTTCAATGTGACATTTCATTACAGTAAAGTTTCTTAGTGTACATCTATGAGCGAGATATAGACTAAGATTTTTAATAAATACATTTGTGATACATATGTAAAATTTCTCAGATTCCTGCAAGACACTCTTATCTCCAGTCTAGGTCCTCCTCCACCATCATGCATAAATGAGTCTTTCATTCCCCTCCCCCATCCTCATCCCTTCCCCTTCCACCACACCAGTTCACTTTGTGTTTCCCTTTTTTTGTTCTCATTTCTCAACTTGTCCTTTTAATTTTTTTTAATGTGTTAATCTCCTGATGACTGTTTTACATGTTTTTTAAGACTAACTTTTCACTTTAAGGTGTTAGGGACTCCTGAATTTTTAATATACTTATTATAAAAATACATATTTAAAATTTCTAGCATTTCAGGTCTTGCTTATGGTCTAAAATATTTATTAGTTCTTTCAAGTGTCTAACTTAATTAGAAGCACCTTTATTAAACTGACACTTCCCCTGCATCTACTCAAATGTATCCAGAATAAGTAACCTTTTCCATTTTCAAAATGCAATTCACCTCACAACTATTTAATTCTAGAAAATGTTCCTCATTCCCAAAGACCATAAACTGGCTGAATTCCTTTTCTAGTGATAGAGACATCACTACTTTGTGTAAATAATTGACTTGCCTATTCTGACCATTTCACATAAACAGAATCTACGATTCTAACTTTTGTGGTACATTCTTACTGATTTCATGAATCTTTCAGAACATTTCCACATTGAAAAGTTTAGTTTATTGCTACTGTTGTTTATTTTGTTTTTAAGGTGGAG
The DNA here is from genome assembly GCF_950295315.1 of Erinaceus europaeus. Lineage (NCBI taxonomy): Eukaryota > Metazoa > Chordata > Mammalia > Eulipotyphla > Erinaceidae > Erinaceus > Erinaceus europaeus. The sequence continues at coordinate 106,162,992 of NC_080166.1, forward strand.
AGAGAGCTGTAAGCCATGTCCTTTCTAAATGAAATGAGTGGGGGTTCTCATCTGTCACTTCACCTCTTGCCTTGATCCACTAGATGTTTCATGTGATCTGTGAAATAAAGGTGATGGCTGGTGTTTGTCTGTCACAGTTGCCTCCCAACAGTCATTATGAGTTGCATAAAAACTATATAGGATCCTTTTATCAAGCACTAGAAAGTTGATAGTACAGGGTAAAAAAAAAATCTGTTAGGTAATTCATTGTCCTCACCTTAAAACACAATTTTAAAAGGCCCAAGATAAGTGGAAAAATTATTTTCATGTAGATCTAATACCTTTAAGTAGAAGAAAAATGATGAGCTACTTTTACTTTCTTTAGAAATTTAAGAGATAAATCAATCTCTAGATTTTATATAAGTCTGTAATGCATCAAAGGTAAGTCAAAGTCAGATAAAAGCAAAGTATGATACTGTCTACAGAGAAGCACATTTTAGTATTCACTGGCAATTTCTAGAAGTCTAACTAATGTTCAGTGTTTTTAAAGCATGCGACCCAATAATGATGAAAGGCAAGAATGGATAATCAGATTTGGAACACAACAAAATCATAAATTTACAGTTGCATTGGTAACCTGGTTTATATTCAATTTTTCAAAATATGAGGAGAAAAAAACTATGAAGACCTGAAATGAAAATTTCTAAAAGGTGTAAGTTAGAGTTAATAATGTAGGAACTGTGCCATTCACTTTTTTAAAAAGTAAAATAAAAAGGTAATAGAATTCAGTTTGATGATTAATTTTAATGTGGGGGCACTGACTTTGAATTCATTTGGATAAAAGTGATACTGCACTTTCTAAAGAATTAGCTATGAATCAAAGTGAAAGGAAAATCTGGGCATAGTCAACAGATAAGCCACCTGTCAGAATAAAAATGTTAGTATTATCAAAGTAACTTAAATGAGCTCAACAATCAATATTCTGCACTAAGTCATCTGTTTGAGAAGGATAGTAAAAAGATGCAAGTACCCAACACTGACTCAGACATTCCCACATGGATTCTAATTAACTAATAATGTCTTCTGGATCTCATATTTCATATTTATAAAATAAAAGTGTGATAAGGATCTGGTATATTTCTGGGTACATGATTGACTCTTACCAAATATTATTTTTCACTTTTTCATCTCTTTGTTTTCGAGAAGGAAGATAGGAGAAAGACCACTCCACCATCCATGGATATCCCATGTGGTACTGGGGCTTGAACTTTGGGCTTCACACAGCAAATACTACTATAATGCCATCCTATCAAGTAGAACTTCTTTCTCAATTTCCTCACCTAAAGCTAATTAAATTTAATTAACTTAGTCTATTAACTTTCTATTTGCTGTTTATATGCCTCAAGTTTTAAAGTTAAACCTTGGAAAGTGCAGAATAGATAGGTAAAATTATAAAACTATAAATTTACTGTTTGAATATGCCAAGATTAACTTTTAGGGGTTGTTTCAAAAGTTTGTTTCTACAGTAGACTTTTTTAGGTTAATAAAATTTTAGTAAACCTACCAATTAGATTTGTAAAGTCAACTAAGATTATAATGAGGTGAGGATTCACCATTTTCTGTTCCAATCATTGTCATTACAGCTAACAGTATGTAAACTATCATTTTGCATGTTATTCAGGTTCAGTACCCTTACATTATAAAGTATGTAAAATGTAGCAGTAGGTCAATCACCATTCCTAAGTCATTAAAAAATAAATTTTCACGGCTGAGTATTTCATATCCTGAATAATCATGTCGGGAATAAAAGCTCTCATAAAATTGGTGAATAGCTCAGTGAATTTATAAACTTATCAGCTATGTGTTTATAAATTATTAAGAGCTCTTGCATCTTTAAAAATGTGTTCATTTAAAAATGTATTCATTTTAGTGAGAAAAATACAGATCAAAACAGTACTCTTTTCTGACATCTGTTAGTGCTAGGGATTAAATATCTGGAACTCAAATATGAAAGTTTGCTGCACAAACCACTGTGCTATTTCTCAACTCCATTTTACAAGAATTCACCATTATTTAATAAATCTATGTGTTAGAGACTATGTAGAGAAAATACTTTAGTAAACTGAAGAAATTAGGTATATTTATCATTTGCAATTTTCTATGGTGGTTGTTACTCTTCTAAATCAATATCTGCAATTAGTGTTATTCTACTTGTTTGTAATTTCCATATAGTAACAACATTAATTCAGAAATATTTATAGGTAACCACAATAACTACCACCTTTAATTCCTTGCTTTCTGTTATCTCATAAAAATAACCAATGAGGGAGTCAGGCAGTAGTGCAGCAGGTTAAGCGCATGGGGTGCAAAGCACAAGGACCAGCATAGGATCCCGTTCAAGCCCCCGGCTCCCCACCTGCAGGGGAGTCACTTCACAAGAGTGAATCAGGTCTGTAGGTGTGTATCTTTCTCTCCCCCTCTCTGTCTTCCCCTGCTGTCTCCATTTCTCTTTGTCTTATCCAGCAACAAGGACAAGAATAATAACTACAACAATAAAACAGTAAGGGCAACAAAAGGGAATAAATAAATTAATTAATTAAATATTTAAAAAATAACCAATGAGTAAAAAGAGAGATATGACTTAGCTTGTTACATTTGGAATCTTATTATCTAATAATTATCCATAAGGATATTTTTATTATGTGGTAATATTGCAATCGATATTGAAGAGACTTAATGGTGAAAGTAGTATTTTGTACATTGAATAATCTAAAGAAAATTGTGTAGCAATCTTAACTTTGTATTTTATTTCTTTTTGTCTAATAAATAAAGATAAAATTTTTTTAGAGACATCCAGAGATAGGGAGAGGGAGCTATACCTGCAGTACTGCTTCACCATTCGCAAAGCTTTCCCCTGGCAGGTGGAGACTGAGGGCTCAAACCCAGGTCCTTGTGCACTGGAATGTGTGCATAGATAATTCAGTCTTAATGTTCTTATCTTTCTAATGTTAAGCAATATATAAATATGTATATGTATATATAAAGGGTTTGATTTTCTAAAGAAAACATAAAATACATCAAATAGTTATTCACTGATATATAGAATAACATATACATATTATAGAATTTAGTCTCATATTCTCTAAATATGACTAGGAATCACCTCTTCAAGTCTATCTTAAAGAATGCATTAAACTACTCTATATATTTTCATATTTATTCCCCCTCCCACTGCAAGATTAAGGAAAAAAAAACGTTGCCTACTAATGCTTTAGTTGTTCTCTCAAAACCTACTATCTTGCTCATATGTTTGAGAACTAAATTTTATTCTAGTATATGGCTTAGGTAAAGCCAAATTTATATCATTGCAGCCTCCTGGAATATGTCACTGAATCTTAAGAGATATTTAAACCTACCATTCTTATTTTTATCCTCAAATATGTCTTATAATTCATATACTAATATGCCATTATCTAAAGGGTGAACATATGGTACTTTCCAAACTTATGTTTTTTCTAAAACTCCCCCCTTTTCTTTTTCCACCCTGAATCATTTTCTCTTTTGTATCTAAATTTTATTGCCTAAGTTTGAAAAAAGATAATGATTCCTTATCTAAATAATCCCTCCTTATTTCAATTATTTATATATATAGTGTAATAGTCAGTACCTAATTTATCAACCACAAAAATGCCTTCCTAAATGATTATCTTTGTTTGATTAAAATCACCTTAAACATAAAAATCATATACTTTGTCTTTTTTGTTTTCATTCATAGACAAAAATTTGTTTATTCTTAAAATGAATCTAGGAGAGTAAATGTATCTTTTAATTACATTCCATTTATATTTACTACATATAATAAAGTAAAAGTTCAATTGTAGCTCGCAAATACATTATTGAATTTTAGAGCCATAATAGAATGAATTTCTCAAGTATGATATAATATTTAGACAATCTGTTTATTTCTCAGAATCATACTGAGTAAAATCAAATTGATTACATTTTAAGTCTTGGCCAGGAGTGCTAGATTAATTAACAAAGAAACAGCATATGCCATTGTTTCCATAAATTGCCCCATCTAATATTTCTTATGGAACAGAGAACCACAATACTATAAATTCCTACTATTTTCTTCTTTACGTTGGCCTATAGTAAGTTATAGAACTGAATTTAATTATAAATACTGTATATACCTTTTTCTATAAATTAAAAATGCCATCTTTTAATTGAAAAACTGGACATTTATTATAATAAACTATTATATATCAAGTGACTTTGATCTGTCAGAAATGAAAAATCTAAATTAAAAACCAGCAGATAAGTATAAAAAGTTCTGGATTAAAAGGAAAACTAATGTTTTATTTCTAATCTTCTATCAAAAATTTTTTAAGCAAAACACAAAACAGTTGCTTTTCCTTCTATTCCATTTGTTTTCTAGTGTGAGCAGCTCTTTTTAAATAGGTACGACACTGCAAGTCCTAATCTCTGAAAATTATGAATTATTATATCAATAAAATGATGAAATTAAATTAAAATATGTGCTTCTCACATTGATAAATTTTGAAAGATGAGCTTCTAGCTTAAGAATTTAGACAAAAGGGAGTTGGGCAGTAGTGCAGCAGGTTAAGCACACGTGATGCAAAGCACAAGGACCGGTGTAAGGATCCTGGTTCAAGCCCCCAGATCCCCACCTGCAGGGCAGTCATTTCACAGGTGGTGAAGCAGGTCTGCAGGTGTCTGTCTTTCTCTCCCCCCTCTTTTTCTTCCCCTCCTGTCTCGATTTCTTTCTGTCCTATCCAACAACAACTACAACAACAAAACAAGGGCAACAAAAGGGAAAATACATAATAACAAAAAAATAAAAGAATTTAGACAAAAATAATTGATCATAAGTAAATTGTTCTTCGTAAACTAACATTCTAAGTCACTTAGGTTTCTAACCCTAAAAATCTTAAAGACTGGGAAAAGCAGTTGGCCTGCTCAGTTTCCTCAACTTCTTCCTGAAAATACTTGGATTCAGTTATTTAATGCAACAATAAAAACAAACAGGACTAACAAACCAAAATAACCAGGTGACTCAAAATGAAATATCCTAACGCCCAATTCGAATTTAAATAGTAAGTTTTGATACTTCCATGGTGTGTAAATTGTATTTATTTATTTGTTGTACTCATTTTTATAATCCCATAAGAAAGCTCAACTTTCATAACATTTTTTCTAGTTTTGATGTTAATTCATTGAAAATTTGCTGTAATTTGATGTAGGTCGTATGTACCTGTCCTAATAAATGGGTTCAGATCAGGTTACTTTGATGCATTACATTTCTTTAAGCAGCGGTGTAAAAAGAACACTATAATGTCCTTTCTTCTTGAAAGCAAAGATAAAAAGTCAGCCTCCATGTAATGGAAGAGCAAAATGCTTTTGGCACCAGAGATAGGGACAGAAATGGCTAAATTAATTAATTAATTAACTAATTAATTAATTCTCCTTTTCTCAATTCCTTGTCAGAAATGACTACAAAGACAAAAATCTTCTAGTTAGTTCTTTAGGTTCCATTATTATGGCAATACCATACAGATGAAGTATTAGACCAGGCAAAGAACCTAGAATAAAATGAAAGGAGAAGCAAACTTCTCTGGATTGAGCCTTCTAAAACCATTGAAAGGATTTGAAATTTACATTTACAACAGACTGGGATTTTTTTATAACTCTACAATAATTATTAAGGCTATAAAATACTATTTGTTAAGTATTACATGTTCTATCACATTTTCTGTAATCTTCACACATGCAGTGCTGATAAGTCAATCAATAAGTCTAAGTTTCTGAAAATGTACCCTACAATATAAAGTATATTAAATGTTTGAACTAAGATGTTAACTTAGTTCAAACTAAGTTTGGGTTTAGTAATCCCAAAGATAGTTTTTTAAAGAACATTTTATTCACTAGGCCTGTCAATTTCAAAAGAATCAGCAAGAAGGCTTCATCAAATTTTCAGTGACTCAGTATTATAGATCTAAAAAAAATCTTCTATATCATTGTGCTGATATCATGAGTTATGTGAATTTAGGTAGAAAATGGTAGCCAAGTGCAAGAAAACTATGGATTCTAAAGAGAGTTGCTATTTTGTTGTTTTATTTTGGTTTTGGTCAGCACTGGAACTTCACTGCTCAGAAATGTCTTTTTCAGTGAGAGGGAAAGATATTATAGCCCTGAAACTTCATCTAAGTGGTGTGGTTATATATTATTCTGCTGTTTAAACCTTTTAAAACAAGTCACATAAAATTTTTAAGGAATAGTTCTGCTGTGTCCACATTTTACCTCTACTTCATTTATTTCCTGGCATGAGAAACTCCTGTTAAAATTGATAAGATGCTCAAAGTACTAAGGAAAGTACTGGGAAATCAACACCAAATCTCAACTCATCTGCAAAACTATTTTACAACTCCTTCTTGAACTAGCCTCAACACCCAGTACTTTACCACATATTCCCTTATGTTGATTACAAGATCATATTAACTTTTCTTCTAAATATCAGACATAATTTAGTGATTTCCACCTCCTAGGATTTTAGTCCTCTCAGGCTAAATCAGGTGCTCCAAATTACTTTATTGCTAGTTGGTACATTAATCACCTCCGTACTAACATTGAGAGTTTCCACTAGAATATATTAAGTACTTCAATTACATTTTTTTTAACTTTTAAAAATGTAATGGTATTTTTTTTCTAATTTAAGAAAGGATAAATTAACAAAACCATATGGTAGGAGGGGTACAAGTCCACACAATTCCTACCACCCAATCCCCACATCCCACCCCCTCCCCTGATAGCTTTCCCATTCTCTAGCCCTCTGGAAGCATGGACCCAGGGTCTTTGTGGGTTGCAGAAGGTAGAAGGTCTGGCTTCTGTAATTGCTTCCCCGCTGAACATGGGCGTTGACTGGTCGGTCCATACTCCCAGTCTGCCTCTCTCTTTCCCTAGTAAGGTGTGTCTCTGGGGAAGCGGAGCTCCAGGACACATTGGTGGGGTCTTCAGTCCAGGGAAGCCTGGCCAGCATCCTGATGGCATCTGGAACCTGGTGGCTGAAAAGAGAGTTAACATACAAAGCCAAACAAATTGTTAAAGAATCATGAACCCAAAGGTTGAATAGTGGAGAGGAAGTGTTAGGGGGGGTACTCACTGCAAACTGTAGTGTACTTCTGCTTTCAGGTATATATTTTGCAGTAGTTTATGGATACATGTGAACATATGTTCAATTACATTTCTATGAGAGTAAATTCCTTCTCAGATGTTGAGCTGATATCTTTAACACATCAGTTTTGAAAGACTATCTACAATAGGGCATGTAAGATAATGTGCTTGCTCTGTAATGTGTCCAGTCCACACTTCACCATCATGGGAGGAAGCTTTGTTGCTAGGTGCCTTTCCCTCTCTCTAATTGAAAAAAAGTTAGTTTTGAGTGATAGTCTCAGCAATGAAAAAAATGTTTATTTTATGATGGCAATAGAGTATGCTATAAACTGTTTATAATCTATGCATATGTATGGAGCTTATATATATTTTATATTAGTGTGCGTATACACAAACATATATACATAAGTTTACCCTATATTTTTGTATACTAGCACTTAATAAATATTTTAGTATTTAATTTCTATCCATTTCTAAGTGGTTACAAATGAAATTTTATAAAAACATTACAATACAGAAGTTAGAGAATTTATTGAAGACATGACAGCCTTAAGATAAGAATCATTTTGGATGTAGAGCTGATATTTTTTGCCATGACAATATTTTCTACTGTAGTCACTTTTGGTCTCTCTCTCTATGTATATATATGTATACATACACACACACACACACACACACACACTCACACACATACACAAACACACACACACACACACACACACACACACACACACACACATATATATATATATATATATATATATATATATATAGTCTACCAGAACACTACCAGCTTTGGCTTACTGTGGTGCAGAAGATTGGACCTGAGGGCCTCAGAGATGAAAGTTTTTCTATATAACCATGTCTCTATATTAAGTTGAGATAGTTACATATACTTATAGATATATAGTTATTTTATTTAAATATAAATGAATAAATTTAGATCCAGAAGGGAAGATGAGCTGCATTATGCAATTTTTAAAAACTATAGAAAGAGACTTTCTTTTCACTTAGGAATTTATTAATAGAATAACTACCTACTACTTCTACAACCCACAATGACCCTGGGTCCATGCTCCCAGAGGGATAGAGAGTGGGTAAGCTATCAGGGGAGGGGGTGGGATATGGAGATTGGGTGGTGGGAATTCTGTGGAGTTGTACCCCTCCTACCATATGGTTTTGTTAATTAATCCTTTCTTAAATTAAAAAAAAAAGAATACCTACTCACAGCTTTTCCTAAGATAATCAATTAGTGATGTGTATATAATATATTCATTCAGTATTTATTACTGTATTCCTTGGGATGTGTGTTGCAATAAAGAAATAGAATGATAGAAAACCAGAAGTCTTTGGTGGTAACCAGGAGCAGTTTTCTCTCTTATTTGATGAAAATACTTCAAATAGACTAAAATTAGAAGACAGTAAATGCTAAATTGTGGCATATACAACAGTACTAAAGGAAAGAAATTAATTTTAAGCTAGAGGCACCTTTGTAGGTATGTGTCTTGAGGCTAACATTTAAGAGTGAATTGGAATTTTATAGAATATAGTAAAGATTTGTAATAGCCAAAACCTGGAAGCAACCCAGATGTCCAACAGCAGATGAGTGACTGAGTAAGTTGTGGTATATATATACAATGGAATACTACTCAGCTGTAAAAAATGGTGACTTCATTTTCAGCCGACCTTGGATGGACCTTGAAAAAAATCTTGAGTGAAATAAGTCAGAAACAGAAGGATTAATATAGGATGATCTCACTCTCAGGCAGAAGTTGAAAAACAAGATCAGGAAAGAAAACACAAGTAGAACCTGAAATGGAACTGGCATATCACACCAAAGTAAAAGACTCTGGGGTGGGTGGAAGGGGAAAATACAGGTCCAAGAAGGATTCAGAGGACCTAGTGGGGGTTGTATTGTTATATGGGAAACTGGGGAATGTTATGCATGTACAAACTATTGTACTTATTGTTGAATGTAAAACATTAATTCCCCAATAAAAAAGAGAAAAAAATAAATTAAAAAATAAATAAATTAAAATGAAAATAGAAAAAAAGAATATAGTAAAGAAATCTACAAAGATAAAAAATGTGGGCAGGGGTAGATAGTGTAATGGTTATACAGAGAGACTCTCAAGCCTGAGGCTCTGAGTACCAGGTTCAATCCCCCATACCACCATAAGCCAGAGCTGAGCACTGCTCTGGTGTTTCTGTGTCCTTTTCTCTCTACATCTCTATCAAAAATAAAATAAATAAAAATACTTAAAAAAACCCAATATTAAAATGCTTCAGTATAATATGTGGGGTAGCAGATCAATCAAATTGCATTATACCAGCAATTTCTAAGAAATATCTAATAATTACAGAGTGATTATCATCCCATGTATGTATATTTCTTCAGAAATATTTTTGATAGCATTCACATATGGTTCTGAGCAGATTTGCCTGCCACTGTTGTTAGATAATTGATTTTACTTTCTAAAAGTAAAGTAAAAATCCTTTTAAAATAGAAATTATATTTTAACTGCAACAAAATCTGCAAATCAGCTTAGTAACCTAAGTAGAGGGAACATCTCGAGTGTAAACAGATTCAGCCATGTCCCCTTAATTGCAAAGAAAAACCAGAGAAGAAAATGGCATTTGTAGATATAAATGTAATGTGTTCCCTTTTCTACACAGATTTGAAATGCTTTTGATAAGGGTACTTATACTCCAGTTCTCAGGGAAATTTTTCTCCTAGAAAATTCTGATTATAATTATCATTATGGTGGGAATCTGTGGGCCTACATAATTTCAGCTGCAATTGAAGAAAAAAAATAGAAACAATTTTTTAGCTTCAATTTTCTAATTGCACACAGGTCATGCATTTAGAGTAATTAAAATTTCCATGCATCTAAATAAATGTAATGAAGACACAGTCTTACTGTTTGTTGGACCAAAACTAGTTTATTCCACATACTCAGTAGAGGGGGGAAAAAGTCAGTAATAAAGATACATCCTAATAGAATAATTATAAGAAATGAAAGATTTACCTAAGTAAGCCTTTTGTAATTTTGAACTGATGTCTCCTTTTTTTTTTTCTGTGCCATGTGCGCTTAACCCGCTGTGTCACTGCCCAGCTTCTTTTTATTTATTTATTTATTTATTTTTTTTAATTTAAGAAAGGATTAACAAAACCATAGGGTAGGAGGGGTACAACTCCACACACTGTACCCCTCCTACCCTATGGTTTTGTTAATCCTTTCTTAAATAAAAAAAAATTAAAAAAAGATGTCTCCTATTCTTTACATATATAGTTCAGTAATACATGTTGTCAAGATTAATATATTTATTTAACCCTCCAATGTCTGAGTTCTAATGTAATTGAAAAATATCTTTCAATCAAGTAAACATTTCAAATTAAGAAAGAGAACACATAATTATGTTTATTTCTGCATAGAGCAATTGAAACAGATTGACATAAACATGAAGGAAATCAGAGAAATAGTGACAAAAAGCAGACAGTGCTACTTATCTAATATAAAAGCCTTGGCTATTTACATTATAAGACAGCTTAATTTCATAGAACAAACCAAACATAAAATAGCCCAAGTCTACTATGTCAACTTAAATTAGAGTGTAGGGATAGACATAATAGCACATTATCAGAAGGTATTTGATTCATTTAAATAATGGTTATAACTGCATGTATTTCATAATCCTTGAAATAGATTCTGGAAATAGAAAAACTGGAAGTTGAAATAATATTTCTGAGGTGCTCACGGCATATGGGAGAAGTTAATAAAAATTATAGCAGTATAATAATAGTGATAAATATAAAGTTTGACCAAAATACTATGAAAAAGTGCTTTATTCCAGCTTGTTTTGTTTTGATTGAGAAGTGTGAGTTGGGAAGAAGTTGGTAAATGGTGGTAAAGAATAACAGTAGGCAGTAGTGCAGGGGGTTAAGTCCATGTGGTGTAAGGACTAGAATGAGGATCCCAGTTAGAGTGCCTGGCTCCCCACCTGCAGGGGAGTCACTTCACAAGTGGTAAAGCAGGTCTGCAGGTGTCTATGATAAGAACAGTTGTAATAAAGTGGCACACACTTGGCATATAAATGAAGAAGAATGTATGTTTAGGGCAATGTAATCATTTTGGTGTTTCTACTAATGTCAAATTAGAGTGTAGGGATAGACATTGGCAATAACAGTTTATATCTAAAAGTTTATGTCATGGTAAAAGAAATATAAACTTTACCTAAACAACAATTATGTTTACTTCAACTGGTTTCACACCAACTGGGTCTACTATAATCCTATACTGACACTGACCATCTGCCATTAGCACAGATCTCACACGTTAAGGACAAAGTACTACATTGTTCCCACCACAGATACCAATTAGTAGTCTTGGAGGGATCCTAAAGCATCTCCACATCTGACCAAGTGTTTTACACATTTGGGAGTTTCAGCATTTTCCTTAGCTTAGTGATTTGCTAGAATTATTCATGGAACATTATAAGATGCTCTACTTGTACTTTCAACATTATAAGAATATATTGGATATGTAAAAATCATGTATATACTCGGGGGGGATCATGGAAGTATGGTTCCGTAGCCCCCATGTCCACTTGGTCAATTCCAAATTATATTCCTCCATGAGGATAATTTCTGGAACCATCCGTTCCAGCCCGGTTCCATGGCTGCCAGTTCTTAGCAACATCGCCCCGCCAGATATTCGTCGGGATGCGGCATCATCTAAGTTCATTTCCCACGTCTATGCTTGACTGGACCTGCCAATATACGCGGATATTTTTGCCCACTCTGTCCAACGCTTGACATCTCGTCACCCAATCTGGTCCCCTACGCCTACACTGAACTTCTCTGTTCCAGACTCTTGGAAACAGAGTTGGCAGTCAGCTGAAGTAAAGACAAACACCTCATCTCAGACCCCTGCAAGTGCCAACCCAGCTTTGACCTAGCACATTTTGATTGGGCCCTCCTCAATCACTATTGAACAGGCCATGGCTGGTGCGCCGCTATGTTCCATTGCTGGGGAGCCAGAGACGACCCGAACTGCCCCTGCGGCTACAGACAGACTATGACCCACATAGTCAACGACTGCCACCTCTCCAGATTCAAAGGAGGTCTCGAAACTTTACATCAGGCTCAACCTGACGCTGTTGACTGGCTACGGAAGAAGGGCAAACGCTAGAAGAAGAATGGAAGTTCTGTGGAATCTCTTGATTCTCATGGAATCAAAGTCTGTTACTCTCCTGACACATAAATTCATTTGCCAACCAGAAACCTTCACTGGCTTAAATGTACAGATTTCTTTTCTTTTTTTTAAATATTTATTTTATTTATTTATTCCCTTTTGTTTCCCTTGTTTTTTATTGTTGTAGTTATTATTGTTGTTGTCATTGTTGGATAGGACAGAGAGAAATGGAGAGAGAAGGGGAAGACAGAGAGGAGGAGAGAAAGATAGACACCTGCAGACCTGCTTCACTGCCTGTGAAGCGACTCCCCTGCAGGTGGGGAGCCGGGGTTCGAACCGGGATCCTTATGCCGGTCCTTGTGCTTTGCGCCACCTGCGCTTAACCCACTGCGCTACAGCCCGACTCCCAAATGTACAGATTTCTATGGGGTTTTCACTTAATAGTCCTGACTGATGAAAGCACTAATCATGGGGTTAAACTCTTTCTCCTGCCATCTGTTGTATATTTATTCATACTATATATTCATACTCAGTTGGCCAAATTACAACCCTGACCTGAAATTGTAACAGTAATTTGCTGAGTCTGGCTAGGGAAGACAAATCTTGCTGAGTTTTCCAATTTAAATTCCTGATCACAATTGAACATTCACTGCTATTTCACAATTGTATTTTTCTATTCAACTCATTTACAGTCCAAGAGATGATATTTTATATATGTATATATTTTTTTCTTTAAATGCTCAACGGTTTTTCTCAACTACTTGACCTGGGTTATTGTTTAAATAATTTAATTCCTCATACACTCATCCGCATTTTATATTTCATTGGCAAAGAATATCTACATGCTCCCATTAATAAGTAAATATATTCCTTTCTAGATCCAATGATTTCTTATTTATTCTATTCTATATCCTGCACACTTTTGTGTTCACTATTATAGTATCTTTCCCTTACTACTAACATCTACCTTTACAATGTAAAAGTCACATTTTTAGATGATGTATTGCTTATTAAAAGAGAGAACCAGGCTCTCTTTCTGGGGAATACCATGTGGCCAATGAGAAATGGAGGTGTTATCTGGCTAACTGGTTTTGGTTGAACTGCATCAATCTCTGCTTCAGCTGCTATTGTACATTCTGGGGTCTGTGATTTCATCTGAGAAAAGACTCTAGTGTGGCCTTATACTCTCACACACAACAACTTAAGAATAACCGGACAGAAAAATACAAATCATGTCAATAAAAAAGTAAAGAGGGTTAAATCAAAAGCAAATAAAACCACTAGCACAATGAATCAGGACAAGACCCCAGAACAAAGTCCAGAAAATTCAGAAGTAATTATAGATAAGAAAAGTATGCAAACACTAATAGACCTGATGATCACAGAAATGAAGACAACTATGGAGGAAAGGGCTATCAGAAATAGGGAAACAACAGAGGAGACCCTCAAAGAAAATACCAGCTACCTCGAGGTAATTAGAGAACTGAAAGCTGAAATAGCTGAGCTAAAAGGCCAACTAGCAGAACGAGCTAAAGCTGTTACTGAACTGAAGAAGGAAGGTGAGGGAAGGGAATGCAGATTAACAGAAGGAGAAAACAGAATTAGTCAGACAGAGGATGAGCTAGAGAAAAATAAGAAGGATGTAAAAGAGCTAAAAAAGAGATTGAGAGACACTGAAAACAACAACAGAGACGTATAAGATGATCTCAAAAGAAGTAACATTTCATAATTGGCCTACCAGAGGAAGAAAGAGAGGAAAGGGAAGAAAACATCCTAGAGGAAAACTTCCCAGCTCTCAACAATAGAAAGGACATTAAGATTACAGAGGCCAGGAGAGTCCCAAACAGGATCAAACCAGACCTGAAGACACCATGACATATCATAGTTACAATGAAACGAAGTAAGGATAAAGAAAGGATCCTGGACGCTAAGTGGCAGCACAGCCAGTTAAATGCACATGAACTGAAGGGCAAGGACCAGCGTAAGGATCTGGGTTTGAGCCCCTGGCTCCCCACTACAGGGGGTTGCTTCACAGATGGTAAAACAGGTCTGCAAGTGTCTATCTTGTTCTCCCCCTCTATCTTCCCCTCCTCTCTCCATTTCTGGCTGTCCTATCCAACAATACTATTAACAATAATGATAATATTGCATTTGCCAATCCCTACCTAATCAATGCAATGATTACCACCTCAGCATGCTTCACTTCAGACTGTGTCAAGAGACTTCAGGTGTGGAATGACAACCCTTCAGCTTCATTACTCAGGTCAGACCTTTCCTTTCATAGTATTCTCTAATTCCATTCCAGGTGGTTCACTTCCCAACAAAGTCCCAAAACCTAGATATAGACCAGGTCCTGTGAGATAAAGCATATGTTCACATGTATCCATAAACTAGGGCAATATATATACCTGAAAGCATAAGTACACAACAGTCTGCAGTGAGTCAGTATAAAGTTCCTAATGAAATAGTATCTAATTAGACTTGGTTACCCTCCTCACCTCTGTCCTATTACAGTTCTCTCACTTACTCCAAAGATAACCTTAACAAAGCAAGGACTGAAAAAGGTGAATAAGGGCAAGAGACTGGCATACTTTAATGATGACTCTTTAGTCACTATCAGGCCACCCCATCGGCTGGGGCCCTATTCAAGGAGTCCTGAGATTCGCAAACAGACATGATGGGCCTAGATCTCAAAGAAATCCCTCTCTCCATTGTTACCAGTCATCTCTATCAAAAACAACCCTATGTGGGCCCCCCATAGGACCTTGCCCTAAACTTGGATCAACAACGGTAGAAATGTTCCATCCTCCAAAGGGAGGATGGACAACATAAACTATGCTACACCATCGGAAGATGGGTCCTGATATTGGGGCAGCTTGGAATGCTCCTACTCATGACCACAGAATGTGAGCTCAGATCTACAGGGATGCAGAGGTTACACAGGCTCCTAAGCTGAATATGGGCCCCAGACCAAATCATATTGATGGGGTTTACAGTCAACAATATTTATACTCCTTCCCCATATTAGGGAGCTACTCTCTTCCCTGATCCAGCTTTCTGTCCCTTTTCCAGCCATGACATCACCTCCCCAGACAATAACTGGGATCCATTTGCATATCAGATTTCAGGCTCAGAGAAAAAAGAAGAAAAAAAAAAACTAGTATAGCTACAGGACCTTTGAAATATAACTAAAATATGCCTACTAGCTATCTACAAAATGAAGGACCCCCCCCCACCTCCCCAAAACTTCATCTACTCTATTCCAGCCTTTAGGTACATGATTGTTCAACAATTTGTTTGGCTTTGTATGTTAACACTCTTTTCAGCCACCAGGTTCCAGATGCCAGCATGATGCTGACCAGACTTCCCTGGACAGACAACCCCACCAATGTGTCCTGGATCTCAGCTTCCCCAGAGCCCCAGGCTAGTAGGGAAAGAGAGAGGCAGACTGGGAGTATGGATCGACCAGTTAGCACCCGTGTTCAGCGGGGAAGCAATTACAGAAGACAGACCTTCCACCTTCTGCATCCCACAATGACCTTGGGTCCATGCTCCCAGAGGGATAAGGAATAGGAAAGCTATCAGGGGAGGGGATGGGATACAGAGTGCTGGTGGTGGGAATTGTGTGGAACTGTAGCCCTCTTATCGTATGGTTTTGTTAATGTTTTCTTTTTTTTTAATAAAATAAATAAATAATAAAAAAGAGAGAACCAGAGAATTGTTCAGTTCTGGCACAAATGGGTGCCAGTATTGGTGCCTCTGGACCCCAGGAATGCAAGTTGGTGTTCTAACTGGCTGAGCTATCTCATGGGCCAATATAAATCTTATGAACATTATGAACATTATGAACATTATGAACATTAAAACAAATGCATAAGCTAATTCTTTTAAAAATATTTTTAGTATTTATTTACTCCCTTTTGTTGCCCTTTTTATTGTTGTAGTTGTTATTGGTGTCATCATTGTTGGATAGGACAGAGAAATGGAGAGAAGAAGGGAAGACAAGAGGGGGAGAGAAAGATAGACACCTGCAGACGTGTTTCACCGCCTGTGAAGAGATGCTGCTCCTGCAGGTGGGGAGCTTGTAGATCGAACTGGGACCCTAAGCCAGTCCTTGTGTTTTGTGCCACCTGTGCTTGACCTGCTGCGCTACCGTCAGACTCCCAAGAGAATTCTATAATCACATTTATCAATTCATTTGAATCTACTATTATGTATCCCACTGTAGCAAGCCTTTATAGCTCCATAATATCATCTATGGGACACTGAAATAGTTCAGTGGGACAGCATGCTGCTTTGCTATGTATGTGTAGGTTTGAGCTAGCCCCCACCACAATAGAAGGAAGCTTCAGTGATGTGGTGTATATACTTATCTCCAAGTTCCCCCTTGTAATTACATACCAGGTTTTTTGCCCCTCTCACTTTATCAAAACATCTGTAAGTTGTCATGCATCACCAACAAATTTTAAGTAGTTAAATATAACAGTTCTCTATTCTCATCCTTAAATGGCAGCATTTGAAACAATTGATCACACTCTGCCTGTAAAGTTCTTTCTTTCCTTGACTAAGTATTTTCCGGAAAATTACTTTTAATTTTTCATTTTGTAATTGTTTGATTAGGAAAATAATGATTTATAAGATCATTACTGTCAGAAGAGTACAGTTTCTTAGTGGTGCCTCCATACCACTCCCACCAACAACTTATGTTCCTCTCTGCCATAGTGCACTGAATCTTTCTCTAACCCTCTTAAGCACCTATCACACCTCCAGCCCCAGAGCCTGTGGCTTTGCTGCATTAGACTATGTCTAGTTCAAGTTTCACCCTGTGTTTTCAAGGAATGAAAGAGGTGACCACTACTTATCTTTTTTTTTCCTCATCCCTTTATATTTAGATCTTGGTGTCTGTCTTTGAAATCTTATTTTTGTTTTACATGCACTCTTAGCAATTTCATTGTCTCATGTGCTCATGATCAAATTTGTTTTCATACCATAATGAATTACAAATTTATCCAAGATCTCAATCAGACTTCACTGGTTTGTCCAAAGGCCTATATAATATCTTCACTTGGGTGTTCAGTAAATATTTCTAAATTGACAGAAACAAAATGGAGCACTAAATGCTGTTGTATCATTTTCATTTTAACAAATGGTTTACTTATACTTGGTTTAGTCAAACTCCATTGAGTTTTCATTGATTTTTAATTATTGACTACTTTTAATTAACTGACTATTTTTTAAATTATCTTAATCTTGATTCATAACCAATAAATCCTATGACCTACTTTTCAGTTCCTTCATTGGTACCACACTGGTCCAAGTTACCGAGTTAGATTAAAGAACATACAGAGCATGTAGACTTCCTAATTGCTTCTGTCTTTGGCTAGCTATTGAATATCATAATCCACTCATCATGGGAGTATTTCTATCACAAATTATTGGTGTACAGGTATACTCTTAGCATTTGCTTCTGGGGACCTAAGCAATAAAGATGAGATATCTATTCTAGATATCTCTTCAATTTCATCTTCTATTTTGTACCTCATTTTCTCTCAGTTTTATTTTCTATACCTCCATGGTAGCTAACATATTCCTATCATATAACATATTCCTATTTAGCATGTATTCTCCACCTGCAATAGTCTCCCAACAAACACCTATATGTCTCTGTTTCATCTCTTCCATGTCTTTGCTCAAATTATTCCATCACAGAGAGTTCTACTCTTAAAATGCAATGATAGTCCCAATAGTCTCCATTAAATTTAATTATTAATTTATAAGTAACAGTATAACCCTTGCTTGCTTTCTTTTTCCAATCCTATGATGTAAACATCCAGAAGGCAGAAATTTTACTGAACTTCCATACCCTTGAATAATCAAGCACTAAAGGACAACTCATTTTGGGAATAAATTGAATAAATATATATTTAGTAGTATATAAATGTTTTACCTATGAGGTTTTACAGAAAAAAATTACTATTTGTATAGAAAATCATTTTTAAATTGATCCATGGTGATACATATTCATAAATGTTAGACCTTTTTATATAAAGAAGTATTTAAGTGAAAATTTAAATAAAACATTTTAAATGTTTTTACTTATAGCACAGGAAATTTGTATTTTTGGTGGTATCATGTAAATCAATTCAATAAAACACTAAACATGTCTTAATGCTCTTTTTAACATTTAGGATTTCACCTGAGTTGTATCCTGAATTTTACCCTATAAATGTCACATTATGCCATATTATACAAAGAACATTCTCTAGCTTTAAAAAGAGCAAATAAATGGCATAACACTGTCTGCATGAACAGTTGTATAACAAAAAGTAGCATAGTATAGTAGTTCTTTTATTATTTTTAATCTAGGCAACATGTTCTAATTTCAACTACCTGCATAACTTAGTATTTAGCTCTGAAATAACTTATAAAATACCTTGAGATGAAGGTCTGGCTAGCACACGTTACTATGCACAAGGACCTGGGTTTCAACCCCTGGCCCCCAAACTGATGAAGCAGTGCTATAGGTATCTCTCAACCTTGAGATGAAAAATTAGAAGAATCTAATATGAATGCAACTTTAAGCAACATCAGGAATATAGATATAAGGCTTAAGCTGTAACTTTTTTTGAAAACTCAGAATTGAATGTGAAAACATTAATATTCAAAATTTTTTCTTACATCTTTGTTTCACAATTGTTGCTAGATGATAGAGCCTATAAAACACATAGTGTTATTTATTTATTTATTTATTTAAATTTTTTATTTAAGAAAGGATTAATGAACAAAAACATAAGGTAGGAGGGGTACAAATCCACACAATTCCCAAACCCAATCTCCATAACCCACCCCCTCCCATAATAGCTTTCCCATTCTCTAGCCCTCTGGGAGCATGGACCCAGGCTCATTGAGGGTTGCAGAAGGTAGAAGGTCTGGCTTCTGTAATTGCTTCCCCGCTGAACATGGGCGTTGACTGGTCGGTCCATACTCCCAGTCTGCCTCTCTCTTTCCCTAGTAAGGTGTGTCTCTGGGGAAGCTGAGCTCCAGGACACATTGGTGGGGTCTTCAATCCAGGGAAGCCTGGCCAGCATCCTGGTGGCATCTGGAACCTGGTGATTGAAAAGAGAGTTAACATATGAAGCCAAACAATTTGTTGAGCAATCATGGATCCCAAGCTTGGAATAGTGGAGAGGAAGTGTTAGGGAGGTACTTACTGCAAACTCTAGTGTACTTCTGCTTTCAGGTATATATTTTGCAGTAGTTTATGGATACGTGTGAACATAAGCTCTCTCTCACAGAGATATATGGTGTATATCTAGGTTATGGGACTTTGTTAGAAAGTGAACTACCTGAGATGAAATTAGAGTGTACTATAAAAGGAAAGGTCTCACCCGAGTAATAAAGCTGAAGGGTTGTCATTCCACACGTGAAGTCTCTGGACACAGTCTGAGGTGAAGCATGTTGAGGTGGTAATCGTTGCATTGGTTAGGTTGTGATCGGTGGATGCAATATTATTTGGTTTGGATTGGGAGATGCATACGGGAAAGTGGGCCCTATCCAAGGGTTCCTGGACTGGGGGAAGTAGGGGCTCTATAGTGGAAATGTGAGGTTCCTGCTGTCTTAGGGTTCAAAAAGACAATCGATAGTTAATGTTATCATCACATTATTTGTTAATTGGGTTAACTTTGAAAAGTCCTTTTGTTATGGTTTGCTGTACAGTATCCAGTATCTTGTATATAGCTGTGCTATTGGATGCTTCTAATCTACTTGGTCTAGGCTTTTGAGAGAGTCCACGTATCAAATACACAGCCTATATATTGAAAGGATTCAGTTTGTGTTTTGAGAAACTTTGAGACATACAATTGATTTTCCCCCTCTCATATTAATTAACTAGTGATTTATATGTCTACATTTTGCTAGGAGTGTACATAAACACCATTCCCACCACCAAAGGACTGTGACCCATCCCTCCCACCCACTCCCACCCCCCACTGGCCCAGGAAGTTACATGTCTATCCCTCACCACTGGGTTTTTACTTTTGTGCCCTACTTATAATTTGATCAGGTCTTGCTTTTAGTTTCCCTTTCAGATCTTCTTAATCAACTTCTGTTGATGAGTGGGATCATCCCATACTCATCTTTATCTTTCTGACTTAGTTCACTTAACATAATTACTTCTAGCTCTGTCCAAGATGGGTCAGAGAAGGTGGGTTCATTGTTTTTGATAGCTGCATAGTATTCCATTGTGTATATATACCACAGCTTTCTCAGCCACTCATCTGGTGTTGGGCACCTGGGTTGCTTCCAGGTTTTAGCTATTATGAATTGTGCTGCTATGAACATAGGAGTACACACCTCTTTTTGGTTGGGTGTTACGGAGTCCTTGGGGTATAACCCCAGGAGAGGAATTACTTTATCATATGGAAGGTCCATGTCTAGCCTTGTGAGAGTTTTCCAGACTGCTCTCCACAGAGGCTGTACCAATTTACATTCCCACCAGCAATGTAAAAGGGTTCCTTTGTCCCCACATCCTCTCCAGCATTTGTTGCTGCTGTCCTTTTTGATGTATGCCATTCTTACAGGAGTGAGGTGGTATCTTAGTGTTGTCTTAATTTGCATTTCTCTGACAATCAGTGACCTAGAGCAGTTTTTTATATGTTTGTTAGCCTTTTGGATCTCCTCTGAGGTGAATGTTTTGTTCATATCCTCTGCCCATTTTTGGATGGGGTCATTTGCTTTTTTGCGGCTAAGTTTGCTGAGCTCTTTATATATTTTGGTGATTAGTTTCTTGTCTGATGTCCGGCATGTGAAGATCTTCTCCCATTCTGTGAGGGATCTCTCTGTTTGTTTAATAGTTTCTTTGGATGTGCAGAAGCTTTTCAATTTGATGTAGTCCCATTGGTTTGTTTCTGCTTTAGTCTTCCTTGCAATTGGGTTTGATTCATCAAAGATGTCCTTGAAGTGTATGTGGGAAAGTCTTTTACCAATGTTTTCCTCTAAGTATTTGATTGTTTCTGGTCTGACATCTAGGTCTTTGATCCATTTGGAGTTGATTTTTGTTTCTGGTGAGATAAAGTGGTTCAATTTCATTCTTCTGCATGTTACAACCCAGTTTTCCCAGCACCATTTATTGAAGAGAGCCTCCTTTTTCCATTTAATCCTTTGGGCCCCCTTATCAAAGATTAGATGCCCATAGGTGTTGGGATTTACTTCTGGGCTTTCAATTCTGTTCCACTGGTCTGTGTGCCTATTTTTGTTCCAGTACCATGCTGTTTTGATGATGATGGCTTTATAATATAGTTTAAGGTCTGGGAGTGTGATGCCTCCATTTCTGTTTCTTTTCCTTAAGATGGTTTTGGCAATTCTAGGTGTTTTCAGGTTCCAGATAAATGATTGTAGTGTTTGTTCTATTCTCTTAAAGAAGCTTGGTGGAACTTTGATGGGTATTGCATTAAATTTGTATATGGCTCTGGGGAGAATATTCATTCTGATGATATTTATTCTTCCAATCCATGAGCATGGGATATCTTTCCATTTCTTGGTATCAGTTTCTATTTCCTTGAGTAGCGACTCAGTTTTCAGCATACAAGTCTATAGTGTTATTTTTTTATTTTTTTTAAATATTTATTTTATTTATTTATTCCCTTTTGTTGCCCTTGTTGTTTTATTGTTGTAGCTATTATTGTTGTTGTCGTTGTTGGATAGAACAGAGAGAAATGGAGAGAGGAGGGTTAGACAGAGAGGAGAGAAAGATAGACACCTGCAGACCTGCTTCCCCACCTGTGAAGCGACTCCCTTGCAGGTGGGGAGCCGGGGTTTGAACCAGGATCCTTATGCAGGTCCTTGTGCTTTGCGCCACCTGCACTTAACCCTCTGCGCTACAGCCCGACTCCCTATAGTGTAATTTTAAAGGCTGCTTAACATCCAGATAATGTATTCCTTATGAAATAGTAATGGTCAACTAACTGTTCTTTCAACACATGGAATATGATATCGAATTTTATCAACCCAAGATAAATATCATCCCTTTATAACTCTTATTAATGGCACTAGTTATCTATCATTGTTCTTTGACAGCAGAATTTTCTAAGTGTGTTTAGTATGAAGTGCTCTACTATGCAAATTAGGAGACTTAATTTTGAATCTACTCAAATCTGTAAATACTAAATAATTAAATAAGCCTGAAAGAATTACTCAGACACACATAACACTCATTGATCTGAGACTATGGACAGATTCTAAAACTTGATGCACTACTTTCACCAGAATGAGTTATAATGATATAACAGTTTCATAGTATTCACTACTATACAACTTTAGTATGAAGAATCGCATGGTAATTTAGTGCATCTTCCAGAGAAACATCCCCATTGTTAAGAACACAATTACAGGATTAGTATTAGTTATTAAGTTATTATACATTATGTTCAAAGTATTTTCAACTACAACCTTTCTTTGTGACTAATACAGATTTGAGAGGCAGTAAAGATAGCATTCAATCTTAGAAATGAACAAATATACTGGTTTTATTGATATATTTGATGAAAGACTGGATAAATGTGATCATACATTAACTGCCATTTAGTGATGTGAACATGAAGAGTGGTGTGTAAGAACCTGCTTATTTAAGCACACAATAGACTTTTTTTCCAAACCTGTTTCGTGACTTAATCTTGGTATATCTAATTCTTTCACAGTGAGAATATTTGTGTCATTATTGCTACAGATCATTTCTAAGTCATATCACCAGCACAACCCTGGTGTCCCCTCTTTGAATATAGCTTGATGTGAAAAGATTTTGGCAGAAATGATAGAAAGGATATTATGCCAGTTTCCTGGTTTGCCTCAGAGTTTGGCCTCCATTTTTGCCTCTTAGAATATTTGTTCTTGGAAAATGCCCAAGCAATCAGGGGAGAGATCCACATGGACAAGACTGAGATACTCAGCTAATAACTAGCAGGAAGTTGCCAACCACATTAAAAGGGATTTTTAAACTTTAGTCAATCCATCCCAGCTGACAACAGAACAGAAATGCATTCCACTCCAGTCCTCATAGCACTTTAAGCTAGATTTGAGAGTAATAAATGAGTTTTAGCCACTGTATTTTGGGGTAGAACAGATACCCATGCTTAGTAAGTATAAGTACTCATGAATTAGAGTATGTAACTGGATAAGAGGATAAAGAGAACAGAGAAGACAGGTTTTTAATTTTTTTTCACTTTTTTTTCTTTTTTTTTTATTGGGGAATTAATGTTTTACACTCAACAGTAGGTACAATAGTTTGTACATGCATAACATCCCCCAGTTTCCCATATAACAATACAACACAAAATAAGTATTTTCCCATTTGTTGCCCTCGTTGTTATAGTTATAATTGTTGTTATTGATATCATCGTTGTTAGATAAGATAGAAATGGAGAGAGGAGGAAAGATAGACACAGAACCGCTTCACCGCTTGTAAAGGTACTCCCTTGCAGGTGGGGAGTTGAGGACTCGAAGCGGGATCCTTATGCCACCTATGCTTAACCCACCGCGCTACTGTGCGACTCCCGACAGATTTTTTTTTTTAAGTATACATGCTTCATTTATAGTAATGCTGTGTGCTTAAAAAATAAAAACCTTTTAAATACAATTCACAAGGCAAATATTTCTATAGTAAATATCACAAAGACCAAAAGAAATTTAAATCTAGTTCATAATTATTCAGTAAAGGTCAGTGATAAATAGACATGGGAAAATATGGAACATCAGATGATAGGAATGATAGGAACTTCCTTTTGTGTCCTCATCAGAAAGGTCAAACTTATTTCACTACTGACTTTGTGAAAAGATAAAACTTTTCAATTAAGAACTGAGGTTGGGAGCCAGGTGGTGGACCACAAGGACCCAGGTTCAAGGCCCTGGTCCCTACCTACGGGGGTAGAGCTTCACAAGTGCTTCACAAGCACTGCTGCAGGCCCCTACCTCTCTATCCAATAATAAATAAAAATAACTTAAAAATAGATTTAAAAAGAATTGATGAGCAGTAATAAAAGCTTATATTTTCAGTCTTATTTCTTTAGCAACAACCACAAAAACAAAAATGCCCCTCAAGTAGAGCTATCTTAATTAATGACAGCATATATAAGAAGTAGGACTTAAAAATCACAAAGCTAAGATCTGCTATAAGCCCTTTGGCATAGTTAATCTCTTTTTTCTTAACAGGGTTTCTTGTAATCCAAAAGATTGATGTGCTGTTGAAGGCTGCCTCTGTACAGTTGTATTATTAAATATAATCCTGAGTCAGAGTGTTCTCACAGTACCTGTAAAAGCTAGGAGAATATATGCAATTCAAACATGGTGTCCTTTATAAATTCAGGAGGAGCACAGATCTCAGTAAAAACCCTTTAGTCAAAAGAAGTTCCCATTAAATAAAATGAATTCTTCCTTTATTTCTGTTTTTTTTTTTTTTTTTTTTTTTAGATTCTAACCTAAATGAAGATAGTTGATGCCACTGATGGATTTATTTGAAGAATTCTACAGTGCATTTGACTTCTGATATATTTAGATAACTGATCTCATGGCATGTTATGTATATCCCCTATTGGGATAAAGAAGGTTCTTACATAACAAGAATTTATAAGCTAATATGATTTAGAATCTAGATTATCTGAATATTTCTGAATGATCAAAAAGGGGTAGGGTTGATTTCTTCATATTTGTGTATAAGACAGAACAAGATATCAAGTGTGGCAGGAAAAGAACGAAAAAGATCACTTCTTTTTTTCACTATAAAATTAGTAGTGTCAAATCACCATAGGTATTAGATTTAGTAAGAGGAAATTTGATAAACAGTGAAAGCTAATAAAGCTGTATAGTTTCATTTGAGACATCCTAAATATTGCACAAATGCTTGTGGGAAAGAAATATAGGCCCTGAATATAAGGAATTCATGAAATTAAGCTGTGAGGTAATTTATTATAAAATGGTAAAGCACAGTTTCACTAAATACATGAGAAGCTGACATTCATATATGTCATTGACAAGAGTTTATAAATTGAGAGAAATATAGTTGCTGACATAAAAAATCTTAATATCCTTGCAGTGATTCAACTAAAGAAAATGCACTTTAAAGAAAAGCATAACATCTTTTTTTTTTTTTTTAAAGATTTTATTTATTTATGAGAAAGATAGGAGAGAGAAAGAACCAGACAGCACTCTGGCACATGTACTGCTGGGGATCAAACTCCGGACCTCATGCTTGAGAGTCCAAAGCTTTTTCACTGCGCCACCTCCCGGACCACAAAAGCTTAACATCTATAAGGCAATTTGCAAGATATAATATTACATATAGAATGCATACAACTATTGTGAATTACATGTGATTTTGTGTGATGGTTACTGTGTGGGCAATGTACAACATTAAAAAGGGAAAGTTGTTTTTAGAGAGGAGTTGCCGAACTCTTAAGTTTCTGAGAAAAAAATCAACAAGGACTCCTACTGTAAAAAAGTCAACATTGTTGGAATACCTAACATAGATTTTTTTTTTATCCTATCAAGAAGTTACTTGTCAGGTAAGAATGATAAAATTCTTTTAAAACTATAATAGAATTAAATGAGGATTAAAACGTGAGTGTAGATAATCAAAAAATATATTTAGCAAAGCTGAATATTATGCCAATATTAGCCTTTAATTAAACAATCTAGGTTTGTGGAGATATGTGTGAATATTAATGTATATTTAAAGACTATTTCACCAGAAATAAAAATTCTGATGGTATCAAATATCATGGCTTAGAATAATAGTTGGGGAAAAGAACTTCTTTATGGCTTAGAAACAAAACAAACAAACAAGCAAAAAAAAAAAACTAGTGTTGAAACTCCAGTAACATTCATTGGTCACAAAAACACCCAACAGATCAACATGTAGAAATCACTTGTTTGCAATCCAAATACATGACCTTACAATTGACAATAGAAGAGTGGAGACTGGTTGTTGAATGATTGCATTTTCAAGTTGTCACTTAGACTAATAAAATCACTGACTGCTTTGACTTTACTATGTACCCATGTATTTAAATTCTTTTTTATTATTCTTTGCTATTAATGGAATGGGAACCATAAAGAAAAAAAAAAAACATTATTGTAAGGTTGTAAATTCATGTCAGAACACATAAAATAACAATATTATCTGAATGTTAATACTTAAGGCTGACTCTCTGGAGAATGGATAAAATGAGAATAAAATTATAAATAGAAGAAACAGGATAGTTCTAGAATAGGTATATAAAGTTACTGAGAGGAAAAGTGTGGCCTTCACTCCTTCAGCCAGGGCCCTAATCAGGGAGTCCTGAGATTTCTAAAGAGACATGATAGGCTTAGACCCCAAATAAGTGCCTCTCTCCATTGTTGACAGTCATATCTATCAGAAATAACAAAATAGAACCTTTATGCTCCTCCGCCCCCATAGGACCTTGCCCTCCACTTGGATTAACAATGGTGGAGAATGTTCCATCCTCTGAAGGGAGGCTGGACAACATACTCTATGCTATACCTGAAGAAGATGGGCTGACATTGGGGCAGCTTGTAATGTTTCTACTCATGACCACAGAATGTGAGCTCAGATCTACAGGGATGTAGAGGTCACACAGGCTCCTAAGCTGAATATGGGCCCCAGATCACATCAATCTTGATGGGGTTTACAGTCAACTATATTTATACCCCTTTCCCATATTTGGGAGCTACTTTTTACCCTGATCCAGTTTTCTGGTCCTTTTTCTAGATATCACATCATCTCCCCAGAAAATAACTTGGATCCACCTACATATCAGATTTCAGACTCAGGGAGAAAAAAAAAAACTAGTTTAGCCACAGGCCCTTTGGAATATAACTAAAACATGCCTACTAGATATCTACAAAATGGAGGAACCCCCCAAACTCTTCATCCACACTACTCTAACCTTTAGGTTTATGATTAGTCAACAATTTGTTTGGCTTTGTATGCTAACTCTCTTTTCAGCCACCAGGTTCCAGATGCTACTAGCATGATGCCAAGCAGACTTCCCTGGACAGACAACCCAACCAGTGTGTCCTGGAGCTCTGCTTCCCCAAAGCCCCACTCCACTAGGGAAAGAGAGAGGCAGGCTGGGAGTATGGACTGACCTGTCAATGCCCATGTTCAGCAGGGAAGAATTTACAAAAGCCATTCCTTCCACCTTCTGCATGCCACAAAGACCTTGGGTCCATACTCCCAGAGAGTTAAAGACTAGGAAAGCTATTAGGGGAGGGGATGGAATATGAATTCTGGTGGCGGGAATTGTGTGGAGTTGAACCCCTCTTATCCTATGGTTTTGTCAATGTTTCCTTTTTATAATAAAAAAAATTAAGATACAAAAGAACTAATAATAAAAAAGTGTGGCCTTGATAGTAGAAACAGACATGGAAATAAAAGGATTTTAAATTTTCTCATTAAATGTGTAAATTTTTAAAATACCAACCCACTTCTAAGGACTGAGATTAGATGGTTAGTAGAAGCACAAAGGGGAAGAAAAAAAGACCAAAGCACAGTTACAAATGATAAAACATTGGAGTTTTGTTCAATTTGATAGTACACATATGAAACCTAGATAGAAAGTGAAGACAACTCTGAACACTTTATATACAAATTCCAAGCTAAATGTTGTCTTCAAATCCTGATCATAAAATAGAAGTCTGAGAAAGCAACACATGCAAAGCTATAGATGCCATGAGACTGAATGAACCTGTGATGTGTGAAGAGATGTTAGTCTAAGAGAAATCTGTAAAACAACAGCATATGGAACACAGGAAAAGATAGGTATGTTTTTTTTTTAAAAGGTAAGCATAGAAGTAGATGGAAAAATGTTTTAATAACATCAAATTAGGGAAATGTTCATTGGATTTGGGAATTAGGAACTTCTTGGTGACCTCCATAATAATAGTAATTTTAATAGTCCTGAAAGCACAGAAGCCAGACTATAGTCGGCTGAATAGTAAGTAGGAGGTGCAGAATTAGAGAGAGTAAATGCTATTCCTCTGAGAATTTTGGATAAGAAATGGAAGAGAGCAACTTTGAAGTAGCTGAAATAAAGACAGGTCTATGCTAGCAATATCAAAGCCATTTTTATCTTTTGCCTAAAGCCCCCCCCCCCCCCTTAAAGTATATTAAATAGTCTGGATGTTGGTAAGGCTTGAAACATGGTAAGGATTACTCATTGCATTTGAACACACTGAGGCTTTTGATGAAATTATTTAAATCCTATGATTATTACTTATAAATGTAGGTAGGTTATATACATTCTTTTTTTGACATTGCCATTATTTTATTTATTTTTAAATAATTTATTTCTTTATTGGGGAATTAATGTTTTACATTCAACAGTAAATACAATAGTTTGTACATGCATAACATTCCCCAGATTCCCATTTAACAATACAACCCCCACTATGTCATTCATCATCTTTCATGGACCTGTATTCTCCCCACCTACCCACCCACCCCAGAGTCTTTTACTTTGGTGTAATACTCCAATTCCATTCAGGTTCGACTTGTGTTTTCTTTTCTAATCTTGTTTTTCAACTTCAATTTTTCAAGCACAATTTGTAATAGCCAAAACCTGGAAGCAACCCAGGTGTCCAACAACAGATGAATGGCTGAGCAAGTTGTGGTATATATACACAATGGAATACTACTCAGCTGTAAAAAATGGTGACTTCACCGTTTTCAGCCGATCTTGGATGGATCTTGAAAAAATCATGTTAAGTGAAGTAAGTCAGAAACAGAAGGATGAATATGGGATGATCTCACTCTCAGGCCGAAGTTGAAAAACAAGGTTATATACATTCTTAAGAGAGCAAGAAAGTATGGAAAATTACCAATTTTCTCAATAGTATTATAATTCTTTTAATATCTATTTTTCTATTTTTTTAGAAGTTGGAAATTATTTTTTAATTTTTTTCCTAACCTTTATGTAGTTGTTGAATAGAGGAAGAGAGACAGAGATACCTGTAGCACTGCTTTACCCCTCGTGAGCTTTCCCCTGAAAGTGGGTGCAGGGGGCTTGAACCTGGGTCCTTGCACAATGTCACATGTGCACTCAACCAGGTGCACTACTACCCAGCCTCTAATACCTATTTTCTTTATACATAAGGACAATATTTGATCCTAGGGCAGCAAACAGACACTTACTTGGGAGAGATAGGAAGTGATCAAATCTAGTTGTATAATAGTTAAAATCAAACAGTTCAGTCAACAGTATGTATGTGAAATTGGATGAAATAAAGCAAGTTACCTCCTCATTTTACTACCAGTAATTAGGCTAAAAGTGGGTATGCTTTATCACCATGTGCCAATAATTTTTGATAATATCTGTGATAAAACTGCTTACCTTCCTTGTTGGACTGCCTCAAATCCCATGTTTGGTCACTATCAGGTTGCATCATCTATTCAGTGGCCTAGTAGCCAATAAATGAATAATAATGGTAAGAATCTGTTTCTGGCATCTCTCTAGCTGTATTGAAGTCTGAAAAAAATATACAGAAAAGCACACACTAAGAAAATTAAGATACTAACCTATTTTAGGATTCTGAAAAATTAAAACACAGGGTGTTGTACTTCTGGCATATGTAATTTAATCCTGATCAACATTACAGAAATTTAACATATTTCAGTTATGTAAACATCAGTCTAAATGAATAAAGTATAATTATGTGATTATATTCACTGAAAAAGTTGAAATTGGATGATTAAGTAACTTCCCAGAGGACACAGAATCACTAACTGATGGAATTAAGTCTTAACACCAAAGACTGTTTTCTTCCTCCCATACTAAAAATTAATGCCCCAAATTTATGCCCAAAATTTCCAAACTACAAAATTTTTCAGATTGCTAATTTGATACATTGGAACAATGTAAATTTAAAAAGTGCATATAGTAAGAGTAACTTAAAACATTGTTACATGGAAGAAGTTTCCATGAGCATTTTTAGTTAATAAAGAAATTTCTCAGATCTCAGGGGATTAATGTTACATAGGCAGTAGAACTAGGCTTTTTCATCCTTTCCTTGTCTCAATTCAGCACTTAAGGTTCTTTCCACAGTATCATATTACTACACTGCAGAGGAAAGGAAGATTTTCCTATACCTCAAAATATGAGGGAAAGGTATGTACAGTAGTAATGTCAAGGAGAAATATCAAATGCATTAAATATGTCATGTGATTCATTCTAAATAACAGTGCACTTTGAAAATGGCATTCAGAATGATATCCTAAAAGCTGTAGTGCCTGTAAAAGTCTTTACAATACACATCACTAGATTGCAACATTTTAAACAAGTTATTTCATTAACTGTACCGCTATTATACATAGGACAGATTTCTTTTGGTAAGTGAATAGAGATGCAGATGAGTTTTGGTAGTAATAGAGGCAGGGTATGAATAAGATTTATGTACCAGTAGTTCAGAAAATGTTAGCAAACTAAAAGGCAAATTAGGCACTGAAGGTGTCAGATTACAGTGTGAATAAAGAGAAGGAGTCTGTAAGCCTTTATTATCACCAGATTACCTGTCAAAGCCAAATAGGGAGCTAAGATTTAGTTTATTTTTACATAAACTAGAAGACATTATGTAATATTCTGACCTTTCCAGTTTTACTGTATGGAGATTACAGAGAACTTGGTTGTAAGGTATAATTTACATGGTTATGTCTATTTATACTTGATATTTATATGTAAAATGGTCTTAAGTGCACAGAGCATACAGAAAAAAAAGTTCACAAGCAATGTTTGAATTTTACTTTAAAGATCAAATACCGAATATAGAATTATTTTCTACCATTCTTTCTGAGCAGATACTTTTTCTTGCATTATTTATTATATAAGACTTTGTTATGATCAAACCAACTGTGCCTTGAAGGGGAATCTATGCTGTTAGAAGAATTAATAAAATTTGGGAAACGTTCTCTTCATAATAGCTAAAATGGATAGAAGAATAGTGCTAAGAAATCACCGATTTTTCCGGCAAAGTGAAAACAATTGATAATTTCAAATTTAAGAAATGCTTGTTTGGCTGGGGGTATATGGACCAGCCTGCCAACACCCATGTCCAGTAGAGAAACTATTACAGAAGCCAGAACTTCCATCTTTTATCCCCCCAAAAGAATTCTGGTCCATACCTCCAGAGAGGGGAAGATGATCAGAGTGCTCTGAACCCCAATTCCATCAAGATAGGAAATAAAACAACAAAAGGAAGGACATTCAGAATTAGCAATAAGTGTAGGCAGGGCCACTGAAATAATGTATATATAGTCACAGAAGTGATCATCTACCTGTATCTGTGACCTTGGGAGAGCTACTGCACTTTTCAGTGGGGGAAATAAGGACAGAGAACTCTAGTGTTGGAAACAGTATGGATTACACCCCTGTTATCTCACAATTTTGTAAACAATAAATCATTAATAAAAAGAAAAACAATAACCACAAAAGAAATGTTTGTTTATGGAGCAGTTCAGAATATTAACAAAAGAGCATTGCCTCTTTTACTTTCTGAAAACAATTCAATGATCTCTCCGTAAGAAAGCAGGAGTACATATTATGTATGTATATATATATATATATATATATATATATATATATATATATATATAGTGCCTATGTTTAAGTACAGATTATAAAAATATAATAAAAACATTTTATAGGTGATAGCTATTGTTTTTTATGTTTTCTAAATTATATATTTGGGAAAATAGTTGTAAATTAATTAGGAAGATGTTGATATGAGTGAAGAAAAATATGTGTCATTCAATCAGTTTTGGAAGTTCAACATCTGTGGCTTGCAGTCTAATTTGCTGCACATCCATGAGCTATGTCTAATGGACAAATAAATCAACAGCATCTTTTTTTTTTTTTTTTTTACTTTTTCTTGGAAAGGTATTATTTGAGAAGTTTCAGTAAGACTTCTATTCATTTATGATAATTTACTGTGCTCCTCTTTCAAAAGTTATGTTTGATGTTTTAAATTGTGTTTTTGTCTCCTAATAAACTATTCCCAGTACAAAAAAGTATTATTTCAAGGAATATCTATCTTTAAATAAAGATGTTGGAAAAATATTTCTTTATAATGTGTTTGTTAAAATGTTATTATAGGAAGAGCATAATGGTTATGCAAAAGACTTCCATGTCTAAGGAAGGCCCCCAAATCCCAGGCTCAACTCTCCCCCTCACACACACACACATACACCATAAATCAGAGCTGAGCAGTGCTTTGGTAAAAATAAAATATGGTTATAACTTTGAATTATTTTTCTATTTTGTAAGATAAATATTGCTGTCAATTGTTACCATGTGCTTTTACTTCATAATCATTTGAGTTAATAGCTTAATGGTCCTTTAGTGTGTCAAAGTATAATCCTATTGTAGACAATTAAATGGGTGTCACTAGGTGGTATGTTAAAGATGCATAGTGAGTCAGAAACTCCATTTTAACATGCTCAAGCAATTTATGCACTAATTAAAATTTGAAATCTTGTTTAGTCCAACTCTCTTCATTTTAGAGAGGAAGACATAGAGGATTGGGCTCGTAGCTTATGCAAGGAACAGGAAACAGTCAAAGATGCAGTTTTAATGACTGCTTCCTCGGTATTCTTTCTTTTAAATTTTGATGTTTTCAGATAAAAATCTGGAAAGAAATCTTTAGGCAACAAATTGTTAATATTTTTGTTAATATGTCTTTGCTTTATATGTAGTTACTAAAAGCCCACCTATGCTTCAAACATTTTATTTGATATAAAGGCAGCCTTGGAAATTGGCAGAAGACTTAGGACAGTTTCTGTCCACATTCAGTCACTTTCTCTTAATTTCAAGTCCAATGAACTGTAATTCAATACAACTTGTGGTCAGGTGGTGGTTACTTAGCTGAGAGCACATGCTACAATCTGCAAGGAACCAGGTCCCCACCTGCAGTGGCAATGCTTCGCAAGGGGTAAAGCACTGCTGCAGGTATCTCTAGCTCCCCACTCCACTCTTGATTTCTCTCTGTCTCTACCCAAATAAATATTTTTAAAAATAAAAGAAAATAAAACAGGTCAGGCGGTAGTGCAGCGTGTTAAATGCACATCCTGGTTCGAGCCCCTGGCTCCCCACCTACAGGGGGCATGGCTTCAAAGCAGTGAAACAGGTCTACAGGTATCTTTCTCTCTCCCTCTCTGTCTTCCCCTCCTCTCTCCATCTCTGTCCTATCCAACAACAACAACAGCTATGACAACAATAACAACAAACACAACAAAATGGGAAAAGTGGCGTCCAGGAGTGGATTCTAGTGCAGGCACCGAGTCCCAGCAATAACCCAGGAGGCACAAAATAAATAAAAATAAACTTATCTTCAGAACTAATTTGTAAGAAAGTGGGCAAGAAAAGAAAAGTGCTTCAATATGCTTGCTTCTTTTCTACTTGATCTCTGTTCTTGAATACCATGAGTATTTCTTATATCCTTACAATTAATTCTACCATTAAACTGCCCTTGTTACTTGCAACAGCAACCTGATTCTTTACATAAAACCTTGGAGTCTCAACATAAAACACATATAGGTTGATTGTGATATTGATAGTATATACAAGACACTGAATAGAACTTCAAAAAATGGACATTTATTTTCCTACTCCTCATACCACTCATTGAAATACAAATTATTTTCAGCTCTTATTCCTACTTGACATTTATCTCCTAAATATCAAGTACATTTACCAGAAAGGCTGATGACTATCTTCACAGACACATCATAACAGCCTCTCAAGTTAAATGTACACGCTGATCTTTTGAACCCAAATAAATATGCTTTGGGTCTTATATGAAATCAAGTTTCCAGTTTTGGTGAATGGTAACTTCAAAGTTAGCTTCAATGATTCTTGCAAATTTTACTCCAAATTATTCAGTTCCTAATGTATTCAAAGTTTTTCTTCCAAATTCAATTAAGAATTTTTGTACTCTCCTGATTTATTGGATAGAAACGGCCAGAAATCAAGATGGAAGGGGATGATAGAATGGAGGCGAGAGACACAGAAACACCTATTATAGAAGCACTATTTCACCAACTGCAAAGCTTTCCCCCCTGCAGATGGGGACTAGGAGCTCGAACCCAGGTACTTGTGCACTATAACATGTGCGATAAACCAGGTGCACCACCACCTGGCCCCCCGATTAAAAATTTTTGAGTGATCCCACAAAAGACAATAGTAAGCTCAAGCCATAAGTTCCTACCCCTGTCTTTCCTATTGACAATAGCATTTAGACGCAACAACTACACATCTCCTCATTATCCTATCTTTAAAAATTTTGCCAAGGGAATTTTAAAAACACTTCCCCATATGCATCTCCCAATCCAAACCAAATAATATTGCATCCGCCGATCACAACCTAACCAACGCAACAATTGCCACCTCAACATGCTTCACCTCAGACTGTGTCCAGAGACTTCACATGTGGAATGACAACCCTTCAGCTTTATTACTCGGGTGAGACCTTTCCTTTTATAGTACATTCTAATTTCATCTCAGGTAGTTCACTTTCTAACAAAGTCCCATAACCTAGATATACACCATATATCTCTGTGAGAGAGAGCTTATGTTCACACGTATCCATAAACTACTGCAAAATATATACCTGAAAGCAGAAGTACACTAGAGTTTGCAGTAAGTACCTCCCTAACACTTCCTCTCCACTATTCCAAGCTTGGGATCCATGATTGCTCAACAGATTGTTTGGTTTCATATGTTAACTCTCTTTTCAATCACCAGGTTCCAGATGCTACCAGGATCCCGGCCAGGCTTCCCTAGTGAAGACCCCACCATTGTGTCCTGGAGCTCAGCTTCCCCAGAGACACACCTTACTAGGGAAAGAGAGAGGCAGACTGGGAGTATGGACTGACCAGTCAATGCCCATGTTCAGCAGGGAAGCAATTACAGAAGCCAGACCTTCTACCTTCTGCAACCCTCAATGACCCTGGGTCCATGCTCCCAGAGGGCTAGAGAATGGGAAAGCTATCATGGGAGGGGGTGGGTTATGGAGATTGGATGGTGGGAATTGTGTGGAGTTGTACCCCTCCTACCTTATGTTTTTGTTCATTAATCCTTTCTTAAATAAAAAATTTAAAAAAATACTTTATCAGGGAAATGTTAATTTAGAATACTGCTCTTGTTACATGTAGACAGTTTCATATCAAATGTCAGTACACAGTCCACTAACTTACCCTCTTCCTCCTCTAAGGACACTGGTTTTCCACCCCACTGGCTTTTCATTTTCTTTCTGCATGCTCCCTTTAGAGTCCTTGGATCTGCTCTGCTACAATAGGCCACAGTTGGTATTATTTTTAGTAGCATTTTATAAAATCAACTGCAGCATATTTTGTACTATTAAAACAAAACATAGAATGCTTTCTCAGCATTGAAATTTGACTCACTCAGATTCCAGAGTTTATTTTTATAATTATGGACAATAGTATGATTATGTAGGCTGAGGGGAAAAAAGATTACAAAAATTTTATTAGTATAGATGAAAATTAATGTAAGGATATACAAAAAATGAAAATATATATGCCCATGATATATGCACACATATTTTAAATACCAGTATGTATATTAATTCTAATAATCATTTCTTTGTTTTATAGTCCCACAACACCTAAGCCTTCTTCAATGAGGTGA
Organism: Erinaceus europaeus; assembly: GCF_950295315.1. NCBI lineage: Eukaryota > Metazoa > Chordata > Mammalia > Eulipotyphla > Erinaceidae > Erinaceus > Erinaceus europaeus. The sequence goes on from NC_080166.1 coordinate 106,199,044, forward strand.
AGGCCAGATTTGAATTTTGGTTGTACATATGGTAAAAATATATACTAATTTTTAAGGGATGCATATTTTTAAATTAATTCATAGAGATAGAGAGGGAAATAGACACCTGCAGCCTTGCTTCACCACTTGTGAATCTTCCCCCCTGCAGGTGGGGACCAGAGGCTTGAACCTGGGTCCGTGCAGACTGTTGTGTGTTCTCTTTTTTAAAATATTTGTTTATTATTTATTTCATTTTGTTGACCTTGCATTATTGTTGTAGTTATTATTGTTGTTATTGATGTCGTCATTGGATAGGACAGAGAGAAATGGAGAGAGTAGGGAAGATAAAGAGGGGGAGAGAAAGACACCTGCAGACCTGCTTCACTACTTGTGAAGCAACTCCCCTACAGGTGGGGAGCTGGGGGCTCCAACCAGTATCCTTACGCGTGTCCTTAGGCTTTGCTCCACCTGCTCTTAACCCGCTGCACTACAGCCTGACTCCCTATTTTTACATTTTTTTCAGCGTGTTCTCTTAATCAGGTATGCCATCACCTGGCCCCATGTACTAAATTTTAACAGCACTTAATATTCTTTGGAATGAATTGTTTATGCCTAGAAGGTGATTTAAGTGATCAGAAACTACTATAAATGCCTCTTTCTCTAATTACTAAGATTCCATATAATAAAAATTCTGAAAAGTACCTTTATCTAACTTTTCTAAGCAGTCCCCTAATCCTATGGCAGAGAGGATATATCATATCAGTCATAGCATCAGTTTTTATACATCCCCTAGTCATTTAAGATTAGACCAAAAACCATTCTCAGGTGACCCATCTGAATTTCCAGATCATGACATTAAAAAATAGTATCAGCTAGCCTGAGGGTTGCAGCTGCTATTTCCTTCCTTCTGCTAATGTTAAAGCTGTGAAGTTTGCACTGGGAAAGGAACACATAGCTTCCATTTTCCCAATGCCTAAGATTACTTTTTTTTTTCTTTCAGAGAACTGAGCCCTACAGATCACTGGTAATTTGAATTTCTCTAAGAAGCCGCCATAGCAAGTGAAATATATATACAATCATTATTCTCAAAATACAGAATAAACGTGCTCTTTTAAAAAACGTGTTTTTTAAATAGGCAAAAATGCAGAAGGAGTGAAGAATAAATGCATCGGAGCCCAGTGGCAGAAGCAAATAACAACAACAACAAAAATAACAAATCACCCAGCTATGAGATCTGTTTCACTGTATTATTCAACTGCTTTCTAACAATCATTTCCCCATCACTACCCCCTAGTCATCATCTACATACTTTTGGTAAAAGCCAAAATATATACTGTTTATACTGATTTCAGACTGTGAATCAATCAGTATAATTTGCATGTAGATACAGTATTATGGGGAACCAGTATCTTACTTTCTTTACTGAAAAATGAATATGAAACCAACCCAAAATAGAAATGTATACTTCTTGTTAGGACAAACTATTTTGAAATTGTATGATCAGGTTATAAATCCATATGTGTTTCCGAACACTGATCCAGATACATTATGATAGAATTACATTATGGAGAAGACTGACAATATTATAGCAGCTGTTTCTTCTGTTAATCATTTTTTAAAAAAATTATTAGGGGATTAATGGTCTACTGTCAACAGTAAGGGCGTGTTCAGGGTGGTATGGTCGTAGACAACTTTCTACATTTCCATTGGACTTCCAGTAGGTCCTCCTCTGCCATCATGTTTCAGACCTGAACACCCCCCCAGCATTTGTTTGATTATTTCTAATAATTTATACTTATGTTCTGATAATTAAATTAAATATATTTACTAGAGCATATATGTCCATGAGTATGATAATTTCATAATAAAATAGTACACATAATTAGTTTTGATGAAATAATTGGCAATATGTAGTTTTAAAGTATGGAAGAAATTATAGAATGAAGAATTTGACTTAATTTCAAATGAAACACAGATCTATTAAGTATTTTGTTGAAACACAGGCACAGTGCTCTATACTAAAAAACACAGAATTAGAAGATATTTGTGACTATATCAATGGGATGTGATAAAATAATAGATAAGGTCATTACTGTATGTTGAGGTGAGTTCTAGAATGAAGTTATGTTTGCAGGGTACATGTTGATAAACCACTACAGGTGGCACTTAGTCATGAAAAGTTTTCAAAGAGATGCCAGTAGTTCTAAGTATCAGAGTTGTCTAAGCAGGCATTTTATTTGATTTTAAAAAGAGTAACATGGGGTCTAGTAGTATACACACTCTAGAGTATACACATTACAATGTGCAAAAACCCTGGTTCAAGCTCCACACCTCACATACAAGGGAAGCTTAGAATAAAGGGTAACATTGGACTGGGAAGACAGCATAATGATTATGCAAAAAAAAAATTTCATGCCTGAAGTTCTGAGGTTCCAGGTTCAATCCCCAACACCAGCATAAGGCAGAATTGGTCTGTTCTCTCTCTGAACAGAAGTGCTCTGTTCTTTCTCTGTATCATTCTTTTATTAAAAATGAGTATTAATATGGATAAATACCACATACATATGAGAAATGTATTTTAGTTATCTCAAAGACTAAAAAATACATATACATACATTGGTGGAATCAGGATGCCATTCATATGTCATTTCATTGCTCTGGGTCACTTTTTTTTTCATTCACACAGATTTGGGGGTGGGGAGTGGGGTAAAGGCGACAGCACCAAATTTTCCCCAGTTGTCATAGTACTTTCTCTGTGGTGCTAGAGCTTTAACCTGGTTTGGGATCCTGAAATGTGCAGTCTTTCTATCCAATGTACCCAGTAAGCTATCTGCACTGCCCCCCCCCCACCACCACCCCAGCTAGGTCTGAAATACATGTATTTCTTATAAATCACAACATTGCCCCACTTTCTGTTTTGCATAAGATACCTGTGACTATTACAGAATCTTACATAATCAAGCACCTTGTTAAATGTAATGATTCATTGCCTACAGTAACCAGTTAGTGTTCTTAGTACAGTTTGGTTTGCTATGACTAAAATTCAAATGTGTGTAGACCATAAACCTTGGACTCACACCTCCTCTGCCATGCGTATGCCCCAGGTTCAAGTCTGGCCCCTACTGTACTAGAGAAAGTTTTGGTGCTATTGTGTCTTTCCCTTGTCACTGTCTGTTTTTCTACATCTCTTAAGAGAAAGTCAGTTCAGAGAGGGAAACTGGTGACAATAAACAAAATGCCTTTATCTCTCGTATATATGGAAGGTAGAAATCCAAAACCACGGCTCTGGCAGGTTCAATAACTGGTAAGGGTCAGCTTCCACAAATATACATTTGTCTTTTTCACTGTGACATATATATATATATATATATATATATATATATATATATATATATATATATATCACAGAAAAAACAAAAAAGATGTCAAGACTTTTCAGACAAACCAATACTCACATTGGATCAATACTCATGGCCAAACCACCATCACATTAGTTGTTAGATTTCAACATACTTACAGTTGGGTATAAACATTCATTCCATTATAATAGCCAGTTGTATTTTTCTTATGTGAAAACAAACAACACCAGCAACAACTTTTTAAAATGCCTCCACGTGAACATTAGCCACTTACTATTCTGGGAAAAAATGGAGTCTATAAACAGGAAGAAAAGTAGAACCAAACTTTTCTAGTACTCTATACATTAGTAGGGTACATTCATCCAGAATAGAAGTGCATACTATTCTTAAATGGGAGATATTTAAGAGTTTCTTCTCTGAATCCCAAACTCCAGTTTTGTTTCTTCAATATCAATGCTTTAGGTAGGTGGTGTGTGTGTGTGTGTGTGTGTGTGTGTGTGTGTGTGTATGTGTGTGTGCATACACGTGTGACTCCCTGTCTTAGCTTTTTGTGGTGCTTTTCTACTGTAAGTTTGTATTTTTACATATGTCTTACCCTTCTAGACTCAGACTTTATTTTAGATAGGGGAAAATTGTCTCCATCTTAATTTAATGTTGTGCCTTTATGAGTTCTGTTTCTTTCCCTGCTTCCATCATTTTTCTCTAGAAATAAAATAGGAATCTGAAGAAGTATATCATAAAATGAAAACTGATGCAGATAATGAATCAGAATGACTTTAAAAAGAACATTTAGAAATGGAAACAATGACGGTTGTCACTGGTAGAGTGCATGGCCTACAAAATATGAGGCCCTGGGTTGAGAGTCCTGGCATTTCTCATTACCAAGAGGTGCTTGGATTTCTCTCCTATCAGTATTTCCAAACGTTAATGAAAAATAACAACAGTGTATCAGTGAATTACAGTATGAAAGAATGTGAGAAAAGCAAAAAAAAAATAAATAAAGACACGTAGGGAAAAAATGTATGGGTTACAGCTTCATCTTTGTTGCATAAAAGATACTTTTTGGACTATCAGCAAAGTTTAATTACTAAGACACAACAGTGGCTTTTTACTTTTCATGACATTTTATATTGACTTCCATAAGCATTTGTTATTTTAAATAACTAATTACAGTATATGCTTATTTTGTCTTAATTCATCATAAACATTTCCTACTTTGTGTTTATAGTGACCATTTTAGTAAGGGCATAATATTCTATGGCCCTAATTTTCTACAACTTACTACTTCCTGATTGCCAGCTGTCCTGACTTCACATGTTTCTATTAAAATGTAAATCTATATTAACAGATAGTTTAATGGGTAGGTCTTTTTATAGAGACTTTAATATTACTTTTAATGTCATCTTGCAGGAGAATCTGCAGGCATGGAGGATATTCTGGATATAAATATAAATGCCAAATGCTTTAGATAAGTCTTATGAAAGCCATTGTTTAAATTAGGGATATTCAAGGATGGTAAGTAGCAAAGTAGTGTATCAAAGATGGTGAATTGTTTGAAGAGAGAAAATATGAATTGAAGTGAAACAGAGTACTTAAATACCTGGGCTCTGTAAATTAACTTTTCTTTCCTTCATCTGCCTTTCCCTCTTATTCCACCTCTCACTCTCTTACTTTTTATCTGCTGTTATTGTTGACAGACTACAAAGGCATCCTAGTCTATTTGAAATTAGCTTTCCAACGGTAAAATTGCTGTTTGAGATGATAACATTTAAAATGATTCCTGTGAATCAGATAGACTATTGTGGGACAGACTGAATTATGCATTGAGTTGCCACACATTGAATACTACTATTTCAAGAACCTTTTTTTTCCCTCCTTTACTTTTAAAAATAGGAATTGATATATAGAAATAATTTAATGTCTCCTTCCTTGCCCATTTCACCTTTTCCTCCTCGTTAGTCTCCTTTCTTTCTTACCTCATCCTCTTTTACTGCTCATACATCTTCCTAAATATGTACACTGAGACAAAAATAACATATTTTAATTGTTTTGTTTATATTTAATTACCAGAAGAGCTTCATCACTGTGTAGAAAACTCATTTTGTATTTAAGAAAAAACACATTAACTTTCGATAGACATATTCCTGCCAAAGACCTTGTTTTGCTATTGCTTTAATTTTTTTTAAGCGTAATTTTCTTTCTCTGTATGTTATGTAATGGAGCTTCTGAAAACACTGGCAATTTCTGCTCATTTTGCCTTGAGCTAGCATGGGCTTTTTCTTCCTTTCTTTATAAGGTAGTGCAATTGCTGAAAAAAAGTTACTGGATAATTCAGTACCAATTTTGCTGCAGCAAAAGGGAAGAATTTTTTAAATTTTTTAATTTTTCCTTTTGTTGCCCTTGTTGTTTTTACTGTTGTTATAATTATTGTTGTTGTCATCATTGTTAGATAGGACAGAGAGAAATGGAGAGAGGAGGTGGAGACAGAGAGGGGGAGAGAAAGACACCTACAGACCTGCTTCACCGCCTGTGAAGCGATTTCCCTGCAGGTAGGGAGCTGGGGGCTTGAACTGGGATCCTTATGCTGGTCTATGCGCTTAACCCACTGCACTACTGCCCAACTCCCTCTAGCTTAAAGTAATTTTAAGGAATATCACCTGTGTGATTCAACTGGTAGAACATGAAACTTGCATGCCTGATGACCCTGGTTTGAATGCACTAGGCCACATATACTGGGATACTACCCTGGTTTCCCTCATGTGAAACTCTACCTCATATGAAATAAGTAAATCTTTAAAAAAAGATAAAGAAGAACCACTACAAGTAGAGTTTTTTTTTAAATCGATTTAACATAATACTATCAAATGTTGGGTTATACTTTTATAGCTATGTGTATGTATATAAGACTTACCACATGTTTGTGGATATTTATACCTTATAATCTCAATTACATTTGTTCTTCATCCATGAATGAAGGTCACCTCTTCCCTGACGTCTTCTCTATTAATCATAATGAATCAAAATAAAAATTTCTGGGACTTCATAGTTCCAGACAGATCTTTCTTTCTGTCTTCTCTTTTCCTTTCTTTTCTTCCTTTCTTACTCTCTTTCTTTCTTTCTTTTCTCTCTCTCTCTCTTTTTTTTTGGAGAGAGAGCAGAAACAGAGACAAAGAGAAAGTGAAAAGCACCATAATCCTAATCCTTCTTAGTCTAAAATGGTGGGGGCCATGGTAGAATCTGGGTTGCATTCATGGCAAAGCAGGTGCATTAAGTAAACTATTTTACTCATCTAGAGGAATTTCTTGTGAGCAAAGAGTATATGAAATTGGTAGAGAATTAAGTAATTTTAAATGAAAGACAACCATGTGACTGGTTGTAGAAATGAGGTCTGTAATAGTTGTATTTCTACTTTGTCATGAATATGTATATGCACATACCTATATATTGGGTATGTGTTCTGCTCTCTCTTACTCTTTGAGGTGAATGGTGTCATTGATAGTTAACTTTGCATCACAAGATTATATATATATATATATATATATATATATATATATATATATGGGGAAATATATCACCTCAAGAGTTAACTCCACTTTTAAGGAACAGGCTTGTTTATTTTGGGGTTTATGCAAAATGCTTATGTTTTGTAGACACATGTCTTTATTGTTATCTCTAAGAACAAAACTGCATTGTTGGAAAGAAAGCTCAGAAGGGAGACTGCATGTCTTGTCAAGCACATGACTCAGGTTTGAACCCTGGTACTACATGGAAGGCGCTATGGAGCCAGAAATTTCACCAGCAGCAGGTGTGATTCTTTGGGGGAAGTTACACAGCATTTATTCAAGATTCTGGGTCACTAACAGTGCTGCCTGTATTGTGTGGTTCTGATTTTCTATTGACTTTAAGGCACAAGACAGTATGAATAGATGCCATCAGGAGTATCCTAGATATTCCCTTTCTCCCTCTTTCTGAAATTCCTGTGTAACAACCCAGTTTTCCCTTTGTTATCAGGATGATTTAACTCAGACACTATGGAAACTCTTGACTTCACATTTTATTCAGAAGCACAAAGAGTTCAACATTGCCAGGTAGTCTGTTTCCTGTTCAATAGAACCATGGTTGTAGCCCTTGTGGATGCATATTTCCCTTTGTACAAAAGTCTATATATAGATCAGCAAAGCCAGAGCTCACAGAATGGAGCATAAATCTTTCCAACAAGTTAGTCAGCATAATAGTGAGTGGGCCTATTCCAAATTTCATTCCTTGATCCCTATCTGAATGAATGTTATCTGTTGACAAAATTGCATCACATACTGGATCCTTCAAAGATAGGAGAATAAAGGCATATTACTACTGTTGAGTCTTACTAAAAGGTATTGATAAAAGAGTAGCTGCTAGAGTAATAACTTCATAACCATTTTAGAAGATGTACTGTTTTTCTCAAGCAATGAAACCACATAAGGAGCAGCAGCTGTAATTAGATTCATAACCTGCTTAAACTCATAAGAATCGACTCTCATTCTGTAAAACCTGTTTTTGGCATCCAATTCTTAAGGACATTTCTTTCAGAAATGTAGTATTGCTTTTCCTTTTTTTTTTTTCTTTCTTTCTTTCTTCCTTCCTTCCTTTTTTTTTTTTTTAGATGAAAACAGTTCTAGTTGTTCCCATGTAGTCTTTCTTTCTGAAATATCAATCTTTTTTTTTTTTCAGAACAATATTACCCAGCTCTGGCATATTGTGGTGCCAGGCATTGAACCTGGTACTTCCAGTGCCTCAGACCTGGGTGTCCCAGATCATTACCAATGTTCCTTTCTTTTCAACCAATAATTTTCACCTTCTAATTTGAGGATCCAAAGTGGATATTTTGTCACTGGGATGTCTATTGAAATTATGAATTCCAGAAGTGGAATAATTGCAAGATATGTCTTGTGAATTATTGGACTCAATATAAGCTGGATATGAATTAAAACATTGATGATCTTTTGGTCCTGTTAAGTCCCTACTCTGAATGGCCTAACAGTGATAGATATATATTTTTTGTATTCAAGAACTTAATTTCATTTTAAAGATAGAATCAAGGAATCTCTTAAATGTTTATTTCCATTTCCCTTAGAATTGTCTCTTTGGTAAATGGCTATATATGCTTTGAGAAAGACCAGGAGAAAGATTAACTACAAGCATCTTTGGCAGCATGGCAGGTAATTTTCTCAAGAGGATTTCTAGGTTCATAGACTGATGTAACTCTGGGAGTTAATTGATGGGCCAGTGATTCTAGTTCAACTTTGTGTAGTTGACCTAGCATGTAACTGTTTATACATGTCAAATAATAATGCTTTTATTCTTTTTTAAGCTCACCATATTTAATTAACTGACCATACCTGTCTATAAATCATCTAACTGCTTTGACTCTTGTTATTAGGTTAATCATGTTGACTTGTCACTGATGGCTAAATAACACCATTTGGCCGGTACTATTCTACTATCCCTTTATCTCCACTGGATTGAGAAAACCAGCTTGTGGATAGCAGTTTGCACAGTAACTTCTGATCTACAGAGTAAAACCATCACAAGATACAGATTCTTTTTTTCTTTTTTTTTTTCCATAATAGACCAAAGATTTTTAGGTTCATTCCCTGAGGCAATCTAACAATAAATAAAATGTTAAAACAGAAAATGAAACTATGATTTAGCTAAATTGGCAACCACTACCTCTTTTGCCTCTATGTGTGCAGAAACAGGCATAGCTCAAAATTTCAGTTACTCAAGAGTTCTCAGAATTTTGTAAAATAACCATAAGGCACTGATTCTTTATAATTGCTGAAAATCATACAAAGTTTACATGGTAAAAAAAAAGTTTCTAAATTTTGGAATGATAAAGCACAAAATGGCAAAATGCAGAGTGAGAGGAATAAATAAATGCACCGAGGGGAACAGATGCATGGTTCAGAAAGTGTTGACTTTGCAAGACTTGTTTTGTTCCCAAGGTCCAAGCATATTCATATTCTTGGATTTCTTAAACTCCAGTTGAGGTTAATACACTCTGTAATACACTCTCTTTGGTTTAAATTGAGTTTCTGTCACATGCAATAAAATATCCTGATTCCCTGAGGTTTTCAAGTAAACTATTAGGAAGAAAAAAAGTACTATGGTGATATGCAAAGTAATGAATAGCAAAGGCATTTCAATCGAAAAAGAAGGCAATGCAGTGTGATTCAAAAGCCAGATTGGAAATCAAATTTTACTGATTCAACATGTCTTCAGAACTTCCATACATCAGTTACTAACTTTAACTGTATTCTTCCCATGCATCAAATATTATCTTTGATATAGTATAAATTAGATGTAAACAGCTCTTCCTTATATGGAGTTTAAATGCTGGTATATTGAGTATTCCAAAGATCCTGTGTGGAGACTGACTGAATGATGTCAGTCTTAATCAAAATTGCAGCTAGTAAGCAGGTATACCATTTCTATAGATATAATAAAGTCATAAGGACTTTGCATATAAGGACATTACCTGTCACAGAGGTAGAAATTACTAAATATTAACAGGTAAATGACTTTAATTCTAATATTAGCAAATCAGCCATTGTTATCTCTAAAGGTACTATTATCTTAGTTGATAAGGACTCCAAATTAAGAATAAAGTGTTATATGACTATGTCAAAAAATGAGCAGCTGCAGATACTTTTCATTTCCTTTCCTAGACTCCTAGCTTTATTCACAATAATAAATTGCCAGTGAAACTTTAAAAACACGAAGAGGCTTAAACATTGAGAAGCTCCTTCAATAAAATGAAAGCCATTGTTGGAAAAGTCCCACAGTAGCATGTGCGGTAGCCATTTTTTTATTTGTTAGTTTGTTAATTGCTACCCGGATTATCACTAGGCCTCAGTGCTTGCACTATTATTTTACTAGGTAGGTCAGGGAGAGGTTGAGAGGGGAAAGAGAAAGATACACATCTGAAGCTCTACTTCACTGCTTGTGAAGAGCCACCCCCTGAAGGTGGGGAATGGGGCTTGAACCTGGTGATATGTGCCCGTCAACTGAAAGAGCCACCACCTGGCCATGAGATAACCATTTTGTACAAGGTTTTCTTTTGATTTTCTTCCCTTCCTTTCATCAATTTTTTTCTCCCCCTGGAAACTAAATTATAAGTGGAATTGCAGCAGCCACCTTATAAATTTGTGGATGGAAATGACTTCTTATAGACTAACAGCAGAAAGACAGTCTTGGTGTTAATTGATTACACAGATACAAACCCAGTTGTCAGATATTTTCTTCTCAGCATCTTTATGAAAAAGAGTAAATCATGTATTATGCAAACTTAATTTCTCTCATATAAAGTTGGCTTTTAGGGAATAATGAAGTAAGGCTAGTGAAAGAAAAAAAAAAAAAAACCTCTAAAGATAGAAAGGAGAAATCTCAGTTATGAACAGTTACCAGTTTGTCACCTTTTTTTTGGGGGGGGATAGTGACTTTTTTTACCTTTTACTGAGGGGATTAACGGTTTACAGTACCTTTGTTGACACGTGGGTATACTTTCTCATTTCAACATGACAGGTATCTGCAAAACGTTCAAGCACTTTCTTCTAATCTAGATTTTAAAAATGAATTTGCATTATGAAAGAGGAAATGTACTTAGATAATATCACATTTTAGGTACAAAAATACAGTGCTTGCTAAAAAGTGGCTAGAAACCAACAAGACTAAAGAACATATGCCAATCAGCAATAAGGAGTTACTCTCATCTAAAGGTTAAAGCATTTAAACCCTAAGATCTGGAAAAACCTTGCCAGTGCTGGACTACTTCCTTGGCATTTATCTTGTCATTTAAAATCTTCACAGCATGCAATATATTGGTCATGTTCTTCTTGCTCTATAGGAGACTGGAAGACAAGTGAGAAAACTATGTAGAGTAGGAGGAAAAAGAGAAAAGATCACTGGTCTCCCTGCTACCTCCCTGGTGGCATACAGTAAGAGTCTTGGGCATAGGTATAGAACTCTCTCTATATAAAACATTTTTATAGGGAGGGGATCTTGAAACATGGAGGGTATGGACAAAAACAATGGAAGGAAAGACAAAGGCAGTAAGATACTGCTGATGCTGGAAAAATGGAGTGATGGAAAACTAAATCTCATATTTTGATGTTAGAAAACAGTTGTCAAAGGAAAGCTTTTTTTTTTTTTTTTTTTAACCAGAGCACTGCTCAGCTTTGGCTTATGGTAGTGTGGGGGACTGAAAAATCTGAGCAGTGTTCTAGTAAAAATATAAATAAATAAAAAACCTCTAAGATTTGATTTCTTTTATTGTGCAAATGACTACTTATATCTTTTGAAAGGCTTACAGAATACTTGAATAGTTCACAGTTTGGTGTCTGAGTAAACATCCAATCCATTGCCAATTCTTATTTCAACCAACTGAGATTGCAAACTTCTGGGAGATGGAAGCAATCTTTCAATACAGTTCACCTTGAAGATATAGCATTTTGCCTTATGTAATATACATACTTAAATCAGAGTACTGCTCAGTTCTGGTTTATAGTGATGCTAGTGACTTAACCTGGGACCTTTGGTGCCTCAGGCATGAAAGCCTTTTTACATAACCATTATGCTATCTCCCCAGCCTTCAGTATAAATTGTTGAATGATGTATTTTTTTTTAATTGCCACCAGGGTTATTGCTGAGGCTTGGTGCCAACACTATTAATCCACTGCTCCTGGTGTCCCCCTCCCATTTTTTTTTTAATTAGATAGGACAGAGAGGAACTGAGAGACGGTGGGGATATAGAGAGAAGGAGAAGTACACCTTTAGACACTTTTTCTCTGCTAGACAAGTGGCCCCCCTGCAGGTAGGGAGTGGGGTCTCAGTCCCAGATCCTTGAGCTTGGTAATAGGTGCACTTAACTGGGTGTACCAACACCCAGAGCCCAATCATCTATACTTTTAATAATTTGAGTACTTAAAATATACATTGTCCTAGGAGCAAAATATATGGTGGTATACTGGACAGAAAATGGAATAAAAAGTTCTCTATATTTAGAAGGAAAAAACAACCCAAGATTTACTTTTATATTCAGAGTTAATGTCTGCTAAATGGCTTATTTTTTTTCTCCAAAATTACTGCTTGTTTCTTCCATACCACAGAAAATATCTCCTGTTTTACAAAAAGTGCAAAAATAATCTGGATTAAATTATGCCTGTTTTGAGAATAGTCTCAAAATATCAGCATCTGTTTATTGCTGTATACCAGGGTTCTTAAGGCCTACACTTTAATGACCTTAATCTTGAAGATTTATTCACATAATATGCAGTATTATGATGATAGTACAGAAATATTCTGAGAAGAAATTGAAGACATGTTTATGATCAAAAATCTAATTTAGTCACATGATAAGTAGGCAACTACCTACCACACAATGGTCAGAATTACCCCTTTGGTGTATGTGTGAAGTTGGATTACTTCATTGCTCAAAAACTTCCAATGTCTGTAGACCATAAATTACCACATATCTTGTTTCTTTAATCTCATCTCCTGACCACCCTTTCGTTTTCTTTTGAAATATAAATTCCATCAGTTTTTTTTCTCTCTGCTTCTGCACTTCCAGTTCCCCCCACCCAAAAAAAAGAAAAACTATACATAATTCACTGCTAATTTTAAAACATGTATGGTGGTATATACCAAATAGAAAATAGAAAAAAAATTCTAGATTTAGGAAAAAAAAGATTTACATATTCAGACTTTGTCTGTTTTGATAGCTTAAAAAAAATCATGATTATGGAAGTCGGGTGATAGTGCGGCGGATTAAGTGCACGTGGTGCAAAGCACAAGGACCAGTTTAAGGATCCCGGTTCAAGCCCCTGGCTCTCCACCTGCAGGGGAGTCTCTTCACAGGTGGTGAAGCAGGTCTGCAGGTGGCTGTCTTTCTCTCTCTATCACTGTCTTCCCCTCCTCTCTCCATTTCTCTCTGTCCTATCCAACAACGACGACATCAACAACAATAAAAACAAGGGCAACAAAAAGGAAATAGATATTTTTTAAAAAATCATGATTAATAAACTCAAATTATTATTATTCTCTAAAGTAAGGGAAAATTCCTATGGTAATTTACACACATGGCATTTAGTGACATTAACTTGCCACATAATATCAAAAACATCAGTCAAGTGGAATTAAGCAGAGAGCTTTTAAAAAGAGGTGCATTTACCAAAGGGAAAGGGCACAATAAGTCAGAGTTTCACATGCCCTCTGCTGTGCAAATACCCTGATTTCCATTCAGAATTGAATTCAGGAGAAATAGGCCTAGTACACCAGGAAGCATAAACAAGCTTAGTGAGTATATTCTGACTGGCTTCTAGCAGGTCTCCTAGTCTAATTGTGATAACACACAAAGCTATAGGGATATTAAATACACATTTTATTTTCTCATGGATTGGTAGATGCTATTTCTCACTACAGAAAGAGATACAGCTCATTAAGGTGATCTGTGTTTCCATACATCTCTTCACAGTGACACAATAACACAATGATTTACCATCTAGTTTTAGGATTTGAAGTATTGGTGTTTAACTGAAAAATGGTACCAGTTGCCTACTGAGTGATCTTACATTTGTTTTTCTGTTACTGGTGTTTTGTTCACTTTTGTTTGTTATGAAGATAACTTAAAAGGAGCTAATTATTGATTTTACCAAAATATCAGCCACATGAACTTATATTAATAGATGCTAGTGATATATATAAACATGATCTTACACATTCCTTGAAAAGAGCCTAGATAACTTATTTATGTTTACTAATTTGCATAATTATACATAATTATTTTTCATATATTTCTTTTTTGAGATTTATTAATAAGAGAAAGAGAAACAGAGCATTACACTGGCACATGCTATTCTGGGGATTGACTTGGGAGCTTATATTTGTGAGTCTAACACTTTATCCAGTGTGCCTCTTCTCAGGTCATTTTTATTTTATTTTATCTATTATTATTTTTTTTGCCTCCAGAGTTATTGTTGGGGCTGAGTGCTGCTTCTATAAATCCACCACTCCTGGTGGCCATTTTTTCTTTTTTCTTTTTTTTTCTATTTTTATTTGACATAACAGAAATTAAGAGGAGAGGAGGAGATCACGAGGAAGAGAAAAAGACACCTACAGACTTGTTTCACTGCCGGTGAAGTATCAGCTGCAGGTGGGGAGCTGGGGCTGAACCTTAGGGCCTTAAATATAGTATTATATGTGCTTAAATGGGTGTGCCACTGCCCAGCCCCTCCAGGTCAGTTTTAAAGGAAACAATACTTTATCTTGCATATTATGCTTTATTGAGTAGACACTGATGAAAAAAAAAGGCATGTATTTTTAAGTCTCGAATTCTGGAATAAAGACACTGCTCTGAAATACATTAATTATTGTCAATCATAACTGATAAATTAGTGATTTCCTCCAAGTTATTTCAGTATCTAAAATAAGAGCATAGACATTGGTGAGTGTGTGGTGACTTACATGCACCAAGTGTGGATATGAAAATATTTCTGAAGTATAATAATTCTTTTTTATAATTAATTTTTATTATCTTTATTTATTTGATAGATACAGCTAGAAATGAGAGGGAAGGAGGTGATACAGAGAGAGACAGAGAGACACCTGCTGCCCTGCTTCACCATTTGTGAAACTATCCCCCTGCAGGTGGGACTGGAGACTCGAACCTGGGTCCTTGCACACTGTAACATGTGCACTCAACCAGGTGTGTCTCCACCCAACCCTCCCTGAAATGTAATAATTCTATAAAAATATTTAATCAGTAATAATAACATTAAAATGGTATTCTATCAAATTGATCCATCATAATTTATCAATTTACTTGTATATTTGAGTTGTTTCCAACTATAATGAATATCATGCAAGATTTATGTGACAATATAGGTTCTCAACATTTTTTTCTTCTGTATCATCTGACATTCTGTATGCCTCTTCATCTATACTAGCTAAAGCATTCAGTTAAGGCAGAATCTAGCTTATTTCAGCAACATCATTAACCAGTATTTTCTACAGTTTAAATTCTAAATTTCAAAAAATGTAACAATGAAGGAACTAACACACTGATGGATTAGGCCAGTTAACCAAGGTTTACTAACTCATGTGCATTAAAGATAATACGATCAACAACAATTCCGTTCTCCATGATTTATTAAATATAATTAAATATTGTATATTAGGAATCTTAAATATACCATTCTATATCATCATACTACAACATCATATAGCCACCTATATTCACTATTATATCATCACATTTAACATTATAAAATAATGATATAATGGCCTATAGAAATACTCAGTGGTAAACTACCTAAAGAATGGTACAATTACACTTGAAGAGATAAGAGATATATGTTATCAGGATACATTTTGCTAAAGACTTTAACGTAAAATATATATCTTAAAGAAATCACAGGATAAAGTTATTTATAAACTTCATAGTTTTAGCACCATGACAGCCCTTCCTAACCCCAAACAAATAATAATGGTTTGTTGAATATTTGCTTTGCACTAAAGTATTTTAAAAAATTACCTGTCAACTTAAACATTTTACCTCTTGTGATTTTTCACCCACAAAAATATCAAGATTATTGTCTTGCAAAGAATATTTTAATTGCACGTGTGGGAGGGCTAACATTTAAAGTATAAATATGTGAGCATGCCCATGTGAATCCTATTCTACTTCCTTTTCTCTTTCAGGTTAGACCAAGCTATCTATCCTTGCTAGTTTAAGAAGCTAAAGTAGAACTGCAAAGGGATATTTAATAATTTAGTTATTAGCTTTAAAGTCTTCAAAGAACCTAAGATGTTTGTTTCAATTATACCTGCTGAACTATGTTTTTAACTGCTGAGGATACTAAATACTCTCAAAGCCAGATTTTTTGAGAAATTTATATAGAAAAAGATTTGATGTGGAAGGCTAGAAAATTATTCAAAAGATATGAAATTAGGTAATTACTGATACCATATATTCCCAGACAGCAGGTATGATAACAAGGTTATCGAGTAGAGACAGAATGGGTCTATTAATAATCAGGACTAAGGTACCCAACAGAGATTCTCTGAGGCTTAGTTGATAAAAATGTCCTATGTGGTTGAAAACGCACATGAATCTGAGCAGCTAGGACATTCTGACTGGAAAATAAGGAGCCTTCACAGGATATGATGTATTGTGCAACATCAACTATAAAATGAATGAGGGTGTTTCAGCTGAGACTGGTATAAACAGTGATAGATTCTGGGATTCTGGGAGACAGAAAATGCCATCCAGGAAGCTAGGTGGCAGCACATCTGGTAGAGAGCAGGTGATACAATGCTCAGTGATCTGGACTTAGTCCTCTAGCTCCCACCTGCAAGGGTGGGGAAGGGGGAAGAAGGCTTCAGGTATATGTCTCCCTCTCCCTCTCCCTCTCCCTCTCCCTCTCCCTCTCCCTCTCCCTCTCCCTCTCCCTCTCCCTCTCCCTCTCCCTCTCCCTCTCCCTCTCCCTCTCCCTCTCCCTCTCCCTCTCCCTCCGAATTTCCACCTTACGTCATCACAATCTGTCTCTATCCAAAATAAATAAATAAAATACAAAAGAAAGAAAAATGCCGTCCAAAATGTGTACCAGGTTGTACTATTTCTCAGTGAAACTCAGAACTGAGGAGGCTAAGATTGATCATCTGGAAAAGGACCTGCTTTGCCTTGTATGTGACCCAGGTTTGAACTCTGGCTATTGCGGTACTGGTAGAAATTTGGATTTATGATTTTTTTTCAACAGAGATATTATTGGAGGTTAGTGCCTGCATGACTCCACCACTATCAGTAGCTTTTTTTTTTTTTAATAGAGGGTAAGAAAGATGGAAAGGGAGGTGAGGCAAGAGAGGACAAAGACCATAGAACCAGTTCACTGTTAGTGAAGCATTACCACTGGGGGCACTCCCATGTGGTAGCTGGGGCTTGATTTTGAGTCTTGTTGCACAGTAACATGTGTTCTACCAATCACCTCCTGCCCCTGTCACTCTTTCTATTTGTGATAGTCAAATCCTGAAGATGACAAACACAGAACATCAGACACAAGCATCTGGATGTTAGCTGTCATACATAAAAAAAAAAGGGGGGGGGGAGAGAAAAAAGTAAAGAAAGAAGTAGCAAGTACTGGCAAGGTGGTGTTGGAAAAGGGACATTTTACATAGTTGGTGGGATTGTAAATTTGTCTACCCCCATATGGAAAAGTCTGGAGATTGCTGAGTATTAAAAAGAGAGAATCCATGCAGTAATTCTTCTCCTAGGTACCTATCTAGAAGAATACAAAAAAAAAAAATTACCTGAAGAGATCTGTACATATCTATGTCCATTGTGGCCCTACTTATAATGGCCTACTTATAATGGTCCTACTTATAATGTGACCAACAACAGATGACTGATTAAAGTAAGTGTGGTAAATATCCCTGATGGAATAATACACAGATGTAAAAAAAAAAAAAAAAGGATAAATACTGTCTTTTTCTGCAGCATGAATAGAATTAGAGGGAATAATGGCAAGTGAAATAAGTCAGAAGGAAAACACAAATATTATCACACTCATAGGTAGAATTTAAGTAATGAAGAAAGTGAAAGTACAGGGTGAAATATTAATAGATTGCCTCCTGTTTTAGCAAATCTAAAGATTCAGAAGGGGAGATTGGGAAGGAGCAAAAGGAGAGGGGAACAGCATAAGTGTGCTGGCACCTAATGGGGTGAGAAGTGCAACTTTACCCCTGGATAAAAGCCTTACATCATCATCATCAGTAAAATTAAATACAAAATATAAATCACAAAAGTAAGCCCAGATACACATTCATTCATGTGGATGTGTGTACATGTGCATACAATACACACACAGAGACACAGAGAGATACACACTACTGTTTACTATAAAGGTAAAATAATGCTAAGAGAGTAGGGAGTTGGGTAGTGCCTCAACTGATAGGGAGCACACATTGCCATGCACAAGGACACAAGTTCAAGCCTACTGGTCTCCACCTGCAGGAAAGAAGCTTCGCAGGTGGTAGAATAGTTCTATATCTGTCCCTCCTCTCTCTCTCTCAGAGAGAGAGAGATACAGAGAGAGACAGAGACACAGAGAGAGAGACAGAGAGAGAGAAGGAAGAAGTAAATGAAGTAGAAAAGCAAAATGAGAAAAGAAAAGATGGCTGTCAGGAACAACGAACTTGTACAGTCACTAAGCACCAGTGGTAACTCTGGTGACAAAAGAAAAACAAAGCAAAAGTTTAAGGTAATAATAGGAAAGTAAACAAATGAAAATAGTTAATGTACCTAAAAAATTGGTAGAACTAAATCAACGCATTGAGCTCAATTTTTATTGAGGAAGCTAAAAGCTGTCCTATGCCAACCAATTCCAAATGATCCTTCCTGAGAAGCAGAAAAGTGGGAATCACTTCTCTGTCACTGATTCAGTGTTGTCCCTAAAGTTCAAGTTCTAAGTACTCCCAAGGTGGCAAAATGGACTCAGAGTGACAGAGTCCCTGGCAACATGAAAAAGTCCTCAGCAACATGAAAAAGTCCTCAGCAATAAAATGCTTTTGGTTGTAATGACAACCAAAGTTATATAGTGTATACTGAGTTGGTGCTTACCAGAGGATAACAATCAGTCACCTGTGTGGGGGAGATATCTTAATGGTTATGCAAAAAGCCTTCCATGCCTGAGCCACCTAAGGTCCCAAATGTAATTCCCAACACTACCATAAGCTAGAGCTGAGCAGAACACACACACACACACACACACACACACACACACACACACACACACACTAAAATACAGAAATGCAGAATGAGACACCTTGTCATCTATCCCACAAAACAGGTTCACAAGTGCCCTGCATAAGATATAGTTTATTCTGCATTGATTCTACCACAACAGTAAGAGTAATAGTCATAATTTAATTTCAAAAAGAAAAGAATTAATTCAATTGGCAATTCTGAGTTTGTATCTAGTTGAAATACTGTCTCCTAGTAGGAGTATCTTTCTTGGGAACCAGAGATTCCAGTCCAGCAAAACTTCACATTTCAGACAGAATTAAAAAGTGGTCAGTTGTATCACATGAGTTATAGTGATAGGGGCCCATCATTAAATCTATTCCTTAAGTATTGGACATAACTTCTCTATCTATATAGGACATACTGCTAAAAAATCATGGACTCAGAGATAGGAGCCTAAACTACAGGATACCTTCCCTAAGACAGTCTGTTCTATAGTGACAATTTGATTAATGCAACCATGGAAATGTGTCAATTACTCAGTTACAAGTGCTTCACTTTTTTTTGTGTGCTCCCTCTCTTGAGAAAGGCATTATTTCATGGGATAATGATATCAATAAATCACCCATTCTATGAACTCTTGGATACTGTTGTTATATGCAAGAGTTGCAGATAAGTCAAAGCCAAACCCAGATTTGTTAATCTGAGTCATAATAAATACCTGACACCAGTAAGGAATGAGTCTAATATAATTAGCTTGTCATCAATAATTGAAAGATTCAACAGTTGTACAAACTAGAGAAACCCTGGAGAGAAAATGTCCTTTCTACTGGGGTATGTAAAATTCTCATCTTTAATCACAATGGCTATATATTATTCATTTTTTTTTTAAATATTGGCATTGCTGAAGGCAATCCCTGGCTGAGGTCTAATGAATGGTTTTTAGAGACACATTTATGTAAGAGACCCAGCCTGAGGGTCCACATCCCCGTTCACACACTTGTCAAGAAACCTTTTCTCTCAATATTCCTAGTCTTCTTTCAATGCTTCTAAACAATTAGCCAATATAATCACTTTTTTTCAGTTCCTTCAATATGTTTCAAACTGATACTAGGTGCAGTATTCAAAGTACTATGAATGGGAAGTACCCTCAACATGAATTCACCTCTAAGTAATTATCTGAGTAGTGATCTGAGCAGCAGCAGATATTTTCCCCTTATACCACAGACCTGAGCAAAGCCATTTGTGAGTCAGGCCTTTTGCAATTATGTGGCCTAATACAAAACCCAACTGGGTCATAGTCCACTCTAAAATGGGGGCATATAGAGGCTAGTATTATGTACACACAGGTTATAATTTTATTAAACCAGTTTGTGTTAACTGGACCCTCTTGGGGTGAAATATATATGTATTGTTTAAATTGTACAATGTGTTGAGGTTGTAGCAAACAAACATTAAGACTTGACAGTTCTACACCTACCCAGCTCATGATGCGCTAGCTGCAGTCTCTTACTAGTCCGTGTTCAGGCATTCATTCTCTGCTAGGGTTCATTAGCATGTCAAAATCTGCTTTATACAGAGGAATAGTTTTCTGCTGATGATAGCAGGAACTTCTGAAGCAAGAACAGATAATATGCTAACCATGTTTCAACTCTCTAAAGGAGTCTAGACTTGCAAAACAACAAAGTATTCCTAAATACCATGGATACTTCTAGCAATTTGAGAAACCTATGGTCTGACTATTTGGGCTACAAGTGTTATAACTAAGCTGTATTGTGTGACCTTCTTTTATTCCAGATCTCCTTAAAGCAAACAACTTTTTAAACCTCTAGTAATTTCTTTGGATTCAGTTCCCCAAGCACCATGCTCAAAAATCCAGCAAAGTTTGCAAGTGCTCTCCTTCCTCTTCCTCTGCAGCAGCAAATGCATACTGCAGCAACTTTTTTGATCTTGAGAACAGGAATAGGATATAGACTATTAGTTATGGTAACCTGTAAATTTATTCTATCTCTTGAACCTAATATTTATGATTTTTTTACCTTGATGTGGGTAAAGGAATACAGTACTAAGGGTTCCAGGTAAATCTTTCATTTTGTTCTTATCCTAGTTCTTGGAATGAAGGTGAAGATCATTACAACACTAAAGTATGTCTGTACTCATAGAAATGAACTTAGGGCAGTAACAGGCCCATGGATATCTCTGGGAGATTTACCTGAGCAAGTTTGTTATTTTTTAGGATCTAATATCCCTACAGCAATAGAGAACTGACACTGTATTAAAGATGAAAGAAAGTAGAACTGATTGTACATTCTTAGTGCAGACATTCTGATGACCCTAACTTTAAGCAACTGATTTGTAACCACAAGTGTATATACATTATACAAATGTGCCACAGTTTTCCAGCTGGTCATTTATGTAGTTAAGAAGAGAAAGAGTTCAAAGTAAGAAATTTGACTGGTAATCTGCAAATTAATCATAACAAAAAAAAATTCCTGGAGAATTCTGTGTATCAGCTACTATTCTAGATGATTAACAGACCATATATTTTTTGCAAGAGTTGAATAGACTAGGCTGCATATAATATTATGCCATATGTAAAGTTATGTTCTAAATGGTCACATTACAAAAAATTAATTTAGTAGTCAATAGTTTATGTATAAGTAAAAACACTACATATTACAACCCATCACGTAAAAAGTCATTGTTTTAGCAGAAGGTCAGAGTTGATTTTCTTTAGAGGATATAGCAATGGGGCTATCAACTATACATAATACTCTTACAAGATCAAAATGAAAGGACTGGGACAATCTAAGTATAATGTGAAATGGAAGTGATCTCCTTATAACATTTAAAAATTTGGTATATGCCTGGGTAACCATTTTTACTAGGAAAAGATAATAGGGAATTAAAACACACACACACACACACACACACACACACACACACACACACACACACGGATTAACTTGTTTTGCTATTGTGTAATCCATTCTTTTTATATAAGAAAACAAAAATCTGAAAGGATTTACCCAGTAAAACAGTAGGAAAAATAATGATAACAAAAGCAACCTGGAAGCTAAAGAAGTAATTTTGGGATTAACCAGTATTACTGAGTTATGTATGAACTGCTGGCATCTGCAAACTACTTCACTTTGGGAAATTAATTTCATGCTTCCCTACTCCTGCACAACTCCAGGCTGAAGGGTCTCTTTGAGATTTGGAATGGTCAAGGGAATGTCAAAAATGGTAACTGAAGAAATCCAAGAGAAAAACTTCCAATATTAATAGTAGTCGTTTATTTTTTTAGTTACTACATAAGCCACATTATGGAAGTTAGTTGCAAACTATGGTTTAAGAAAGAACAAAAATCTCTTACTTTTCCTAGAGAAGTAATTTCTCATTTTGAGAAATAAATCCATCACAAATTTTTCATAAAAGCATGTGAAATATGAAACAGCTGCAGTGATAGATAGGGTCCTGGACCCAAGCATGAGATCTCAAGCTCAAGGCTTGGCGTTACATATGTCAGGGAAATGCTCTGATTCTCTCCCTTTCTCATAGACAAATCTTTAAAATGTGAAACAAAATTATTTAAAGTAAAGTATATTTCAGTGCTTGATATGTTTATAATAATTAAAAATTTTATGGATCAGATTTTTTTTTTTTGCCTCCAGGTTTTTCTCTGGGTTTAGTGCAGGTACTAAAAATCCATTGCTTCTGGTGGCCATTTTTTCCATTTTATTGAATAGGACAGAGAGAAATTGAGAGGGGAGATAGGAGGGAGAGAGGGAAGAAAGAAAGAAAGATGCATGCAGAACTGTTTCACTGCTTGTGAAGCATCCCCACTGCAAGTGGGAAGCTGGGGGGCTCAAACCTGCATCCTTGAGCAGGTCCTTTGTTAGGCACTAGGTGTGCTTCACTGGGTGTGCCACCTCCCAGCCCCCTGAATTTTCTAATTAGACTTTTTTCTTTTTTCCCCCTTCCTCCCTCCCTCCCCTTCCCTCCCTCCCTCCCTTCTTCCCTTCCCTCCTCCCACCCTTCCTTCCTTCCTTCCTTCCTTCCTTCCTTCCTTCCTTCCTTCCTTCCTTCCTTCCTTCCTTCCTTCCTTCCTTCCTTCCTTCCTTTCATTCTCTGTTTCGTTTTGCCTCCAGGGTTATTGTTGGGGCTTGGTGCCTGCACAATGAATCCACAGCTCCTGGAGGCCATTTTTCCCACTTTGTTGCCCTTGTTGTTTGTTGTTGTTGTTGTTCTTTAGGACAGAGAAATAGAGAGATGAGGAGAAGACAGAGAGGGGGAGAGAAAGATTGACACCTACAGACCTGCTTCACCGCTTGTGAAGAGACTCCCTGCAAGTGGGGAGCCAGGGCTTGAACTGGGATCCTTAATGCTGCTCCTTGTGCTTTGCATTATGTACACTTAACCTACTGCACTACCCCTGGACCCTCTAATTAGACTTTTTTCTATATAATAAATTCTGTTTTTTAAAATATATTTGGAGAAAACAAAAATGCCAGAGAACCTTTGCTAGATCCATATGTAAAAGTATGAGTTCAAGATTTACAGCTGCGTAAAATAAGAGGAAGTAAATGAAAAACTAAAATATAATGAATACTATACTAGTGGTTACAAAGGATATGATATTTACATTTTAGAGTATCTACATAATAATAAATACATACTCTAGAATATCACATAGTAAAGTTATGAATACTGTGTGCTATTTAGAAGCCTTTACAGTTTTGATAGATAGTATCCTTTTCACGTTTATTAGAGAAAAAAAATTTCCCAAGGAAGTAGAGAATATATACAAAAGAATCAAGCTTTGTAAAAGTATAGCATTAGACAGATTGAACATTGGTTGTTATAAACTGCTTGTGTGGTTGTAAGGCAGACATGAGATATACCATTCAGATCATGTCATCAAAGGAAGGCTTGATGCTCAGTTACAGAAGCTTAGTCAAAGTACTGTTTCAGCTCCTAAAGACTTAGCTCAGCCTCACCCATGGATGCAGGAATAGTCATAGAGAAGTACAACTTGCATTCAGTGACTGAGCAAGGTAGAATACAAAGACTCAGCCTTTCTAGGCCAGGGGGCAACTATCACCATAATCATGTTAAAATGGGCCAGAACTGCAACACTAATTTCTCCCTCTGCTAATCCTTCTTCTTTCCTTTCTTCCAAGATGCTAGCTCTCATTTTATACCCCAAATTCACCTCAGATACCTCAGCATTATCTTCTAGAATATGCAAACCATGAGATAGTCCCCATGTCTAATCCTTTTAAAAATACTATTAGATTTTTAATTTTGGCTTGCAAAATTAAGAGATTACAGGGATAGAATTTAGTTACACAATACACCACCAAAATTCCCTAGTTATACCCTTCCTCCACCACAAAACACTCACATACACAGCCATCATAGTTCTCAGTTTGAGAAGACAAAAACATGGTTTAGTGGCCATTTTCTTCTACAAACTCATATACTTCTATTTTGTATATTTCACATATGAGCAAAATCTTCCAGTAGTTGTCTTTTACCTTCTTATTTTAGTGTCACAAAGTTATAAAATTACAAAATCTATTAGTCAACAGGCAAACTCTTCAAGGTGTGACTTAGTATGACAGTAACTGTGAAGTTATGCTCTATGCAGTTTCACTTTCCAAATTTCCACACCTGTTCTCAGTGAGCTATTCTACCTCAAAACTTGTGTGTATATTGGGGGGAGGGATTAAAATAGTGTTTTCTCTATATATTGTCTATATTTTCTCCTGGGTAGCAAAAGATCAGAGCTGCCTACATAACATCACCACTTAAATGATTCTACCTGAGGTATCCCAGTAACATTTCTTTTTTTTAAATTTATTTTTATTTAAGAAAGGATAAATTAACAAAACCATAGGGTAGGAGGGGTACAACTCCACACAGTTCCCACCACCCAATCTCCATATACCATTGCCTCACCTGATAGATTTCCCATTCTCTATCCCTCTGGGAGCATGGACCCAGGGTCATTGTGGGTTGCAGAAGGTGGAAGGTCTGGCTTCTGTAATTGCTTCCCCGCTGAACATGGGTCGATCCATACTCCCAATATCAACACTTCCTTTCCACTATTCCAACTTTTGGGTCCATGGTTGCTCAACAATTTGTTTGGCTTTGTATATTAACTCTCTTTTCAGCCACCAGGTTCCAGATGCCATCAGGATGCTGGCCAGGCTTCCCTGGACTGAAGACCCCACCACTGTGTCCTCGAGCTCTGCTTCCCCAGAGACCCACCCTACTAGTGAAAGGGAGACCCAGTAACATTTCTATCTCTCCCTTCTCACTGGTATCTTTTCAATGGTTTGTTATTTTTGTATGTGGAAAGAGCTATAATATTTTCTGTGGGTAAATTTGCCAGAGGTGAATTTTACAAATTTTTCTGTCTAAGAGAAGAGAATGAGCTCTAGGTATTTTTTTGTTGTTGTTGTTGTTAGCCAACTTTCTCCTCACGTGGCAGTTTAAATTTCTTATGCATGGCCTTTTCCACCTGCTACCATGAAATTAATGATATGCTACAGACTCTGGTGGGAAAACCAGCTCCACCTCTACAGTGATCATTTGCATTTTTGACTGAAGGAAGCACTATTTTTGTTTGTTTGTTTGTTTGTTTTTGCCAGCAGGGTTATTGCTGGGGTTTTTATGCTTGTACTATAAGTCCATTGCTCTTGGTAGTTATTATTTTTCTTTTTTTTGATATAAGACAGAAATAAGAGAGGGACAGAGAGAGAAGGGGGGGATGAGACTCACCAGCAAACACTGCTCCAATATTCATGACCTCCATACCTTGAACCTTTGTCTTCACACATAGTAACATGTGTACTCTAACAGGTATACCACCTCCCAGCCCCCATAACAAGTCCTTCTATAAGGAGTACTTAAGATCAGAGCAACGGCACTCACCAGTGTCTTACCATTTTTACATTTGGATTAATGTTAGAAATGTCTACAGATTTATATCTAATATATATGCATATACACACAACCACATCACCTACTCAGTCACTTTGCTAAACACTTTACCTATAGTATAGTTTTAAAGTTTATTTTTGATATACATATGTATACTAAAAGTTCAAAATAAAACTATATTTTGGGGGCTGGGTACTGGTGCACCATACTTTACAAGTGTTGAAGCAGGTCTGCAAGTCTCTCTCTTGCTCTCTCCCTCTCTATTTCATGTCCTGTCCAAAAAGGAAAAATAGCCACCAGGATGGTGGGTTCATAGTGCTGGCATAGAGCCCCTGGTCAAAATTAAAAACAAATAACAAAATAAAAATAAATAAACAAACACATTTGATTCCTCCCTAATCTGCTACCCTTTTATTTCAATATTTGTCCATATTTCAAAAGCAAAAGCAATGCAATTTTTTTCTTATAAAAACATTATTACTCCCATTTTTTTCAAAGCAGAAACCAGACTTCTGAAAGATTAACTTTTTCTCTATTTTTTTCAAGGTCACAGAGCAAATGGGTGAAGTTGTTTAGGATATTAACAAGTTATATTGGACTCCAAAAATTATGTTCATAACCACTTTGGTATATTGTCTGTCTGAAGATATTTCAGTGAATGCAGTCCCCAGATTTCTTGTTAGAGCTGGGAAGACCAATGCTAGGTCATTAATTTTATGTTCACATTTAAAAGGTATCTTCTAGGAGGCTGAGAGATTATCTGGTAGAAAATGCACTTTACCATGAATTGAATACCTACACATGGGTGCACCATACAAAGGGATAGAGTGTTATAATGGTGTTTTGTAGCATTGCAATATAACTCTTGTTTTCTCTCATCTTCTATAGAAAAAAGAAAAAATAAAAGTTAACAGGAGAGGGGAACAGGTGGTGGCACACCTGATTGAAAGCATATGTTATCACTGCGGAGGACCCTGGTTCAGACTCCCACTTTCCACCAGCGGAGAGTAACTTCACAAGTGACGAAGCAGGGCTGCAGGTATCTCACTAATTTCCTTGCCTTTTCCCCCATTTTCTCTCTCTACTATCAATTAAAAATAAAAAACAGCTGAAAACACCTAGAATTGCCAAAACCATCTTAAGGAAAAGAAGCAGAAATGGAGGCATCACACTCCCAGACCTTAAACTATATTATGAAGCCATCATCATCAAAACAGCATGGTACTGGAACAAAAATAGGCATACAGACCAGTGGAACAGAATTGAAAGCCCAGAAGTAAATCCCAACACCTATGGGCATCTAATCTTTGATAAGGGGGCCCAAAGGATTAAATGGAAACAGGAGGCTCTCTTTAATAAATGGTGCTGGGAAAACTGGGTTGAAACATGCAGAAGAATGAAATTGAACCACTTTATCTCACCAGAAACAAAAATCAACTCCAAATGGATCAAAGACCTAGATGTCAGACCAAAAACAATCAAATACTTAGAGGAAAACATTTGTAAAACACTTTCCCACATACACCTCAAGGACATCTTTGATGAATCAAACCCAATTGCAAGGAAGACCAAAGCAGAAACAAACCAATGGGACTACATCAAATTGAAAAGCTTCTGCACATCCAAAGAAACTATTAAACAAACAGAGAGACCCCTCACAGAATGGGAGAAGATCTTCACATGCCAGACATCAGACAAGAAACTAATCACCAAAATATATAAAGAGCTCAGCAAATTTAGCCGCAAAAAAGCAAATGACCCCATCCAAAAATGGGCAGAGGAAATGAACAAAACATTCACCACAGAGGAGATCCAAAAGGCTAACAAACATATGAAAAACTGCTCTAGGTCACTGATTGTCAGAGAAATGCAAATTAAGACAACACTAAGATACCACCTCACTCCTGTAAGAATGGCATACATCAAAAAGGACAGCAGCAACAAATGCTGGAGAGGATGTGGGGACAGAGGAGCCCTTTTACATTGCTGGTGGGAATGTAAATTGGTACAGCCTCTGTGGAGAGCAGTCTGGAAAACTCTCAGAAGGCTAGACATCGACCTTCCATATGACGCAATAATTCCTCTCCTGGGGTTATACCCCAAGGACTCCATAACACCCAACCAAAAAGAGGTGTGTACTCCTATGTTCATAGCAGCACAATTCATAATAGCTAAAACCTGGAAGCAACCCAGGTGCCCAACACCAGATGAGTGGCTGAGAAAGCTGTGGTATATATACACAATGGAATACTATGCAGCTATCAAGAACAATGAACCCACCTTCTCTGACCCATCTTGGACAGAGCTAGAAGGAATTATGTTAAGTGAACTAAGTCAGAAAGATAAAGATGAGTATGGGATGATCACACTCATCAACAGAAGCTGACTAAGAAGATCTGAAAGGGAAACTAAAAGCAGGACCTGATCAAATTGTAAGTAGGGCACCAAAGTAAAAACCCAGTGGTGAGGGGTAGACATGTAGCTTCCTGGGCCAGTGGGGGGTGGGAGTGGGCGGGAGATATGGGTCACAGTCCTTTGGTGGTGGGAATGGTGTTTATGTACACTCCTAGCAAAATGTAGACATATAAATCAGTAGCTAATTAATATGAGAGGGGGAAATCAATTGTATGTCTCAAAGTTTCTCAAAAGACAAACTGAATCTTTTTAATATATAGGCTATGTATTTGATATGCGGACTCTCTCAAAAGCCTAGACCAAGTAGATTAGAAGCTTCCAATAGCACAGCTATATACAAGATACTGGGTACTGTCCAGCAAACCATAAAAAAGGGACTTTTCAAAGTTAATCCAATTAACAAATAATGTGATGATAATATTAACTATTGATTGTCTTTTTGAACCCTAAGACACATCTTCACTATAGAGCCCCTACTTCCCCCAGTCCTGGAACCCTTGGATAGGGCCCACTTTCCCGTATGCATCTCCCAATCCAAACCAAATAACATTGCATCTGCCGATCACAACCTTACCAAAGCAACGATTGCTACCTCAACATGCTTCACCTCAGAATGTATCCAGAGACTTCACGTGTGGAATGACAACCCTTCAGCTTCATTACTCGGGTGAGACCTTTCCTTTAATAGTACACTCTAATTTCATCTCAGGTAGTTCACTTTCCAACAAAGTCCCATAACCTAGATATACACCAGTTTCTGTGAGAGAGAGCTTATGTGCACATGTATCCATAACCTACTGCAAAATATATACCTGAAAGCAGGACTACACTAGAGTTTGCAGTGAGTACCTCCCTAACACTTCCTCTCCACTATTCCAAGCTTGGGATCCATGATTGCTCAACAAATTGTTTGGCTTCATATGTTAACTCTCTTTTCAATCACCAGGTTCCAATTGCCACCAGGATGCTGGCTAGGCTTCCCTGGATTGAAGACCCCACCAATGTGTCCTGGAACTCAGCTTCCCCAGAGTCACACCCTACTAGGGAAAGAGAGAGGCAGACTGGGGGTATGGACCGACCAGTCAACGCCCATGTTCAGCGGGGAAGCAATTACAGAAGCCAGACCTTCTACCTTCTGCAACCCTCAACGACCCTGGGTCCATGCTCCCAGAGGGATAGAGAATGGGAAAGCTACCATGGGAGGGGGTGGGTTATGGGGATTGGGTGTTGAGAATTGTGTGGAGTTGTACCCCTCCTACCTTATGCTTTTGTTCACTAATCCTTTCTTAAATAAAAAATTTAAAAAAATAAATAAAAAATAAAAAGACAAAAAAAAATAAAAATAAAAATAAAAAACAGAGAGAGGAGAGAGAGAAATAGCCACCTGGGGTGTTGGATTCCTTCTGCATGGCAAAACAACAACAACAACAACAACATCCATCAGAAATAGTGTAATAAATAGGCCTGAGCTTAGAGTTTTTTTTTTATTTGTTTTTAATCTAGTGGCAAATAGAAAAAATAAAAAAAAAACCCTCATGTTTGCCTCTACATTTTTTTCAACCACCAGATGGTTTCAATCATTTATGGAATATAGATACTTGAAACACATGCACCTGTGAACTTGCAAGAGAAGGAGATGGATGGGAAGGGAGAGGGAGAAGGAGGGGAGGGGAAAGGGAGAGTCAGTCTTTAAGACTTTGTGGGAACTGTGGAGTTTATCTAGAGGAGGTGGGGTCAGGTCATAGAACTCCAATAGTTATTGTGGTGTGGACCTATATTGCCATATTTTAATCTTATCATTAAATCATTAATAAAATTACCAGAATACATTTTATTACGTTGATAACATCTGCAAAAATCTGACCCATGGAGCCTGGTGGTAGCGCAGCATGTTAAGCACAGGTAGCTCAATGCACAAGGACCAGCCTAAGGATCCAGGTTGCAGCCCCAGACTCCCCACCTGCAGGAGAATCGCTTCACAGGCAGTGAAGCAGGTCTGCAGGTGTCTTTCTCTCCCCCTCTCTGTCTTCCCTTCCTCTCTCCATTTCTGTCTGTCCTATCCAACAACAATGACATCAATAACAACAACAATAATAACTACAACAATAAAAAAAACAAGAAGGGCAACAACAAAAAAAGGAATAAATAAATATTTTTTAAAAATTTGACTGGGGGGCAGAGCCAAGATGTTGACTTAAGAGCGGCAGCTGCCCTGAGATCCAAGAGGCAGCAGCTTGCAACCAGGGATCCACTGGATAGGGTAGGATACTGGCTGTCTGTAGAAGGGTGAACACAGGCTGGTCAGAGTGACACCAAAATACAGTCCCATAACTCTCTCTTGGGCTGACAAATGGAGGTCATGGGGACAAAGGAAAATCCTTTGATTATTTCTTAATAATTATTTCTTAATGTCTCATGCTCCCCCCACCCAGTACCAGCCCCCCCTGGACAGCACAGCTGCTCCTAGCAGGCTCCCCGCTGAGCTATTTTCTTTACCAAGATTCCTGGCTCAATAAGGGTGTCATTCCAACCATCTTCCTTTAACTTCTCTCTTTTTTTTTAAAGTGGCTGGAGCTCTATTTGAGTGACAAGATACCTGACCAATCAGAGCCTCATCCCTACCTGGGAAAGACTATCTGGAGGGTTTTTTTTTTTTTGGATATTTCTTACAATTGGCTGCCTTTGCTCAGGCTGCCTGTAGCCAATCCATAGGTCCAAGCTGCAGACTGATAGGGGTTTTCAACTCTATTTTATTATTTTTTAATTACTACTATTATTATATACATGTGTCCCTTTTCCATTCACCTTCTTCAGATTGACCAAAATTAACCTTTGTTGTTTTTTCCATTGCCAGGTGACCAGGTGTCCTATCCATTGTGAGAGGAACTTGTTTCTCTCTATCGCTTCTTTCCACTCTCCTTTTTCCCTCCTCCTAGCTAATTAAAAAAAATAATAATAAATGAATAAAAAAAACTCTGTCCTTTCACTGCTCTTCCTTCTTTCTCTCTTCCATTTTTTTTTTAATTCTTTTCTTCCTTCCTCCTCCTTTTGTTTTCTGAATTCACTGATACTTGCTTGTGAATTATTTTGGGGAAGAAATCTGACTCAGAGTGGACTCTACCTTTGTGTGTTTTCTCTATTTCCCTTTCTACCCTTTCTATCCCTAGAATTTATAGTGGACAATAGATTTGCATAATTGTCTATTCTTACTTTCCCTTTTTCCCTATCTCTTTATTTTCTTTTGTTTGGTTGCTATTTTTTGTTGCACTGGAGGTGTTGTTTGGTTAAATGTTATTGGTTGAATTGCATCAATCCTTGCTTCAGTTACTATTGTTGTAATTTCTGAGGTTGATGACTGCACTTGTCATAAAGGTCTTTAGTATAGCATTGCTTATACTCAAAACACAA
The DNA here is from genome assembly GCF_950295315.1 of Erinaceus europaeus. NCBI lineage: Eukaryota > Metazoa > Chordata > Mammalia > Eulipotyphla > Erinaceidae > Erinaceus > Erinaceus europaeus. Next base: position 106,230,928 of record NC_080166.1, read on the forward strand.
CAACTGAAGAACTACAGAACAGAAAAATAAAAACCACATTAATAAAGAAAAAAATAGTTAAATCAAGAGCAAATAAATCTGCTACCACAATCAATCAGGACAGGAGCCCAGAAGAAACTCCAAATCAGTCAGAAGTAACCATAGATAAGAAAAGTATACAAGCAATAAAAGCCTAATAATCACAGAAATGAAGGCAGCTATGGAGGAAAGGGCTATCAGAATTAGGGAAGGAAGAGAGGAGAACCTCAAATAAAATGCAAGCTATCTTGAGGCAATTAGAGAAATGAAAGCTGAAATAGCTGAACTAAAAGGCCAACTAGCAGAACAAGCTAATACTGTAACTGAACTGAAGAAAGAAGCTGAGGGGAGGGAAAGCAGATTAGCAGAAGTAGAAATCAGAATTATCCAGACAGAGGATGAGCTATAGAAAACAAAGAAAGTGGTAAAAGAGCTCAAAAAGAGGTTGGGAGACACTGAAAACAACAACAGAGACATATGGGATGATCTCAAAAGAAGTAACATTCATATAATTGGACTACCAGAGGAAGAAAGAAAGGAAGGGGAAGTAAATATTCTAGAGGAAATAATGGAAGAAAGCTTCCAGGCCTAAACAACAGAAAGGACATTAAGATTTAAGAGGCCTAGAGAGTCCCAAACAGAATAAACCCAGAAATGAAGACACCAAGACACATCACAGTTACAATTAAAATAAGTAAGGATAAAGAAAGGGTCCTAAAGGCTCCAAGAGAAAAATAGAAAGTCACATACAGGGGAAAACCTATAAGACTATCAGCAGACTTCTCCACTCAAACTCTAAAACCCAGAAGAGAATGGCAAGATATCTATCGAGCCCTGAGTAGAAAAGGGTTTCAAACAAGGATAATATATCCTGCTGGACTTTCATTCAAACTAGAAGGAGTCATCAAAACCTTATCAGACAGGCAACAGTTAAAAGAGATCACCATCACCAAGCCTGCCCTGAAAGAGGTAATAAAGACCTCTTATAAACAAGAACATCATTATAATACTTGGCATATATCAGAGCAAATAAATAAGTGTTGAATAATGGCACTACAATACATTAAATCCATAATATCAATAAATGTCAATGGATTAAATTCACCCATTAAAAGGTACAGAGTGGGAGGCTGGATCAGAAAACATAACCCAACCATATGATGCTTGCAAGAATTCTACCTGACCCAACAAGATAAACAGACTTAAAGTGAAAGGATGGAAAATTATCATACAGGCTAATGGACCACAAAAAAAGGCAGGGACAGCCATTTTCATCTCTGACACCATAGACCTTAAATTAAATAAAGTAATAAAAGATAGGCAAGGCCACTACATAATGATTAGAGGATAAATCAACCAAGAAGATTTAACAATTATTAACATCTATGCAACCAATGAGGGACCATCTAAATACATCAAGCACCTACTGAAAGAACTTCAAAAATACGTCAATAGTAATACAATAATAGTGGGAGACTTCAACATCCCATTCTCACACTGAGACAGATCAATGAAGCAGAGAATCAACAACGAAACAAGAGAATTAAATGAAGAGATGGACAGACTAGACCTCCTGGACATTTTCAGAGTCCTTCACCCCCAAAAACTGGAATACATATTCTTTTCAAATCCACACAGCACATCCTCAAGGATAGACCACATGTTAGGCCACAAAGACAGTATAAACAAATTCAAGAGCATTGAAATCATCCCAAATATCTTCTCAGACCACAGTAGAGTAAAACTAACATTCAACCACAAACAGAAAATTACTAAAAGTCACAGAATTTGGAAACTTAACAACATACTGCTTAAGAACCACTGGGTCTTAAGAACTGCTGGATCAGAGAATCACTCAAGCAAGAAATTCAAATGTTCTTGGAAACAAATGAAAATGAAGATACATTATCAAAATATTTGGGACACAGCTAAAGCAGTATTGAGAGGGAAACTCTTAGCCATCCAATCACATATTAGAGAACAAGAAAAAAGCTAAAATAAATGACCTTACTGCATGTCTAAATGACTTAGAGGAAGAAGAACAAAGGGACCCTAAAGCAATCAGAAGGACGGAAATCACTAAAATTAGAGTAGAAATAAACAACATAGAAAATAAGAGAACCATACAAAAGATCAATGAAGCCAAATGTTGCTTCTTTGAAAAATTAAACAAGATTGACAAACCCATAGCCAGACTCACTAAAAAAAAGGAAGAAGACCCAAATAAATAGAGTTGTAAATGATAGAGGAGATATCACAACTGACACCACAGAAATCCAGAAAATCATGCAAGACTTCTATGAAGAACTATACACCACCAAACTAGAGAATCTGGAAGAAATGGAAGAATTCCTGGGAACATATACCCTTCCAAAACTGAACCAGAAGAAATACAAAATCTAAATGCACCAATCACAAACAAAGTAATCAAAATAATTATTAACAATCTTCCCAACAACAAAAGTCCTGGACAGATGGCTTCACAAACTAATTCTATAAAAACTTTCAGGAAACAGCTAATACCTATACTTCTAAAACTCTTCCACAAGATTGAAGAAACAGGAATACTCCCTTCCAACTTCTATGAAGCCAACATCACCCTGATACCAAAAGCAGATAGGGATACAACAAAAAAATGAAAACTACAGACCAATATCTCTGATGACCATAGATGCCAAAATATTAAACAAGATCCAGGCCAACGGAATACAGCAGTATATATATAAAAAAAAATGTTCATCATGACCAAGTGGGATTTATCTCAGGAATGCAAGGCTGGTTCAACATACCTAAGTCAATCAATGCCATTGACCACGTTAATAATAGCAAAACCAAACACCACAAGATTATCTCAGTAGATGCAGAGAAAGCCTTTGACAAAATCCAACACTCATTCATGCTCAAAACACTACAATAAGTGGGAATATATGGCAAATTCCTCAAGATAGTGCAGTCCATATATAGAAACCTACAGCCTACAATGGACAGAAGCTGAAAGCATTCCCCCTCAGATCTGGGACTAGACAGGGCTGCCTATTACCAGCATTACTGTCACTATTTGCAGATGATTATGATAGTATACATAGAAAAACCTAAAGAATCCAGCAGAAAACTACTGGAAGTTATCAGGCAATACGGCAAGGTGTCAGGCTACAAAATCAATGTATAAAAATCAGTGGCATTTCTTTATGCAAACACTAAATCTGAAGAAGAAAGTATGCAGAAATCACTCCCATTCACTGTTGCAGCAAAATCAATAAAATACCTAGGAATAAAGCTGACCAAAGAAGTGAAAGACTTGTGTACTGAAAACTGTGAGTCACTATTCAAGGAAATAGAAACTTATACCAAGAAATGGAAAGACATCCATGCTCATGGATTGGAAGCATTAATATCACCAAGATGAATATTCTCCCCAGAGCCATATACAAATTTAACACAATACCCATCAAAGTTCCACCAAGCTTCTTTAAGAGAATAGATCATAAACTGCTATCATTTATCTGGAACAAGAAAACACCCAGAATTGCCAAAACAATCTTTAGGAAAAGAAACAGAAATAGAGGCATCACACTCCCAGATCTCAAACTATATTATAAGGCCATCGTCATCAAAACAGCCTGGTACTGGATCAAAAATAGGCACACAGACCAGTGGAACAGAATTGAAAGCACAGAACTAAACCCCCACACCTATGGACATCTAATCTTTGATAAGGGGGTCCAAAGTATTAAATGGAGGAAGGAGGCAATAAATAGTGCTGGGAAAACTGGGTTGAAACATGCAGAAGAATGAAACTGAACCACCTTATCTCACCAGAAATAAAAATCAACTCCAAATGGATCAAGGACATGGATGTTAGACCAGAAATTATCAGATACTTAGGGGAAAACTTTGGTAGCACACTTTCCCACCTAAACCTCAAGGACACCTTTGATAAAACAAACCCAATTGCAAGGAAGACTAAAGCAGAAACAAACCAATGGGACTACATCAAATCGAAAAGCTTCTGCACATCCAAAGAAACTATTAAACAAACATAGAGACCCCTCACAGAATGGGAGAAGATCTTCACATACCATACATCAGACAAGAAACTAATCACCGAAATATACAAAGAACTCAGCAAACTTAGCACCAAAAAAAGCAAATGACCCCATCCAAAAATGGGCAGAGGATATGAACAGAATAGTCAATACAGAAGAGATCTAAAAGGCTAGCAAACACATGAAAAATTGCTCCAGGTCGCTGATTGTCAGAGAAATGCAAATAAAGACAACATTGATATACCAGCTCACCACTGTGCAAATGGCATACATCAAAACAGACAGCAGCAACAAATGCTGGAGATGCTGTTGGGACAGAGGAACCCTCCTGCACTGCTGGTGGGAATGTAAATTGGTCCAGCCTCTGAGAAGAACAGTCTGGAGAACTCTCACAAGGCTAGACATGGACTTTCCATATGACCCAGTAATTCCTCTATTAGGAATATACCCCAAGGACTCCATAACACCCAACAAAAAAGATATTTGTACACCTATGTTCATAGCAGCACAATTCCTAATAGCTAAAACCTGGAAGCAACCCAGGTGCCCAACAACAGATGAGTGGCTGAGAAAGTTGTGGTATGTATACACAATGGAATACTACACAACTATTAAGAATAATGAACCCACCTTCACTGACCCATCTTGGAGGGAGCTAGAAGGAATTATGTTAAGTGAGATAAGTCAGGCAAATAAAAAAAGATGAGTATGGGATGATCCCACTCATCAACAGAAGTTGAGAAAGAAGAACAGGAAGGGAAACTAAAAGCCATATTTTACTAAATATGGAGCAGGGCACCAAAGTAAAAACCCTGGGTTGAGGGTAAGGGTGGATATTTGGCTTCTGGGAGTAGCAGGGGGGTTGGAGGGTGGGTGGGTGTGATGGGATACAGTCTTTTAGTGGTGGGAATGGTGTTTATGTACACTCCTATTAATTTATAGTCATATAAATCACTATTAATTAATATGATAGGGAAAAAAATTGATTGAACGTCTCCAACTTTTTAAAGCATAGACTGAGTCTTTTTTATACATAGGCTGAGTCTTTGATAGGTTGACTCTCTCAAAAGCCTAGACCAGGGAGAACAGAAGAAACTGCTATATACAAATAATGTCAAAGGACATAAATTATGATGATGTTGAGTATTATACAGCAAATCCTAACAAAGTGATTTTTCAAAGTTAAACCAATTACAAAATAATGTGATTACAACAATAACTATCTATTGTCTTCTTGAACCCTAAGACAGCATAACCTCACATTTCTACTATAGCATCTTTCTTTCCCTCAGTCCTGGAACGCTAGGGTGGGGTGTACTTTCTTGCATGCTTCTCTCAATTCATATCAAATAATATTGCATCTGCTGATCCCAGCCTAATCAACGCAATGAGTACCACCTCAGCAAGCTTTACTTCAGACTGTGTCCAGAGACATCAGGTGTGGAATGACAACCCTTCAGCTTCATTACTTGGGTGAGACTTTTCCTTTCATAATATTCTCTAATTCCATCCCAGGTGGTTCATTTCCTAACAAAGTCCCAAAACCTAGATAAAGATTAGGTCCCATGAGATAGAACATATGTTCACATGTAAAATAGGCAAAATTTATACCTGAAAGCTAAAGTACACAATAGTCTGCACAGAGTCAGTATAAAGTCCTAATGAAATGATCTAATTAAACTTAGATACCTTCCTCACCTACTTCCTATTACAGTTCTCTCACTCACTAAAAAGTTAACCTTAGCATAGCAAGGACTGCAAAAGCTGAATAAGGGCAAGAGACTGGCATACTTTAATGGTGACTCTTTAGTCACTACTAGGCCACCCCATCAGCTGAGGCCCTAGTTGGGGAGTCCTGAGATTTCCAAACAGACATGATTGGCCTAGACCTCCAATAAATCCCTCTCTCCATTGTTACCAGTCATCTCTATCTGGAACAATAAAAAAGACCCTTTTGTGGGCTCTCCATAGGACCTTGCTTTCAACTTGGATCAACAATGGTAGAGAATGTTCCATTCCCCGAAGGGAGGCTCAACAACATACTCTATGCTACACCTGAAGTTGATGGGTCAATATTGGGGCAGCTTGTAATGTTCCTACTCATCACCACAGAATGTGAGCTCAGATCTACAGTGATGTAGAGGTCACATAGGCTCCTAAGCTGAATATGGGCCCCAGACTACATCAAATTGATGGGGTTTACAATCAACAATATTTATACCCCTTCACCATATTCAGAGCTACTCTCTTCCCTGATCCAGCTTTCTGTCCCTTCTCTAGCCATGACATCACCTTCCCAGACAATAATTTGGATCCACCTGCATATCAGATTTCAGGCTCAGAGGAAAAAAAAATTAGTATAGCCACAGGCCCTTTGAAATAACTAAAACATGCCTACTAGCTATCTACAAAATGGAGGACCCCTCCAACCTTTCATCTGCACTATTCTAGCCTTTAGGTCCATGATTGTTCAACAATTTGTTTGGCTTTGTTAACTTGTGTTAACTCTCTTTTCAGCCACCAGGTTCCAGATCCTAGCATGATGCAGACCAGACTTCCCTCGACAGAAGACACCACCAATGTGTCCTGGAGCTCTCCTTCCCCAGAGCCCCACCCTACTAGGGAAAGAGAGAGGCAGGCTGGAAGTATGGATCGACCAGTCAACGCCCATGTTTACCGCGGAAGCAATTACAGAAGTCAGACCTTCCACCTTCTGCAACCCACAATGACCCTGGGTCCATGCTCCCAGAGAAAATAGGAAATCTAAGGGAGCTGGGAAGTAGCGCAGCTGGTTATGTGCACATGGCACAAAGCGCAGGGATCCGAGTAAGGATCCAGGTTAAAGCCCTCGGCTCCCTACCTGCAGAGAAGTCACTTCACAGGAGGTAAAGCAGGTCTGCAGGTGTCTGTCTTTCTCTCCCTCTCCATCTTCCCATCCTCTCTCCATTTCTCTCTGTCCTATCAAACAATGACAGACATCAACAATAACAGTAATAACCACAGCAAGGCTACAAAAACAAGGGCAACAAATTGGGGGGGAAGTAGCCTCCAGGAGCAGTGGATTCATGGTGCAGACACTGAGCCCAGCAATAACCCTGTAGGCAAAAAAAAAAAAAATAGGAAAACTATCAGGGGAGGGGATGGGATACGGAGATCTGGTGGTGGGAATTGTATGGAGTTGTACCCCTCTTATCCTATGGTTTTGTTAATGTCTCCTTTTTAAAATAAATAATAAATAAATAAATAAAAATCTGACTCAATACATATCCAAAGCAGTAATGTATGTGTTAAATCTGCCTGATGCTATATAGCACTCAACTGACACAACTGCATAACAGTTCTGAGACTGCATTCACTTTCATGATTCAGCACTCAGTAAGTTTGATAGTGTCTGAAAGAATTGTCACAGCAAATGTATTTTAGCAAAGTGGTTGAATTCATTTCAGTGTGTTTACTGTTATAAAAATATAAAAATACTCAGGGTAATTCCTAGCAACAAAAAATACACATAGTTAAGGCATAAGAGGAAACCAGCAAGAAAGAAAACTTAGATGGAGGAACTTTAGGACCCTGTGAAGTAGGAATCTTTGTTGGCTGGTGCATAACTAGAGGCAGGAATTCTACAGCATGTATTGAAAGGAATTTATCCTCTTGAGGATAATTTCCAAAGATGTAAAACTCCAAGTGAATTTTAATCAATTATTAATGTAGAAATCTAGAATATTAATAAAATAATAATAAAGACACTTATATGGGGAAGGGACATCTCAGATCCCATTAGTGTTGTACGAGACAGAGATCAACAAAACATAAAGAGAAATTTTATTAAACCAAGTGGAAAAAAAAGTCCCATAACTACATTCTTTTATGAGTACTGGCATATTTAATTGAATGCTAATGTGACAATCCACCAAATCTTTTATTTTAGTACTGAGATAGCATATCGAATGCATATAGTCTTCAATCCTTAATAAAGGATATTATGTTTAAAACTGCTCTTTCTAGCTTTTTTCACAAACGAATGAAGTCAGACAAGTCTGGGCTTTTATTATATGAGAGAAATTGTAGCTGGATTGACCCTACCTGGTTTCCATAGCTGCACTGATTCTAGAATCAAAACAAAAGCAGGCAGTTTGAGCTAAGCCAAGCATTGTCCATGATTATTTTCCTTTATAATTTTACATATTTCACTTTGATTTGACTATGCATTGTACATGAATCAAAAATAAAAGTCAATGCTATTGTTCTGAAAAAGGACAGTTAGTAATATCTGATGTAACTCTGGTGGTTGTGCCACTGCCTTACCCTGGTACCATCTAGTGGAGTAGCACATTTCTAGACATTTGTTGATATCAGACTTGATATGTACTTAACACCTACCCTAGCAGCTGGAAGACTGTACCCAGTAAAGTTGCTTGTAAGCACTTCTAACATGGGTGAGGTATGGTTGCAAAAATACCAGGACACAAAAGTCCCTGGGAAAGCTGACTCTGGAAAATCAGTAACTTACTAAGACAGTGACAATCTAGAACCAAGTAGCACTTACTGTATCCTAAAGCTATTTACTCATGCACCACTGTCCTGCTTCCTGCTGAATCAACTCTTTTGTAACCTAGAATTATTGCTGTATTATAAAACTTTGTATAAAAAATGTTCTGGCCCTGTTCATTCATACCACCATAAGCCAGAGCTGAGCAGTGTTCTGGTGTTTTTCTCTGTCTTTCTCTCTCTCTCTCTGCATCTCTTTCAAAAGTAAGATAAATAAAATAAAATTTAAAAAATCTAATTAAAAAATGTTCTGGCCCTGGGGGGTAGTGGTGACACACCCTATAATATGCATAGTACTACACAGAAGTATACATGGAAGGAACTGGGTTCAAGCCCTGGCTCCCCACCTGTGGGGGGGTAGTGGGTGGCACTTCACCATCAGTGAAGCAGGTCTACAAGTGTCTTTTCTCTCTCTCTACCTTCCCCTTCCCTTTCAATATTTTTCTGTCCTATCAAATGGGGGAAAAATAACAAGCTCCAGAACTGCGTAGTGCAGAGACTAAAGGCACAAAGAAAGAAATAAAAGTTCTGGCTCTTAATGGGGTGTTTTAGTGTTGGTCCCCTCCTTTAGGGATACACATTCAGTAGAGACATCATCAGACCTCTTTTGGACCAAATATCCTATGTCTCTCTGAGTTAATCTTTGGGATCCTATGTCATCTTCCAGGATATGACAACCTAAGGAATCTGGCAACTGAAAATTATACAATTATGAAGATACATGCAAAGAAAAAGGTTAGTATTGCACTGGGAATATAGCACAATAATTATGCAAAAAGACTTTTATGACTGAGGCATCAAAAGATCCCAGGTTCAGTCCCAAGTACTACCATATGCCAGAACTGATCAGCGCACTGGAAAAAAAAAAAAAAAGTAGGAATCTGATACTAGGAAACAGCATCAATTCATCTTACCTGTAACTAAACTGATGAAAAAAGTCTTTGTTCAAACTCAGTTATACCTACCCAGATAAACAATGGTGAAGTGGGTATTAAAGTGCTGTCACATCTACATCCCTGTAGATCTGAGCTCACATTCTGTGGTCATGAGTAGGAACATCCCAAGCTGTAACAGGACCCATCTTCTTCAGGTGTAGCATAGAGTATGTTGTCCATCCTCCCTTCAGAGGATGGGACATTCTCTACCATTTTTGATCCAAGTTGAGGGCAAGGTCCTATAGGGGCCCACAAAGAGGTCTATTTTGTTGTTCCTGATAGAGATGACCAGTAACAATGGAGAGAGGGATTTATTGGAAGTCTAGGCCCATTATATCTGTTTGGGAATCTCAGGACCCCCTGAATAGGGCTCCAGCTGATGGGGTGGCCTGATAGTGACTACAGAGTCATCATTAAAGTATGCCAGTCTCTTGCCCTTATTCAGCTTTTGCAGTCCTTGCTTTGATAAGGTTAGCTTTGGAGTGAGTGAGGGAAGTGTAATAGGAAGTAGGTGAGGAGTTCATACTATTTCATTATGAACTTGATCCTGACTCACTACAGACTATTGTGTATTTTTGCTTTCAGGTATATATTTTGCCTTAGTTTATGGATACATGTGAACATATGCTCTATCTCACGGGACCTGGTCTATATCTAGGTTTTGGGACTTTGTTAGGAAGTGAACTGGCTGGGATGGAATTAGAGAATACTATGAAAGGAAAGGTCTCACATGAGTAATGAAGATGAAAGGTTGGCATTCCACATCTGAAGTCTCTGGACACAGTCTTAGGTGAATCATACTGAGGTGGTACTCGTTACGTTGATTAGGTTGGGATCGGCGGATGCAATATAATTTGGTATGAATTGATAGAAGCATGCAGGAAAGTGAGCCCCACCCTAGAGGTTGCAGGACTGGGGCAAATAGGGATGCAGAGGTCACATAGGCTCCTAAGCCAAATATGGGCCCCAGATAACATCAAATCGATGGAGTTTATAGTCAACAATACTTACATACCTTTCCCATATTTGGGAGCTACTCTCTTCCCTGATCCAGTTTTATGGCCTTTTTACATCCATGACATCATGTCCTCAGACAATAACTTGGATCCTCCTGCATATCAGATTTCAGGCTCAGGTGGAAAAAAAAAACTAGTATAGCTATAGGCCCTTTGGAATATAACTAAATAAAATATTCCTACTAGCTATCTATGAAACTGAGAACCCCAACCCCAACTCTTAATCTGCACTATTCTAGCTTTTAGGTTCATGAGTGGTCAACAATTCATTTGGCTTTGTATGTTAACTCTCTTTTCAGCCACCAAGTTGCAGATGCTAGCATGATGCCAAGCAGAGATAGCCCCACCAATGTGTCCTAGAGCTCCGATTCCCCAGACTCTGCCCCACTAGGGAAAGAGAGATGCAGGCTGGGAGTATAGATAGACCTGTCAACACCCATGTTCAGCGGGGAAGCAATTACAAAAGCCAGACCTTCCACCTTCTGCATCCCACAATGACATTGGGTTCATACTCCCAGAGGGTCAAAGAATAGGAAAGCTATCAAGGGAGAGGATGAGAAATGGAGTTCTGGTAGTGGGAATTGTGTGGAGTTATACCCCTCTTATGGTTTTGTCAGTGTTTACTTTTTATAAATAAAATTAAAAAATAAAGTGGTGTCACATGATAATGTATGATGCTTTTTAAATTTTTTATTTATTCTTATTATTTGATAGAGGCAAAGAGAAATTTAGAAGGGAGGGAGATAGCAAGGGAGAGAGACAGAGAGATACCTGCATCCCTTGCTTCACTGCTTGTGAGGCTTTCCCCTTGCATGTGGGGACTAGGGGCTTGAAATTGGGTCCTTGTGCCTTGTAGTCTGTGCACTTAACCAGGTGCGCTAAACTACATAGCTTCTTACGCTGGTCCTTACCCTGTGTGCCATGTGTGCTTAACTCGCTGCACTACCACCCAACTCCCCACCACCTAGCTCCTAATGTATGGTATTCAAAATCTTTTTCTCTAGCAAGTTATAGAACATATAAAGAGATGAATACCAGTAAAGAAACTAAGCTTTCTACATATTCTTATCCCTACCAAAAAAAAAAAAAAAAGGAAAAAGGTCCAGAGTAATTTAATTTTACTTATCCAATTTTATGTTAATATTCTTTTTAAATATTTATTTATTTCCCCTTTGTTGCTCTTGTATTTTATTGTTGTGGTTATTATTGTTGTTACTGATGTTGTGGTTGTTGGATAGAACAGGGACAAATGGAGAGAGGAGGGGAACACAGACAGGTGGAGAGAAAGCCAGACACATGCAGACCTGCTTCACCACCTGTGAAGCGGCTCCCTTGCAGTTGGCAAGCCAGGGGCTCAAACTGGGATCCTTAGGCTAGTTCTTGTGTTTCATGCCATGTGCGCTTAACCCTCTGTGCTACTGCCTGTCTCCCAATATGCCAATATTCTATTTTCATGACATCTTACCACATATCAGTATGTTCTATTTACTATACTAATCTTTTTCATATTAAAATGCTAATTTTTATATAGAAAATGTTACTGGTTTGTCAGAGAAAAGGTACAATTTTCCCTAGTCTTCTAAGTTCTTCTTGAGCTGGTATAATAGTTAAGTTGACATTAGATATATTAGTTAATAGAAAACAAATACACTTGTACAGAGAATACATATAGACATGTGAATCCCAAAGACAACAAGGCAAAATGAATCTATATGTCCTGAATGAAGGAAGGAAAAAGGCCTGAGGATTTGAAGAGAAAGGAAGGGACCTAATAAAAAAAATGGAGAGGATTATATGCATGGTGAGCAGATACTCTGTGACTATTGATAGATGTTTGTCCTGACATACAGAGGTATTATTTCAGATAGAAAGGATTCTACTGGCAGCTACTTTAAGTTGGAGTAGAAAACCCTCAGAATTTTCATTCTACTAAATGAGTGATCATAAAAATTTCTCATGGGGTGTCAGGCAGTGGGACACTAGGTTTAGGGTGCCGGTCCCAGTTCAGGGCGCCAGTTGCTGGGCTAGCTGCACAGGTGGGAGAGAGATGACCAGGGACTCATGGCTGAGCTGGGACGCAGTTCAATCTTTATTGCCAGGCTAGCTTCTCAGGAGAGAGACTCTGGGACTCTTGGAGTTGGAAGGCAATTCTACTGTGTGTTATATCAGAAGAGCAGCTGTATTTATACTCGCCAAGTAGGATGGAAACAGGATGTGACATAGAGAGGGTGGAGTCAAAAAAGAATGCAAACTAGTGGTGGAGAACAGGGTGTGACTAAGAGAGGGGGTGGAGCAAAAAGAGAGTTTGAACCAGTGGGATTAAATCAATGCCCTGCAGGCAGGGCGGTTCCCAGGTAACACAGTGATTATGTAAATAGACCATAGAGATTAAGCAGTGCAACATAAGGGGTCTTAGAAGCAGAATTTAGAAGCCGACCAACATTAGGGCACCAAGTACTAAGTGCAAGGACCTGGGTAAGGATCCTGTTCAAGCTCCTGGCTCCCCACTGGCAGGGGGACACTTTATCTTTCTCTCTCGTTGACTTCCCCCATTCTCTCTCAATTTCCTTCTCTCTTAGCCAATAATGTGAAAACAATGGATGTCAGAAACAGTGGATTCCTAGTGCTGGCACTGAGCCCTAGCAATAACCCTGGGGACAAAAACAAAACAAAACAAAATCTCATGCACAGACAGATTTAGTATCAGAATAGAATAATTCACTGCCAAGTGGTACATTTGTTTAAAGTTTAATGCTGTTCCAAGGAATGAACCTAGGGCTACACATATTCACATTATTACTAAGTGAATTCCCCAGACCCAACATTTCTAGATTTTTCAGAGAGAAAGTGATGGATCAAGGATGAGATTGGGTTCTTATTTATTAAATAATTTGCCCTGCTTTATATCTTACTGCTTTTTGGCCTCCAAGTTGCAGACACTACTAGGATTCCATCCTGACTTTCCTGGGCTGAGAAACTCAACAATGTGTCCTGGAACCTCACGTCTCCAGAGCCCTGTCCCATTGGGAAAGATAGAAATAGGCTGGGGGTATGGATTGACCTGCCAAGGTCCATGTCCAGTGGAAAAGCAATTACAGAAGCCAAACTTTTCACCTTCTGTAACCCAAAAAAGATTTTGGTCTATATTCCCAAAGGGATAAATAACAGGAAAGTTTCCAATGGAGGGAATGGAACACGGAACTCTGGTGGTGGGTACTACATGGAATTATGCCCCTGGTTATCATTATTAAATCACTAATAAAATTTAAAAAATAAAATGGACACTCGATTATGTGAAAAAAGAAAGAAAGATAAAAGGAGGAAGACAGGAAGAAAGGGGGTTCGGGATCTCCCTTAGTGCAATTCATAGCTTGAACCAAGGACCTAACATTATAGTAAGTCATATGCTTTTCCCACTGAACAATCTTCTGGATCCCCAAATGATTTATCCTCCATTAATTATTCCTAATTTTAGACGCTTCTTGACCAAATAGTGTTTCATACTTTGCATTTATGCATTAATAAAATTCTGAGGTGTACATGTTCAAGTATACTTAAATACTTGCATGTGTTGTACATATGGCTCAGGAAAAGGGGGGAGTGTAATATGATATTCACATTCTTTTAAAAAATATTTATTTATTCCCTTTTGCTGCCCTTGTTGTTTTTTTATTGTAATTATTGTTGCCGTCGTTGTTGGATAAGGTAGAGAAAAATGGATAGAGGAGGGAAGCCAGAGAGGGGGAGAGAAAGACATTTGCAGTCCTGCTTCACCGCTTGTGAAGCAACTCCCCTGCAGGTGGGGAGCCTAGGGCTCGAACCAGGATCCTTACGCAGGTCCTTGTGCTTTGCACCACCACGAACCAGGATCCTTACGCAGGTCCTGTGCTTTGCACCAGGATCCTTACGCAGGTCCTTGTGCTTTGCATCCTTGTGCTTTTGCACTTAACCCTCTGCGCTACTGCTGGACTCCTGATAGTCACCTTCTTAAAGGATTCTTATTCTGGGAAAACTGACACATTCAAACATCTCATGAGAATGTAATTTTTTGCAGATCAGTTTGAAAGTAAGCATTAAAAGAAACATATTTAGTTATTTTGAAAAGTGATATAGGCACATGTGAAAATCATTTTTATATAAGTATAAAATTATAAATATAACAATTATGTTTACATATACATGGGTGTGTGTCCTTCCCTTTCAGCCTAGGGTCCCAAGTCCCATGATATCCATCCCAGAAACTTCTAACCTTTCTAGTTGTTACATATGGACCTGGGCCAATCTATATACTGTAGTATATGATGCATGCCCTTACAAATAGTGACCTGCAACAGAGCACTCTTCACTACTTTCATTATTGCCTCTTGAAATATGTGATTTGAAGTTTTTTGTTTTTTTTTTCCAAAGTGTTCTGCACCCAAATCTATCATGTTGAGGTCTCAGTTCACAGCCCCAAGACTGGGTATCCTACAGTTAAACTCAATTATAACACTTCCTACTCAGAAGAGCATCATATTCCATAGGTTAAAGGTTCATGTCCCTGGAGGTGGGGTGGTAGAGCAGCAGATTAAGCACACATGGGACAAGGACCAGCATAAGGATTCCGGTTCTAACACCCAGTACCCCACCTACTGGTGGGTTGCTTCACAGGTGGTGAAGCAGGTCTTCAGATGTCTTTCTCTTCCCCCCTCTGTCTTCCCACCCTCTCTCCATTTCTCTCTGTCCTATCCAACAACAACAACATCAGTAACAACAACAATTATAACTTCAACAATGCTAAAAAAAAAGTGTATGTCCCACAGGACTACCTGTCTCCCTTTTAAAGTCAGGAGTCATCATGCTATAGAGGGAAGCTTCCAAGACTTCCCTCCCTCAGTTTAATTAGTTTACTAGCAGCACACGGAAATCAGACAAACATTTTAATTACTTTACAAGTATTTAACTCAGAAGCATCCAGCTGAAAGAGATTCAGCGGACAAGGTATAAGATTTGAGTGAGAACATTCCATGCCCTCTCCATCAACACCACTTTCACTAAAAGCTCTGGGGTCCCTACCTTTTTAGGTTTTTCTGAATGCTTTATATAAGACTAAGAATGACTGGGAGCCGGGCTGTGGTGCAGGAGGTTAAGTGCACATGATGTGAAGCACAAGGACCTGCGTTAGGATCCCGGTTCGAGCCCATGACTCCCCACCTCTGGGGGGGTGTCACTTCACAAGCGGTAAAGCAGGTCTGCAGGTGTCTATCTTTCTCTCCCTTCTCTGTCTTCCCCTCCTCTCTTGATTTCTGTCTGTCCTATCCAAGAACAACAACAACAATAATTACGACTAGCAACAAAATGGGAAAAATATCCTCCAGGAGCAGTGGATTTATAGTGTGGGCACCAAACCCCAGCGATAACTCTGGAGGCAAAAAATAAATAAATAAAAATAGAAAAAAATAAACAAATAAAAGTAAAAATAAAAAAGGTTAAAAAAATACTAAGAATGACTAAGTTAATGCCCAGCATAGATTGATCTCAAAATCTAGCTCCTTTCCACTTGAAGGTCAAGAAGTGGGATGGAATATTCTATCTTCCTACTCACATGCTTAGTTCAATTATCGATTAAATCTGTCATTCTCAGATTTCCAAAATGTTACCTCACCCACATAAAGAGATACTTTTCTTGTTCTCTTAGGGAATTCCAAAAGTTCTAGTAATTCTGCACCAGAAACAAAAAGTATATATTCTTATTATAAATCACAGTACACCATTAGTCTTTGATCATAAATACCTTATAAACAAAATAATCATAAAGATATTGACAAGTTACTGGAATCCCATTTAGTCTTACTAATTGTCCTGTCCATCATATCATATAAAAATATATCCAGAGGGAGTCAGGTGGTAGTGCAGGTGGTGCAAAGTGCAAGGACCAATGGAAGGATCCCAGTTCGGTTCAAGCCCCTGGCTCCCCATCTGAAGGGAAGTCACTTCACAAGCGGTGAAGTTGGTCTGCAGGTGTCTATCTTTCTCTCCCCTTCTCTGTCTTCCCCTCCTCTCTCTATTTCTCTCTGTCCTATCCAACAACGATGACATCAACAACAACACAATAATAATTACAACAATGAAAACAGCAAAGGCAACAAAAAGACAAAATGAAGAAGTAAATATTAAAAACTAAATAAATAAAATACATCTCCAGGAGAAAAACTACTCAAGGTTGCTGCCGGGCTAGCTTCGCAGGCGGGAGAGAGAGATGACCAGAGACTCATGGCTGAGTGGTACAGTCTTTATTCGTGTGGAATGCAGTGCAATCTAAGCTAACTCTAATCATAATCCTGTCCTTATATATAATCACCAAGTAGGGTGGAAACAGGATGTGACATAGAGAGGGTGGAGTGAAAAAAGACTAGTGGAAATCAGGGTGTACTAGGAGAGGGGGCGGAGCAAAAAGACATCATGAACCAGTGGGGATTAAACCAATGCCTTGCAGGTAGGGCGGTGCTTAGTTAACAGTGGTTATGTAAATAGAATACAGTGTTAAGCAGGGGGGATTAAACCAATGAAACAGAAGGGGTTTTAGAAGTAGAATTAGAAGCATACCAACAGGTTGCGGGCTTGTAATAGATTCTGTCAGGTTCTAGAATATAGATGTGATATCAGAATACCATCTACTTTCCAACTTTTAAATTTCTCCAACAGGCATAAATAGAAGAAAATTGTCCAGGTACATTTATTGTTGGAGAATTAACAGAAGGTCCCTTTAATCTACCCTATGTTAGGTAGCACTACATTCAAAATGTTTGTTTTAGTGCCAACATGCTTTTTATTTATCCCCCTTTTTTTGTTCTTATCATTTTGTCTCTTTTGGCTACCCTGCTGAAACAGACCCTTGAATCTCTGACTCCATGTTTTCTAGTTAATTAATGTAATGTTTTCATCAACACCTAGCAGAACACCCATGAGCAGAAGCAGAAGCTGTGATAAAAAAAAAATTCAATGAGGTGGGGCTGGGTGGTGATGCACCAGGTTGAGTACACATATTATAATGCACAAGGACTATCTCAAACCCCCAGCCCCAACCTGCAGGGGGAAAGCTTTGCAAGTGATGAAGCAGTGCTGCAGGTGTCTCTTCCCCATTCCCTCTTTATTTCTCATAGCTCTATACAATGAATAAAGATAATTAAAAATTTCAATAAGATTTCTGGGATAGTTTTTTTGTTTTTATACAACAATAATATTATACACCTATCCAGGGAAGATTAGAAGTTGTACCTATGTGTTAACAGCTATATTATAAACCATTAAATGTGTTAACAACTACATTATAGACCATTAGCTGCCTACTAAAGTGGAAACAGCTTTTAATTTAAAAAATAAAGATTTTTGGAATGGCTATTAAAGAGAATATTGAATGGCCATTGAAAGGTGCCCCCCCACCCTATCTTTAACTATAACATTTACCATAACCTGGATAGTGTGTATATTAAGAAAATAAACATCATGGTCATCATACTTCATCAAGACTTGTATATACGTATCAGTTGTCTCATCTAGGAAGCATATAGTATGTAGTTTTCATTATGGGAGAGGAACAAATGTTACAGTGACTTTTAATGTTTTATGGCCTGAATGCTCCATCAGCAACAACATTTATTTATTTATATATGTATTTGTTTGGATCAATGTTCACCAACTGCCCAGATGCCAGATAATGATGCTTTGGAAATCTCTTGATTTCAATTCTTCTCATAGAGCAACAAGATTCCCAACATATACTACTAACAATAGACACCTTTTTTTTTAAATCAATAACCTCTTGTGTATAGACGACATATTGCAAATCATTTATACTAAATATATACATATTGCATATCTTTTACACTAATTGGTAGATTCTGTATTAACCAAACATGCTCATTCATGCTAACACTCAAAACTAAAGATATAGTTCCCAATAAGGCACTTTCATAATTCATTTTAGTCAAGTTTCTCTAGGAAGCAGAAAATACCAATTCACAAAAAGAAACAACTCTTTTTAGCACTATAACATAGATTCCTTTATGGTTTTGCTCATCCTTGTCCTTCACATTATGCATATTCCTAGGAACCAGAGGTCTTAGAGATGATTTCTGTTGTATAATCTTTACAAAAGAAAAATTGCCTTATAAGGAGAATGGGCAGTTTTGAACTTACTATTAAAGCTTAAGAGTCACTGAAAGTTACATTTGAGTCAGCATTGAGTTTTACATTTAAATTAACTACTACAGATAAAAGTCCAAGAACTGAGTATTTTGCCACCCCCAACCCACCCATTAATCTGCATTTCTTTTAATATTCAATTAACAAAAGTTCTGGGAGTTGGAACCATCTCAAAATTGATAATTTTTATCATTAGTCATTGATGATTACAACGCAAACCACATATGGCAATCCAGGAGTTAAACATTTTTCAGGGGGCTGAGTGGCAGCACATCCCGTAAGCATGCATTATCAACCTTAAGGACCAGGGTTCGAGGCCCCACCTACAGGAGATCCGCTTCACAAGCAGTGAAACAGGTCAGCAGGTTTCTATCTTTCTTTCTCCCTCTCTATCTCCCTGTCCTCTCTCAATTTCTCTGTCCTATCTAATAAAAAATTGAAAAGTGGGGGAGGGAAGAATGATGATCTCTGGGAGTGGTGGATTCATTGTGCATGCACTGAGCCCCAGCAATAACCTGGTGGCATAAATAAATAAAAATTCACACACCTTACCCTTCACCCTTCCACTTTTCCCAATACTTATGTGTTTGAATAAGGATGGTTCCGTAAATCATGCTCGACATCAACCATAACATTCTGCATGCAGTACAAATAGTGGGGAAGGGGATATCCCCACCACCAAGCAATTTTCGATACCAACCAAGAATTTACAGTTCAATTTACAATACAATCTAACCAGGAGATAGAAATTTCCAGTTTAACAGAGTCCCCATAGAGCTCTCTCCACCCCCCCCCCCCCCGCACTATTGCCATTGCTGGCACTTCCACCC
The DNA here is from genome assembly GCF_950295315.1 of Erinaceus europaeus. Classification (NCBI taxonomy): domain Eukaryota; kingdom Metazoa; phylum Chordata; class Mammalia; order Eulipotyphla; family Erinaceidae; genus Erinaceus; species Erinaceus europaeus. The sequence goes on from NC_080166.1 coordinate 106,250,505, forward strand.
ACACTCATATTCCAAACATGCTCAGATTATAATCCAAGCTACTGATCAACAGGCTACAGATGTGAGGTTCCAATGATTCCCTTCTCCAATTCAACTGATTTTCCAAAGAGGGTTCAAACTCCCCCCAAAAAATACTTCATGTTTTATTTACTACTTATTGGATTAACTTTTTGATATAAAATAATAAAATTTCAACATTTAGGTTGAAAAGAAACATAGGGCAAGTTATGGGGAAATGAACTTGATCCCCTTTCTAAGTTCAGTACTCCTTCTGAACCTCAAGATGTCTACAACATGATTATAGATTCTCCCCAAACTCTATCCTTTCAGGTTTTCATGGAATCTACAGTACATAGTTACAATGGATGAAACCATTGACTGTAATTGAGTTGACCTGCACTTCCATTTGCCATAGAAATCAGGGGAAGGGAAAGTTCCAACTCTATATGTATACATATCAGGTTTGTTCTCCTGACCTCCCCATACTTAGCTACTTTCCAAAGGTACCTCAATAAGAAACTCAGTTGAGAAGGAAAAGGAACTTGTTATGAATAATACAACAACACTTTGACCTTTATGGTTCTGAAGGGACTTCAGGAACTGAAGACATGAAATTAAATGTTGTAACAAAAGATACTCCCATTGCTCTTTCTTCTACTTATCTTATAATACAAGCAGTTCTAAGATTGGAATGTTCTTGTATAGGTCTCCTAGTATGGATGTATCTGCAGGATAAATTTATATATGAAATTTTCAAGTCAAAAGACCTGGGAATTTCACCCTTTACACATAATCTCAAATCTTTCTCCAATTAACACTCTCAAACTGTTCATAAAATAACCTTGTAAACATAAGCAATTTTAGCTTTGGCAATTTCACTGGTTGATAAACAGTTTTATGTATTTCAATGTGTAGACTCTCTCTTTTCTCTCTATGTGCTAGTTAAATTTAGCTTCATTTTAAGGAGTTATTTATGCTAGGTGTCTACATTGCCAAAACAAACTACCACAAACATAGGTTAAAAAACACATTTTTATCTCACAGTTCTAGAGGTCAGAGGTCCTAGTGCTTATCTGGGTTCTCTGCTTCCAAGCACACTGGGGAGAAACTAAAAGATTGACAGTATTCTGCACCTTACCGGAGTCTTTGGGAAAAACTTCATCTCTAAATTCACTCTGAAAATGGCCTGGATTTGGTTTCCCGAGGCCATAGAAGCAGCTTTCATTTCACTGCTGTAAACTGGGAGTGGGTTTGTGTTCCTAGATACTTCTCACATTCCTTCTCATGGTGTCCTACCTTGTGAACTCTGACAGTTAGCAGCAGTAGACCATTGTTCCCTTGCTGTACCTTTCTGATTTAACCTGGAGAAACACTTTGCTTCTTAAAAGTTCATGTGACTGGATTGAGGCCCATTAAATCTGGTGGAATCCAGGGGGTTCCCGGAAGATGGCGGACTGAGAAGATGCTAGTGGCTTGAGCTATGACCACATCTTCTGGAAATGGTAGGATTTTCTGCCTTTAGTAGGCCAGTCAATAAGGGGTCCTAGCAGTGACACCAAGGAGGTGACTATAACTTAATGTGGGTTAAGAAATAGAGTAGAAAAAAAGGGAAAATAATTTTTTTTCCTTTTAATAATTAAGCACACACCCCCCACCCCTCCCCATAACCAGTCCCTGGGAACCAGCTCCTAGCAGGCTCCCCTGCTGAGCTTCTGTATTTACCAAATTCCTATCCCACTAGGGTGTATCATTCATTCTAAGTCTATACCCTTCTGAAACCTCTGGCCTTTTTTCTTTCTAAGTAGCCAACCCTCCCCCACCTCACCCTGCATAGCTAATTAAATAATTAAAAATAAATAAATAAATAAAACTCTTTCCTTTCTCTGCTCTTTTATGACTCTTCTTTTTCTTATCTTTTTCATTTTTCTGTCTCTCTTTCTTTTTTTTCTTTTTCTCATTCTTGTCATCCTTTCTTCCTTAATCCTACAGCTTCCAAAGCCACAGGCCCCAGCCCCCACACCACCAAGCAGTGTGCTTTTTTGAATTCACTGATAAACATTTGGGAATTATTTTGGGGAAGAATTCTGACTCAGTGTGGACTCTCACAGCAAGTGTCTCTGCTCAACTTCCCTTCCTCCTTTAGCCACCCCTAGAATATACAGTGGATAGTAGATTTGCATAACTGTCTATTTCAGCTATCCTTGTCTAGTCCTGAGGTTTTTTTTTGTTGTTGTTGTTTTTGCTCATTCTTAACAATCAGCTGCCTTTGATCACGAGGTTTGAAGTAATCTGGGGCAGGGTTTTTTTTTTTTTACCCTGCTGTATTTTATTATTAATATTATATAAAGGTGTATATCTTCCCCCCCTTTTAGGTTGATCAGAATTAACTCGTAGGGTATCTTTCATTGCTAGGGTAGTGGGCATATTATCTATTGTGGGAGGAAGTTGTCTCCTTACTCCTACCTCCTCTACAGACTCTCTACTCCCTCCTGCTCCTAGCTAATTAAAAAATTAAATTAAATTAAATTAAAAATAATAAAAAACTTTCCTTTCACTGCTCTTTAATTACAGCTTTTTCTTATCTTTTCCATTTTCTCTCACTTGTCTCTTTTTTCTTTTTTTTTTTTTTAATCTTGTCATACACTTCTTCCTTCCTTCTTCACCTTTCTGAATTCATGAATTATTTTGGGGAAGTAATCTGACTCAGAGTGGACTCTCTATGTGTGTATCTCTGCTCTAGTTCTCTTTCCCCTCTTGTTACCTCTAGAATATACAGTGGATAGTAGATTTGCATAACTGTCTATTTTTGTTATCCCTTCTTTCTTTTCTCTTTCTTCTTCACTGGGATTTGGTTACTATTTATTCACGGATTAGAGAAATTGTTTGGCTAACTGGTAGAGATTAAACTGCTTCAATACTTGCTTCAGTTGCTACTGTAATTCCTGAGGTTGGTGAGTGCAATTGTAATAAAGGTATTTAGTACAGTGTTGCTTGTACTCAAGACACAACAGCTGAGGAATAATAGAGCATAAAAAAAGAAACACATAAATCAAAAAAATGGGTATATCAAAAACAAATAAAACTGCTACTCCAATGATGCAGACAAGAGCCCAGAAGAAACTACAAATCAGCCAGAAGTAACCATAGATAAGAAAAGTATGCAAGCAATAATAAACTTATTAATCACAGAAATGAAAACAACATTGGAGGAAAGGAATGGCAGTATTAGGGAAACAACAGTTGAGACCCACAAGGAAAATGCTGAATATCCTGAGGCAATTAGAGAACTGAAAGCTGAAATAGCTGTAATGAAGAAAGAAGTTGAGGCAAGGGAAAGCAGACTAACAGAAGCAGAAAACAGAATTAGTCAGACAAAGGATGAGTTAGAGAAAACGAAGAAAGAGGTGAAAGAGCTTAAAAAGAGATTGAGAGACAATGAAAACAACAACAGAGACATATGGGATGATCTCAAAAGAAGTAACATTCGCATAATTGGTCTGCCAGAGGAAGAAAGAGAGGAGGGGGAAGCAAACATTCTAGAGAAAATAATAGAAGAAAACTTCTCAGACCTGAATAACAAAAAGGACTTCAAGATTCAAGAGTCCTAGAGAGTACCAAACAGAATAAACCCAGACCTGAAGACAACAAGACACATCATAGTCACAATGAGAAGAAGTAAGGATAATGAAAGGATCCTAAAGGCTGCAAGAGAGAAACAAAAAGTCACATACAAGGGAAAACCCATAAGATTATCTGCAGACTTCTCCACTCAAACTCTAAAAGCCAGAAGAGAATGGCAAGATATCTATTGAGCCCTGAATGAAAAAGAGTTCCAACCAAGGATAATATATCCTGCTAGACTTTCATTCAAACTAGATGGAGGGATCAAAACCTTCTTAGATAAACAACAATTAAAGGAGGCAACCATCACCAAACCAGCCTTGAAAGAGGTTCTAAAAGACCTCTTATAAACAAGAACATCACTATAATACTGGCAATATATCAGAGCAAACAACAACAAAAAATTTTTTTTGAACAATGGCACTACAATACATTAAATCCATAATATCAATGGCTTAAAATCACCCATCAAAAGGCGCAGAGTTGGGGGATGGATCAGAAAACATAATCCAACCATATGCTGCTTGCAAGAATCCCATCTGTCACAAGATAAACAAAGACTTAAAGTGAAAGGATGGAAAATTATCACACAGGCTAACAGACCACAAAAAAGGGCAGGAACAGCCATTCTCATCTCAGACACGATAGGTTTTAAATTAAATAAAGTAATAAAAGATAGGCAAGGACATTACATAATGATTAGAGTATCAATCAGCCAAGAAGACTTAACAATCATTAACATCTATGCACCCAATGAGGGACCATCTAAATACGTCAAGCACTTACTGAAAGAATTTCAAAAATATATCAATAGTAATACAATAATAGTGGGAGACTTCAATACCCCACTCTCACACTTAGACAGATCAACAAAGCAGAGAACCAACAAAGATACAAGAGAATAGAATGAAGAGATTGACAAACTAGACCTCTTGGACATTATCAGAGTCTTTCACCCCAAAAAACTGGAATACACCTTCTTTTCAAATCCACATAACACATACTCAAGGACAGACCACATGTTAGGCCACAAAGACAGCATCAAGAAATTCAATAACAATGAAATCATCCCAAGTATCTTCTTAGACCACAGTGGAGTAAAACTAACATTTAACAACAAACAGACAATTCTTAAAAGTCACAGAATTTGGAAACTAAACAACATACTACTTAAGAACCACTGGGTCAGAGATTCACTCAACCAGGAAATTCAAATGTTCCTGGAAACTAATGAAAATGAAGGCACAACCTATCAAAATATTTGGGACACAGCTAAAGCAGTACTGAGAGGAAAACTTATAGCCATACAATCACATATTAAACACCAAGAAAAAGCTCAAATGAACGACCTTACTGAACAACTCAAGGACTTAGAGGAAGAGCAACAAAGGAACCCTAAAGCATCCAGACAGACAGAAATCACTAAAGTTAGAGCAGAAATAAACAACATCGAAAATAAAAGAACCATACAAAAGATCAATGAAGCCAAATGTTGGTTCTTTGAAAGATTAAACTAGTCAGACTCACCAAAAAAAAAAAAAAAAAAAAGAGAGAAGACTCAAATTAATAGAATTGTAAACAATGCAGGAGATATCACAACTGACACCACCAAAATCCAGAGAATCCTGCGAAAATTCTATAAAGAACTATAAACCACCAAGCTAGAGAATCTGGAAGAAATGGAACAATTCCTAGAAGCATATGCCCTTCCAAAATTGAACCAAGAAGAACTACAAAACCTAAATGCACCAATCATAGACAAAGAAATTGGAACCGTTATTAAGAACCTCCCCAACAACAAAAGTCCTGGACCAGATGGCTTCACAAATGAATTCTACAAAACTTTCAGGAAACAGTTAATACCCATACTTCTTAAGCTTTTCTATAAGATGGAAGAAACAGGAATACTCCCTTCCACCTTCTATGAAGCCAACATCACCCTGATACCAAAAGCTGATAGGAACACAACAAAAAAGGAAAACTACAGACCAATATCTCCGATGAACATAGATGCCAAAATATTAAACAAGATCTTGACCAAGCAGATAAAGCAACATATCAAAAATATCTTTCATCACAACCAAGTGGGATTCATCCCAGGAATGCAAGGCTGGTACAACATCCATAAGTCAATCAATGTCATTCACCACATCAATAAAAGCAAAGCCAAAAACCACATGATTATCTCAATAGATGCAGAGAAAGCCTTTGACGAAATCCAACACCCATTCATGCTCAAAACTCTACAAAAAATGGGAATAGATGGGAAATTCCTCAAGATAGTGGTATCTATATATAGCAAACCTACAGCCAACAGATACTCAATGGACAGAAGCTGAAACCATTCCCCCTCAGATCAGGGACTAGACAGGGCTGTCCACTGTCACCGTTACTCTTCAACATAGTATTGGAAGTTCTTGCCATAACAATCAGGCAAGAGAAAGAAATCAAAGGAATACAGATTGGAAGGGAAGAATTCAAGCTCTCACTCTTTGCAGATGATATGATAGTATACATAGAAAAACCTAAAGAATCCAGCAGAAAATTACTTGAATTTATCAGGCAATATAGCAAGGTGTCAGGCTACAAAATCAATGTACAAAAATCAGTGGCATTTCTTTATGCAAACACTAAATCTGAAGAAGACATCCAGAAATCACTCCCATTTACTGTTTCAGCAAAATCAATCAAATACCTAGGAATAAAGTTGAACAAAGAAGTGAAAGACTTGTATGCTGAAAACTATGAGTCCTTACTCAAGGAAATAGAAACTGATACCAAGAAACGGAAAGATATTCCATGCTCATGGATTGGAAGAATAAATATCATCAAAATGAATATTCTCGCCAGAGCCATATGCAAATTTAATGCAATACCCATCAAAGTTCCAACAAGCTTCTTTAAGAGAATAGAACAAACACTACAATCATTTATCTGGAACCTGAAAACACCTAGAATTGCCAAAACCATCTTGGGGAAAAGAAACAGAAATGGAGGCATCACACCTTAAACTATATTATAAAGCCATCATCATCAAAACAGCATGGTACTAGAACAAAAATAGGCAAACAGACCAGAGGAATAGAATTGAAAGCCCAGAAATAAATCCCCATACCTACGACATCTAATCTTTGATAAGGGGGCCCAAAGGATTATATGGAAAAAGGAGGCTCTCTTCAATAAATGGTGCTGGGAAAACTGGGTTGTAACATGCAGAAGAATGAAATTGAACCACTTTATCTCACCAGAAACAAAAATCAACTCCAAATGGATCAGACCTAGATGTCAGACCAGAAACAATCAAATACTTAGAGGAAAACATTGGTAAAAACAGTTTCCCACCTAAACCTCAAGGACATCTTTGATGAATCAAACCTAATTGCAAGGAAGACTAAAGCAGAAACAAATCAATTGGACTACATCAAATTGAAAAGCTTCTGCACATGCAAAGAAACTATTAAACAAACAAAGAGACCCCTCACAGAATGGGAGAAGATCTTCACATGCCATACATCAGACAAGAAACTAATCACCAAAATATATAAAGAGCTCAGCAAACTTAGCACCAAAAAACAAATGACCCCATGCAAAGATGGGCATAGGATATGAACAAAACATTCACCTTAGAGGAGATCCAAAAGGCTAACAAACATATGAAAAACTGCTCTAGGTCACTGATTGTCAGAGAAATGCAAATTAAGACAACACTAAGATACCACCTCACTCCTGTAAGAATGGCATACATCAAAATGGATAGCACCAACAAATGCTGGAGAGGGTGTGGGGACAGAGGAACCCTTTCACATTGCTGGTGGGAATGTAAATTGGTACACCCTCTGTGGAGAGCAGTCTGGAAAACTCTCAGAAGGCTAGACATGGACCTTCCATATGATCCAGTAATTCCTCTCCTGGGGTTATACCCCAAGGACTCCATAACACCCAACCAAAAAGAGGTGTGTACTCCTATGTTCATAGCAGCACAATTCATAATAGCTAAAACCTGGAAGCAACCCAGGTGTCCAACAACAGATGAGTGTCTGAGAAAGCTGTGGTATATATACACGATGGAATACTATGCACCTATCAAGAAGAATGAACCCACCTTCTCTGACCCATCTTGGACAGAGCTAGAAGGAATTATGTTAAGTGAGCTAAGTCAGAAAGATAAAGATGAATATGGGATGATCCCACTCATCAACAGAAGTTGAGTAAGAAGATCTGAAGGGGAAATTAAAAGCAGGACCTGACCAAATTATAGTAGGGCATCAAAGTATAAACCCTGTGGTGAGAGGTAGACATGCAGCTTCCTGGGACAGTGGGGTTGGAAGTGGGTGGGAGGGATGGGTCACAGTCTTTTGGTGGTGGGAATGGTATTTATGTACACTCCTAGTAAAATGTAGTCATATAAATCACTAGTTAATTGATATGAGAGGGGGAAAATTAATTGTATGTCTTGAAGTTTTTCAAAACACAAACTGAATCTTTTTAATATATAGGCTGTGTAATTGATATGCAGACTCTCTCAAAAGCCTAGACCAAGTAGATCAGAAGCAACCAATAGCACAGCTATATACAAGATACTGGGTACTGTATAGCAAACCCTAAGAAAAGGACTTTTCAAAGTTAACCCAATTACCAAATAATGTGATGATAACATTAACTATTGATTGTCTTTTTGAACCCTAAGACAGCAGGAACCTCACATCTCCACTATAGAGCCTCTACTTCCCCCAGTCCTGGAACCCTTGGATAGGGCCCACTTTCCCGTATGCCTCTCCCAATCCATATCAAATTATATTGCATCTGCCGATCACAACCTAATCAACACTACAATTGCCACCTCAACATGCTTCACTTCAGACTGTGTCCAGAGACTTCAGGTGTGGAATGACAACCCTTCAGCTTCATTACTCGGGTGAGACCTTTCCTTTCATAGCATACTCTAATTCCATCTCAGGTGGTTCACTTTCTAACAAAGTCCCCAAACCAAGATATACACCAGTTTCTGTGAGAGAGAGCATATGTTCACACGTATCCGTAAACTACTGCAAAATATATACCTGAAAGTAGGAGTACACTAGAGTTTGCAGTGAGTACCCCTCTAACACTTCCTCTCCACTATTCCAAGCTTTGGGTCCATGATTGCTCAACAATTTGTTTGGCTTTGCATGTTAACTCTCTTTTCAGTCACCAGGTTCCAGATGTCATCAGGATCCCGGCCAGGCTTCCCTAGACTGAAGACCCCACCAATGTGTCCTGGAGCTCTGCTTCCCCAGAGACCCACCCTACTAAGGAAAGAGAGAGGCAGACTGGGAGCATGGACTGACCAGTCAATGCCCATGTTCAGCGGGGAAGCAATTACAGAAGCCAGACCTTCTGCCTTCTGCAACCCACAATGTCCCTGGGTCCATGCTCCCAGAGTGATAGAGAATGGGAAAGCTATCAGGGGAGGGGGTGGTATATGGAGATTGGGTGGTGGGAATTGTGTGGAGTTGTACCCCTCCTACCCTAAGGTTTTGTTAATCCTTTCTAATAAAAAATTTTAAAAAATTAAAAAAAAATAAATTTGGTGGAATCCGTATAATGAGATGCACTCATTTTAGAAATTAGGGCTTCTGGTAATATAATTTTTTTTTATTTTTACACCCAGGGTTTTTGCTGGGGCTCAGTGCCTGCACTATGATTCCACTGTTCCTTGAAGACTATTTTTCCCTTTTGTTGCCCATATTGTTTATCATTGTTATTGTTTTTTTTTTTTTGTTTGTTCTAATTGCTGTCATTGCTGTTGGATAGGATGGATAGAAACTGAGAGAGGAGGGAAAGACAGAAAGGAGGAGAGAAAGATAGATACCTGAAGACCTGCTTCACCACTTGTGAAGTGACCCCCCCTGAAGGTAAGGAGCTGGGGGCTCGAACTGGTACCCTTGAGCCAGTCCTTGTGCTTTGCGCCATGTGTACTTAACCCAGTGCGCTACCACTCAGTCCCTATAAAATCTTTATATGAGAGACATTCTATCTATATACACACGCAAATAAATATACAAATACATACATGTTTATACGTTTTGTTTGTAAATCAAAATCTCTAAACCTACAAGTATGAATTTGTTCACTTATTATTATGCCTTTTATGAAATTTTAGATACCATAATAAAAAGATATTCTTATAAGCTGCCAATGGCAAATAACTATATTTGTGAATTATATACTTGATTACTCTTTACTGCATAAAATCAACTTAAACTTATTAGCAGATGTGCATAAATGCTATAAGGTGACCAGTTTATATATAAAAATGGAAAGTTTTAAATGATTTGCTCATGAGACAAAATTATGAACACAAGAAATGAGAAACTTGTAGTAGGCAATATGTGCATGACTCCCTATTATTTTAGGTACATATAAGCTCAGTGTTAATAACTATGTTATTATTTCCTTAAAAACTAAGGGGATCACATCAGAGAGATGATCCTGTCTTATAGCAGCTCAAAACATTAGATTTCTGTTTCAAAGTAAAATAACAGAAATGCCAGTAAACAATATAATCACCCATGGGTCCCCCTATTCCATGTGTGTTCATAATCACCAGAAACAAAAAGTAGGCAACATCTCACATAGCAAAATATAATTAAGGTTGCAGATGGTACTAGTACTAAGGTTTCTAATCAGCTGATTCTAAAATAGGAAGATTATCTGGGATTATCCCCAGGTATCTCAGAAGAGGCACATGTGTTTTTAGGGGTGGAAAGGAGAGAGAACACTTTTAAACAGAGTGATATGTTATGAGAATTTAACCTACTGATTCAAGATTTGAAGCTGTGGAGAAATGCTGTGAGGCAAATAATGATGGCAGCTTCGAGGAGATGGAAAAGATAAGGAAAAAAAATCTGTCCTGAAGCTTCCAGAAAATATTGTCAGTACCTTACTTGTGTTCTGGTCACATCATTGTTACAGTTCTGACTTTCAGAACTTTAATAAATTTCTGTTGTTTGAATACAATAAAAACACCAGTTTGTTACAGCATCAAAAGAAAACTAATGCAGACATCAACTAAAGGACATTTAAGAGATTTTTTTTTTTTAGGTAAGTGACATGATGCCAGGTAGATGATAAGAGGAGTGAAAACTTTTATGCTACATAAAGTTAGTGGGTATCAGATTTATATCACCACTGCAGAAGAAATGTATTCTGGTTCCTAGGAATTCAACCACTTATATTTAATCAAATATCATTTCTTTTATTTAAGCGATTCCTATCCTTTTGAAATAGTATTTTATGCTTCTTTAAGTGTAATGCCCATGCTTCTTTCAATGGCAATGTTCTAATGGCAAACAGTGTTGTAGTTTCGAGGAAAATTAATGAATCAGATAAGGAACTGGGAGTTGGGCAGTAGCGCAGTGGGTTAAGCACACATGGCTCAAAGCACAAGGACCAGAATAAGATTAAGGAAGAATATTTGGAAGCTAATATGGGCCTCAGATCACATCAAATAGATGGAGTTTATAGTCAACAATATTTATACCCCTTTCCCATATTAGGGAGCTAGTCTCTTCCCTGATCCAGCTTTCTGGTCCTTTTCCCAGCCATAACATCATCTCCCCAGACAATAATTAGGATCCACCTGCATATCAGATTTCAGGCTCAGGTAAAAACAAAACAAAACAAAACAAAACAAAACAAAACAAAACACATCAGTATAACTACAGGGCCTTTGAAATATAACTAAAATATGCCTACTAGCTATCTACAAAATGGAGGAGCCCCCAACACTTCATCTGTTCTATTCCAGCCTTTAGGTTCATGATTGGTCAACAATTTGTTTGGCTTTGTATGTTAACTTTCTTTTAGCCACCAGTTTCCAGATGTTAGCAGGATGTAACCAGACTTCCCTGGACAGACAACCCTGTCAATGTGCCTTAGAGCTTTGCTTCCCCAGAGCCCTTCCCCACTAGGGAAAGAGAGAGACAGGCTGGGAGTATGGATCGACCTGTCAATGCCCATATTCAGCGGGGAAGCAATTACAGAAGCCAGACCTTCTACCTTCTGCATCCCACAATGATCCTGGCTCCATACTCCCAGAGGGTTAAAGAATAGAAAAGCTATCAAGGGAGGGGATGGGATACAGAGGTCTGGTGGTGGGAATTGTGGCAAGTTGTACCCCTCTATTCCTATGGTTTTGTCAATGTTTCCTTTTTATAAAAAATAAATAAATAAATAAAGTAATTTCCTATGTGTGTTGTAAAATCAAAATCAGTAAAGGGAGTTGAATAGCATGTAACATATCCTTTGACTTATTATTTTTATTTATTTTTTTATTTTTATTTTTTTTACGTGTGTTAGCTTTTTTTTTATTATTTTTTTATTTAAGAAAGGATTAATTAACAAAACCATAGGGTAGGAGGGGTACAACTCCACACAATTCCCACCACCTAATCTCCATATCCCACCCCCTCCCCCGATAGCTTTCCCATTCTCTATCCCTCTGGGAGCATGGACCCAGGGTTATTGTGGGTTGCAGAAGGTAGAAGGTCTGGCTTCTGTAATTGCTTCCCCGCTGAACATGGGCGTTGACTGGTCGGTCCATACTCCCAGTCTGCCTCTCTCTTTCCCTAGTAGGGTGGGTCTCTGGGGAAGCTGAGCTCCAGGACATATTGGTGGGGTCTTCAATCCAGGGAAGTCTGGCCGGCATCCTGATGACACCTGGAACCTGGTGACTGAAAAGAGAGTTAACATACAAAGCCAAACAAATTGTTGAGCAATCATGGACCCAAAGCTTGGAAAAGTGGAGAGGATGTATTAGGGAGGTACTCACTGCAAACTCTAGTATACTTCTGCTTTCTTACTTTGGTGCCATACTCCAAACTCAGTCAATTTCTGCTTTGCGTTTCTACTTCTTTTTCCTTTTTTTTTTTTTTTTTACATGCATAACATTACCCAGATTCCCATTTAACAATACAACCCCCACTATTTCATTCATCATTTTTCATGGACCTGTATTCTCCCCACCCACCCACCCACCCCAGAGTCTTTTACTTTGGTGTAATACTCCAATTCCATTTCAGGTTCCACTTGTGTTTTCTTTTCTAATCTTGTTTTTCAACTTCGGCCTGAGAGTGAGATCATCCCGTATTCATCCTTCTGTTCCTGACTTATTTCACTCAACATGATTTTTTCAAGGTCCATCCAAGATCGGCTTTTTATTTTTAAGCACAAAAATAATGAATCTCAATAGTATAAACAAAGTTGCTGATGGCTAGAGTACTTCAGAGACTAAGAATAGATCCTAGCATCTTCCTTCTCCTAGTAAAACATACTTTGTTTCAATGTTTACTTGTCATTCTATAACAAACCATTTCCTTATATTTGTCCTCCCACTATGGAGTTTTTCACTGAAAGCAAAAACTGCTTTAGTATTCTTTTTATCATAGACAGTTGGCTGCTTTTTGTTATTTTGCCTGTAAGGGAGAATCCTGACCCACGGGGCAGCAAAAGGCATGTTGCAGCTGTCAACGGAAAGGTTGTTGGGGCAGCAGGTGAAAAAACTCAGCAATATACACAAACCCTTTCCAGCAAAGTTCACCCAGGTGTTCCTCTCACTTCCAACCTATTCCCTCTGACACATCTTTAAGAACAGGTGTGACCCCTGGAACATCAGAGAATCAGCAGGGGTAAGCAAGAGGTCATACAGAGTTCAAAGCAACAACAAAAATTTCTGGAAAATAGGCAAATTTAATAAATAGCATCTGTTTTCCAGTATGAGTTACCAGTATTTAAACTCAAATTTTCAGCCTTTAGCTGTGGAAGGGAAAAATCTTGATACAGAAATCAGTGACATAAATAAATATAGGTTATGACAGACAGTAACACTAAAGTCATAGGCATTATTGTAAGTGAGTCATTTAGCAGGCCAGGTGGTGGTACACTTGGTTAAATGCTTACATTACAGTGCACAAGGACCCAGGTTCAAGGCCCTGGTCACCACACTGCAGGTGGAAAGCTTCATGAGTAGTGAAGCAAGGCTGCAGGAGCCTTTCTATCTCTTCTCCTCTGTATCTTCCCCTCCCATCTCAATTTCTCTCTGTCTGTATTCAATAAGAAGTAAGTAAAAATATTTTTTTAAATGAGTCATTTTCACACCTAGTACTAAGTGAAGGGCCCCATGCAAGGATCTGAATTTGAGCCCCTGGCTTCCCATCTTCAGGGGGCAGGGATCATTCACAAGGCAGTAGATTTGTAGTGCGCGTGCGCACACATACACACACACACACACACACACACACACACACACACACACGTCATTTAAAAACTTATATATATTATCTTACAAACTAATAAAGTCACAGGGGTGAAATTTATCACTGTCATTTAGGCCAGTCTCACTCATTCTAATTATTTTGGTTTTGATCTGTGGGGTTTTCTTGACAATGAATAATGAGCAAATTGTCAGATTCAGCCCAGGCTGACATTTCTGTTCTCAATTTGGTGGTTGTTGACCTCATTACATTCACTTATAAAAGAGAGCTTAAAATTGAAAAAGGTTGGAGAGTTGAAAGTAAACTACTGTACAACTTGTCATTATCCCCACCTTAATAATGTTGATTGTGATGTATTAACGTTTCCTAAGATGTTCAGAAAGAAAAACAAACTGGTTAATAGAAGTGTTATTATAAGCACAGACTCTAGTTTTAATTATCCTTACTCAAACATATCCAGTTTATTAAGTTTAAACAGATCATGTGCAGTACAGATAGAAAGGTATAGGACAGTTGATAAAATATAGTTCTCAAAACATAAGCAAGATGGACTAGGTGGTATCATATCTGGTAGAACACACATTACCATTTGTAAGAACCTGGGTTCAAGCCTCCAGGTTCCACATCTTAAGTTCTTTGGCTTAATATTATTGGATAACCACAGTTAGTAATATAGGTCTTTTGGGAAAATAAAATTAGGCATTAGAAGAACAGAAGTTAAAAGCTAGGCAGTGTTTGGTAATGTAGAAAGATTATAAATGAAAAACAGATTCGATAAACAGAAAGGATATTCTCATAACAGAAATATACTAACAAAGTAAAAGCTATTTTTTTCACACACAGAGCAGGAAAAGGGGTTAAAAATATGAGTTTGTGTAGTGCAGCAGATATTTGATATGTTTTTGCAAGTATGTTAAATATGTTAACTCGGAAACTATGCACACAAAATAAAAGAATGCTGAGCAAATTCTGTTTCAATGTATTTGCAAGATATATATCATATATTAAGATATATGATTAATGATTTTGCAGTCTTCAATCATCCTCCAGTTATGGGATAAACACAATTTGGTGAACTCATGCTTTAATTTTAGTGATAAAATCATACTATCCCTTTTTAAAACATTTTATGGGGGGTGTTTAATGGGTAAAATTTCTCATCTCCCTGTGAAAGTTCTCATTTTTGTTGTTGTTGTTTTACTAGAGCACTGCTTAGCTCTGGCTTATGGTTGTACATGGGATTGAACCTGGAACTTTGGTGTCTCAGGCATGAGAGTCTCTTGCACAAGCACTATGCTATCTAGCCCCCACCATCATTATTGTTTTTATTTGCATTTTTCTGATATGCCAGTGACTTTGAGCACTTTCTCATGTGTTTATTGACCTTTGGGGTCTCTTCCTTGGTGAAGTTTCTATCCATATTCTTGCCCCAGTTTCCTAAATGTGTTCTTTGTTTTTTGGTACTACATTTACTGAGGGTTTTTTTTTTTTTTTTTTTTTTGTATTTTGGTTATTATCCCTGCATCTGAAACATGTTGTATAATTATCTTCTCTCATTTTGTAAGGTGTCCTTCTGTTTGAGTAACAGTACCCTTTGTTGTGCAGAAAGTTTTCAGTTTTTATAGTCCCTTCAATTTATTTATTTGTTTATTTTATTTGCTGTTGCTCGTGAGTCATTGAAGACATTTCTGAAGCATATATCATGAAGTGTTTTGCCAGTGGTTTCTTCTAAGTATTTGATAGTTTCTGGTCTATATTTATATGGTGGAGGCTGGGTAGTGGTGTGCCTAGTTAAACAGACACATTAGAATGTGCAAGGACTTGGTGTCAAGCCTCTCACCCCCACCCATAGTGGGGAGGCTTCACTAATGATGAAGCAGTGCCGCAGGTGTTTCTCTCTGTCATTATCTCCCTCTCCTTCTGTTTCTTTCTCTATTATGAAATAAATAAAAGGTAAAAAGCATATTTACAAAAAATACATTATTGATGATATTACTCTCACTACTTCAGAATGTAAACTTGATAATAGCATCATTGTGAACTTTAAAGCAAAGACCAGGTTATTCATATAGAAGAAAAGTAATGCTGAATGTTGACATCAGAACACCAGAATTTAGGTAAGATGCCTGCAGTTAGTTCTATGTAAATTCTCATGGATGGAACCAATGGCATTAACATTATGATCATGGACTAATAGCCTAAGAACTTGTGATATAATAAGTTTTTGTTGTTTGCTACTCAGTTTGAAGAACTGTCGTAGATGTGGCATTAATTGGCAGTTCTAGCCAATTAATGCCACATCTGCATCTCTACCTCCATATGGCAATGTCGATGCCTGAACAAGTGGCATATTAACAGCATAAAAACAGAATGGACACAATCCTGGTGTTATCTTGTACCGAGAGACAGAATACTGTGCCCCAGTATGGTTCCGTAGCCCCCATGTCCACTTGGTCGATTCCAAATTATATTCCTCCATGAGGATAATTTCTGGAACCATCCGTTCCACCCCGGTTCCATGGCTGCCAGTTCTTAGCAACATCGCCCCGCCAGATATTCATCGGGATGCGGCATCATCTAAGTTCATTTCCCACGTCTACGCTCGACCGGACCTGCCAATATACGCGGATATCTTCACCCACCCTGTCCAACGCTTGACATCTCGTCACCCAATCTGGTCCCCTACGCCTACACTGAACTTCTCTGTTCCAGACTCTTGGAAACAGAGTTGGCAGTCAGCTGAGGTAAAGAACAAACACCTCATCACAGACCCCTGCAAGCGTCAACCCGGCTTTGACCTAGCACGTTATGATTGGGCCCTCCTCAGTCGCTATCCAACAGGCCATGGCCGGTGCGCCGCTATGTTCCATCGCTGGGGAGCCAGAGACGACCTGAACTGCCCCTGCGGCTACAGACAGACTATGACCCACATAGTCAACGACTGCCACCTCTCCAGATTCAAAGGAGGTCTCGAAACTTTACATCAGGCTCAACCTGACGCTGTTGACTGGCTACGGAAGAAGGGCAAACGCTAGAAGAAGAAGAACGGAGAGATGATCACATTCATTTTATCTTGTCAAAAAGAGATATAGAAAAGAAAACTTACTAAAAGATAAGAATCATGTGACAAGGAATGTGACTCTGTGATAGACTGCCGTTTTTTCATGTATTAGGCTTTGAGTTTGGTTCTTCTCACCTCATGAAGCAGCAAAGAGAACTCTATAGAGAGTGGTATTTTTCTCTTTCTCTACCCCCTTTCTCTTTCTTTCTTTTATTGTCTCCCTCTGTATGAATAGAAAAAAATGAGTGATGGGAATAACTCAGTATTAATGCACATTTATGGGACACTACAATTATTCCCTAACACAGCATACAAAAATAAGTAAGTAAATAATTAAAGCAGATAATAGTCTTGCTTAATGAAAAACTTAGAATATTGTAACAAAAATGAAGTATCAATTGGAGAGTGATAGCACAGAACTTATGCCCAGCTTTCCTTCAATACATTACTATTATTTTATAAAATAATAAAATAAATGCTGACTTATGATAAATGTAAATTAATGTAAATCTGAGTCACTGACCAAATTTTTGAGAAAGCAAAATAAATAAATAAATAAATAAATAAACTGTTAAAAGAAGGCAGAGAACATTATTATAAAAGTCTATTATCGATAAAAGTCTATTATCGATATTCCCCATCAATTAAACATGTTGTTTTTGTATGTAGTTTTTATGTCTCCCAAAAATATGACTTTGAGAGCTAGGTATTGGTGCGCTCAGTTAAACACACATAGTACAAGGATCTGCACAAGGATCTGGTTTTGAGCCCCCGGCTCCCTACTTGCAGGAGAAATGCTTCATAAGTGGTGAAGCAGGGCTATAGGTGACTATCTTTCTCTCTCCCTCTCTATCTTACCCTCCACTCTCAATTTCTCTCTGCCCTACCCAGTAACAAAAAAGAAAAAAAAAAAAAGAAAAGAAAAAATGGTCACCAGGAGCTGTGGATTCATAGGAGAGGCACTGAGCCCTGGCAATAACCCTGGAGGCAATATACATACATCTTCTAAACTAACTATAAGTCACTTTGATATCTAGGTATAATAGAAATTGAAGTTGAGAAGTCATTAAATTTAGGCACAAAAACAATAGCAGTAGTAGCTTCTTTTAGTAGCAAAAGAAGAGAGCAAGATAAAGGAGTTTAGGCATATGTGACAATGCTACATAAAGCTAAGGTTTTCCTGGATGAAATCTTATGAGATACAAACAGCCAACACAAAATGTTTCAATGCAAGAATAACAGTCATGGCTAGCTTACAATAATCACTCATTTATTGAACAAATATTTGTTCTTTCTATATGGTTGGCATTAAATGAGAAGATGTTGTTTTCGCCGGGCTATGTTGTTTTCGCCGGGCTGGCTTCACGGGCGGGTAAGAGATGACCAGGGACTCATGGTTGAGCTGTAGGCAGTATCTCTTTATTCATGCAGGACACAGCACAATCTAAGCTGAGCTAAGCTAAACTAAACTAAAGTACCCTAAAACTCACGATGCTGTCTTTATATATACTTGCCAAGTAGGGTGGAAACAGGATGTGACATAGAGAGGGTGGAGAGAAAAGTGACTGGTGGAAATCAGAGTGTGACAAGGAGAGGATCAGGGTGTGACAAGGAGAGGGGGTGAAGCAGGTGAGAATTCTACTACTAAACCACCACTGCCCTGGAGGGAAGGTGGTGCTTGTTAACAGAGGTTATGTAAATAAAATGAAGTGGTTATGTAAATAAAATAGTGGTAAGCAGGGGAGATTTAAACAAAATGAAACAAAAGGGGTTTTTAAAAGCAGAATTAAAAGATACCAACAAGAAGAATGGGGCAATAAAGAGGGAGAGAGGGGAGTTGGCCGCTAGCGCAGTGAGTTACGCAGGTGGCACAAAGCGCAAGGACCAGTGTAAGGATCCTGGTTCGAGCCCCCAACTCCCCACCTGCAGGGGGGCTGCTTCACAAGCAGTGAAGCAGGTCTCCAGGTGTCTATTTTTCTCTCCCCTCTCTGTCTTCCCCTCCTCTTTCCATTTCTCTCTGTCCTATCCAACAATGACAACAACAATAATAACTACAACAATAAAAACAAGGGCAACAAAAGGGAATAAATAAATAAATAAATAAATATTAGAAAAAAAAGAGGGAGAGAGAGACACCTGCAACACTGTTTCACACTCTCAAAGCTTTCCACCTGCAGGTGGGGGAAAATAAGTTCTTATTCAAATGATTTTGTGGTTTTTACAAACATTTAAAAAAAATCAAGAGGGGCAGGGGAATAAGATAGCTATTTACAAAATAGATATTCTGAATTTTATTCCTGAGACACCAGATATCCCAGGTTCTGTCCTTGGTTAAGTACTATAAGCTATAGTTGGGCCGATCTCTGGAGGAAAAAAAGGCAAACCAAGAAATGATATTTTCTTTATAAGAATTATTTTTAGTATGTGTTAGAGAGTGTAAAGCATTGTTCACCTCTTGCTTTCGGTGGTACTAGAGTTTGAAACTTGGGACCTCAAGTGTCCCAGGTATGCAAATCCTATCTAACATGATGCATTATCCCCTGGGCTCTAGATGAATTCTCAGATAGTTTCTTTTGAAGAAATGTTTAAGCTATGTTAGGAAAGTAAGGAGATATTAAAAGGCCACATCTTGACTATGGGTGAAACAGCAGTAACAAAACATTGTGCTATATACAAAAGACATCTCCACTGCTATGAAGGCCTGCTCTAAAACTGAATTGCTTCTCCTCAATCAGAGGATATTCATCTTAGTTGGGGGAAAAAAACCACGTAGCATATTTGTGTCATTTACAAAATATAATTATAAATGTTAAAAAAGCATATCACATATTTAATGAATTTCCTCTCTGTTTTTCCTGGGACAAGTGATATATTTTACACAATCTTTGTTCCCATAGATACAGATCTAAATTGTAATGAGCTAATTTAATTATATCTTGGGTTAATAAATACAATGTAATAGAATTTACTTAATTTACCCTTAAGATATTACATCAACCTTACAGCAGTCATTTATAAGTCTGTACACATAAAAATCTATAAAATAAAAAATATAGGCTCATAAACCAATGTTACTTTAGTTTAAATCTAAAAAAAAAAAAATAGTGGCCTAGTCTGTTTTGAAGCAGCATAATGCCACACTTGAAGTCCTGAGTTTGATCCATGATACAGCACAGCAATGTTCTGATTCTCTGTCTTTCTCATAAATACATATATTTTAGAAGGAGAGCTTGTCAAACAAAAATTACTAAAGTTATGGGACCCTAAGAACGTAACTAAAACAGCCTTCCTAGCTTCTCTCCACCCTAAAATCCCTATTCCCATCTGCTCAATTCCCACTTTTTGATTCCTCTTTATTGTTCAATTATCTTACTGCCTTTTAGCCATCAAGTTGCAGATGCCACCGTGACACCATCCTGACTTCCATGGGCAGATAATATCACCAATGTGTTCTGGAACCTCATCTCTCCAGAACCCTACCCCACTATAGAAATATAAAAACAAACTGGGGGTATGGATAGACATGCCAACACCCATGTTCAGTGGAAAACCAGTTACAAAAAGCCAGAACCCCCACCTACTGCATCCCAAAAAAGGTTTTGGTCCATACTCCCAGAGGGGGCAAAATGTTAGGGGAAGATGACCTGAGGGCTCTAAATTCTAATTCCATCTAGACCTGGAGAGAGAAGAGGAATAAAGGAAGGACATTCCAAATTAGCAGTAGGTGTAGGGGTGACTTAGAAAGGAAAAGAAGGTAGGACCATAGAAAAGTGGGGAACTCACAGAAACTGGTGTATATCTAGGTTTTGGGACTCTGTTAGAAAGTGAACCACCTGAGATGGAATTAGAGTATACTATGAAAGGAAAGGTCTCACCCGAGTAATGAAGCTGAAGGGTTATCATTCCACATGTGAAGTCTCTGGACACAGTCTGAAGTGAAGCATGTTGAGGTGGCAATCGTTGCGTTGGTTAGGTTGTGATCGGCAGATGCAATATAATTTGATATGGATTGGGAGAGGCATACGGGAAAGTGGGCCCTATCCAAGGGTTCCAGGACTGGGGGAAGTAGAGGCTCTATAGTGGAGATGTGAGGTTCCTGCTGTCTTAGGGTTCAAAAAGACAATCAATAGTTAATGTTATCATCACATTATTTGGTAGTTGGGTTAACTTTGAAAAGTCCTTTTCTTAGGGTTTACTGTACAGTACCCAGTATCTTGTATATAGCTGTGCTATTGGTTGCTTCTGATCTACTTGGTCTAGGCTTTTGAGAGAGTCTGCATATCAATTACACAGCCTATATATTAAAAAGATTCAGTTTGTGTTTTGAAAAACTTTGAGACATACAATTAATTTTCCCCCTCTCGTATTAATTAACTAGTGATTTATATGACTACATTTTACTAGGAGTGTACATAAATACCATTCCCACCACCAAAAGACTGTGACCCATCCCTCCCACCCACTCCCACCCCCCACTGGCCCAGGAAGCTGCATGTCTACCCCTCACCACAGGGCTTTTATTTTGGTGCCCTACTTACAATTTGGTCAGGTCCTGCTTTTAGTTTCCCTTTCAGATCTTCTTCTTCAACTTCTGTTGACGAGTGGCATCATCCCATACTCATCTTTATCTTTCTGACTTAGCTCACTTAACATAATTCCTTCTAGCTCTGTTCACATGTATCCATAAACTACTGCAAAATATGTACCTGAAAGCAGAAGTACACTAGAGTTTGCAGTGAGTACCCCCCTAACACTTCCTCTCCACTATTCCAGCCTTTGGGTCCATGATTGCTCAATAATTTGTTTGGCTTCATATGTTAACTCTCTTTTCAGTCACCAGGTTCAAGATGTCATCAGGATCCCGGCCAGGCTTCCCTGGACTGAAGACCCCACCAGTGTGTCCTGGAGCTCCGCTTCCCCAGAGACCTATCCTACTAGGGAAAGAGAGAGGCAGACTGGGAGTATGGACCGACCAGTCAACGCCCATGTTCAGCGGGGAAGCAATTACAGAAGCCAGACCTTCTGCCTTCTGCAACCCACAATGTCCCTGGGTCCATGCTCCCAGAGGGATAGAGAATGGGAAAGCTATCAGGGGAGGAGGTGGGAAATGGAGATTGGGTGGTGGGAATTGTGTGGAGTTGTACCCCTCCTACCCTATGGTTTTGTTAATTAATCCTTTCTTAAATGAAAAAGAAAAAAAGTGTGGAACTATATAGAAATATAGATAATTATAGAAATAATAGCCATCTTATATATATATGACCTTGGGAGAACTACTGTGCTTTCCAAGGGAATGGAGACAAAGATCTATGGTGGTGATAAAGGTGTGGAATTATATCCCTGTTATCTCATAACTTTGTAAATTAATACTAAATCACTAATAAAATAGAAAGGAGAGTGGAACCGGGTAGAGGTGCAGCTGGGTAAGTGGACATATACTGAGAAAGGAGAGCTTGACATTTTTCTACACTATTAGGCAAATTATTACTATTTTACATATGATGAAATTCAGATTGCAGTTATCCAAATTATAAAAATAGAAACTGGTAAAGGGAATACTCGAACCCTGGAGATCTGACTGCAGAGTCTGAACCCATCATATTCCTCTGTGATGCAGTACCTAAAATTCTTTTCATTTAACAGTTGACCATATAGAAAAAGTTTCACAAAGATTTTAGTACTTGATCTATCATGTTATGTTCTAGCGACATTTCTCATCAACAAGCTAAAATAAAAATGCCAATCATTGTCATTTTTGACGGGTTAGGTTGTTTTCGCCGGGCTGACTTCACGGGCAGGTAACAGACGACCAGGAACTCATGGCTGGGTTGTAGGCAGTATCTCTTTATTCATGCAGGACGCAGCACAATCTAAGACGAGCTAAGCTAAACTCAAGGTAAAGTACTCTAAAACTCACAATGCTGTCTTTATATATACTTGCCAAGTAGCGTGGAAACAGGATGTGACATAGAGAGGGTGGAGAGAAAAGTGACTGGTGAAAATCAGAGTGTGACAAAGAAGGGGCAGAGCAGGCGAGAATCCTATCACTGAACCACAGTGCCCTGGAGGGAGGGTGGAACTTGTTAACAGTGGTTATGTAAATAGAATAGTGTTAAGCAGGGGGGATTTAAACCAAATGAAACAGAAGGGGTCTCATGCATACCAACAAATCATCACCTGTTTTCTTTTTTTTTAATTTCTTTATTGGGGAATTAATGTTTTACATTTGACAGTAAATACAATAGTATGTACATGCATAACATTTCGCAGTTTTCCATATAACAATACAACCCCCACTAGGTCCTCTGTCATCCTTTTTGGACCTGTATTATCCCCATCCACTCACCCCAGAGTCTTTCACTTTGGTGCAATATGCCAATTCCAGTTCAGGTTCTACTTGTGTTTTCTCTTCTGATCTTGTTTTCCAACTTCTGCCTGAGATCATCCTATATTAATCCTTCTGTTTCTGACTTATTTCACTTAACATTAATTTTTCAAGGTACATCCAAGATTGGCTGAAAATGGTGAAGTCACTGTTTTTAATAGCTGAGTAGTATTCCATTGTGTATATATACCATAACTTGCTCAACCACTCATCTGGGTTGCTTCCAGGTTTTGGATATCACAAATTGTGCTGCTAAGAACATATGTGTACACAGATCTTTTTGGATGTGTGTGTTGGGTTCCTTAGGATATATCTCCAGGAGAGGAATTGCAGGATCATAGGGTAGGCCCATTTCTAGCCTAATGAGAATTCTCCAGACTGTTCTCCACAGAGTTTGGACCAATTTACATTCCCACAGTAGTGCAGGAGGGTTCCTTTGACACAACAGCCTCTCGAGCATTTGCTGCTGTTACCATTACTGATGTATGATATTCTCACAGGAGTGAAATGGTATCTATCTCATTGTTATCTTTATTTTCATTTCTATGAGAATCAATGACTTGGGACATTTTTTCATGTGTTTCTCGGCCTTTTGGATCTCTTCTGTGGTGAATATTTTGTCCATGTCCTCCCCCCATTTTTGGATGCAGTTATTTGTTTTCTTGTTGTGGAGTCTGGCAAAATCTTTAAATATTTTTGTCATTAAACTCTTGTCTGATATACGGATTGTATCTTCTCCCATTCTGTGAAGGGTCTCTTGGTTTGGGTAGTGGTTTCTTTGCTGTGCAGTAGCTTTTTAATTTGATGTTCCATAGGTTCATACCTGTCTTAGTTTTCTTTGTAATTTTCAGTATACTAGTCTTTCACTTCTTTGGTTAGGTTTATTCCTAGAAATTATATTGCTTTTGTAGCTATAGTAAAAGGAACTGATTTCTGGATTTCAACTTCTTCTAACTTAGTGTTTGCCTAGAGGAATGCCACTGACATTTGAACATTAATTTTGTAGCCTGATACCTGATGATTGCCTGATGATTTCCAAAAGCTTCTTGCTGAATTCCTTAGGTTTCTCTATGTATACTATCATGCCATTTGCAAATAAGGAGAGTTTAAGTTCTTTTCTTCCAATCTGTATCCCTTTAACTCCTTGCTCCTGCCTGATTGCTATGGAAAGAACTTCCAACACTCTGTTGAATAGAAATGGTGATAGTGGGCAGCCCTGTCTAGTACCTGATCTGAACAGGAAATGCTTCCAGTTTTTCACCATTGAGTATGATGTTTGCTGTAGGTTTGCTATATATAGACTCCACTATCTTGAAGAATTTTCCATCTATTCCCATTTTTGTAGTGTTTTGATCATAAACGGATGTTGGATTTTGTCAAAGGCTTTCTCTGTATCTGTTGATATGTTCATGTGGTTTTTGGTCTTACTTTTATTGATGTGGTGGATGACATTGATTGATTTACATATATTAAATGAACCTTGCATGCCTGGGAAAACCCCACTTGGTCATGATGAACAATCTTTTTAATACACTGCTGTATCTGGTTGGCTTGAATTTTGTTCAGTATTTTAGCATCTATGTTCATCAGATATATTGGTCTGTAGTTTTCTTTTTTGGTTGTGTCCCTGTCAGCTTTTGGTATCAAAGTGATGTTGGCTTCATAGAAGCTGGAAGGGAGTATTCCAGTGTCTTCAGTCTTCTGGGAGACTTTTAAAAGTAGAGGCATTAACTCTTCTTGAAAGTTTAATAGAATTCATTTGTAAAACCATCTAGTCCAGGACTTTCATTCTTAGGAAGATTTTTGATAACTATTTTAATTTCATTAGCTGTGATGGGCCTGTTCATGTTATCCACTTCCTCTTTACTTAATTTTGGAAGTTTGTAGGTATCTAGGAAATCATCCATTTCTTCCAGGTTCTCTAGCTTGGTGGCATATAGTTGTTCATAGAAGTCTCCCATGATATGCTGAATTTATGTGGTGTCTGTAGTGATATCTCCTCTTTCATTTATGATCTGCTTTATTTAGGTCTTCTCCCTTTTTTGTTTTGTGAGTTTGACTAAAGGTTTGTCAATTTTGTTCACTCTTTCAAAGAACCAACATTTGCTTTTGTTGATCTTTCGTATGGTTTTCTTATTTTCAATGCTATTGATTTCTGCCCTAACTTTAGTTATTTCTGTCCTTCTGGTTGCTTTAGGGTTCCTTTGTCCTTCTTCTTCTAGGTCTTTAAGATGTACAATCAGGGTGTTTATTTGTGCTTTTTCTTGTTTCCTAATGTGTGCTTATATGGCTATGAACTTCCCTCTCAGTACTGCCTTAGCTGTGTCCAAATATTTTGATAGCTTGTGTCTTCATTTTCATTGAACTCTCGAAACATTTTGATTTCTTCCTTTATTTCCTCTTTGACACAGTAGTTGTTAAGGAATGTACTGTTGAGCTTCCACATTTTGGGACTGTTACTAATCTTTGTTGATTGTTAAGTGTTAGTTTAATGCCACTGTGGCCTGAGAAGATGCTTGGGATGACTTTAATGCTCTTGAATGTGCTGATGCTGTCTTTGTGGCCTAACATATGGTCTATCCTTGAGAATGACCCATGTGGACTTGAGTAAAATGTGTATTTCAGTTTCTTGGGATGAATGACTCTGAAAATGTCCAATAGTTCTAGTTTATTTGTCTCCTCATTTAGCTCTCTTATGTCTTTATTGATTTTCTGCCTGGATGATCTGTCCAGTTGAGAGGGCTGGGTGTTGAAGTCCCCTACTATAACTGTGTTGCTTTTAATATATTGCTGCAGCTCTTTCAGTAGATGTGTGATGTATTTAGATGGCTTCTCATTGGGTGCATAGATGTTAATAACTGTTAAGTCCTCTTGGTTGGCTGATCCTCTGAGCAGTAAGTAGTGCCCATCCCTATCTTTTTTAATTTTATTTATTTCAAAGTCTATCATGTCAGATATGAGAATAACTGTTTATGCCCTTCTTTTGTGGGCCACTGGCTTGTATGATATTTTTCCAGCCTTTCACTTTGAGTCTGTGTTTGTCTCATTGGGTTAGGTTGGTTTCCTGTAGACAGCATATTGTTGAGTTCTGTTTTCTGATCCATCTTCCTACTCTGTGCCTTTTAATAGATGAATTCAGGCCATTGATATCAAAGATTGAAGATATTTTAACTTAGCCATTCTTGTAGAGTTTTAGAGTGTTCTGATATATGGCCCATTTATGGTGGTCTGACTGTTTATAGGAGACCTTTCAGAAGTTCTTTCAGGGCAGGCTTGGTGATAGTTGATTCTTTCAGCTGTTGCTTGTCTGAGAAGGTTTTGATGCCTCCATCTAGTCTGAATCACAGTCTAGCAGGACACAGTAGTCTTGGCTGAAATCCTTTCTCATTGAGCACTAAATAGATATCTTGCCATTCTCTTCTGGCCTGTAGTAAAGTCTGCTGCTAATTTTATGGTTTTCTTCTGTAGGTGACTCTGTTTTTCTCTTGAAGCCTTCAGGATCCTTTCTTGATCCTTATTACTTTCCATTTTAAATATGATGTGTCTTGGTGTCTTTAAGTCTCAGTTCATTCTGTTTTGGACCCTCTGGGCTTCTTGAACCTTTATGTCTTTGATGTTGTCTAGACTAGAGAAGTTCTCAGCTATTATGTGCTAAAGAATGCTTTCTTCCCCCCCCCTCTCTCTTTCTTCTTCTGGTAAGCCAATAATGTGTATATTATTTCTTTTGAAGTCATCCCATAGGTCTCTGTTGTTGTTTTCAGTATCTCTTAACCTATTTTTGAGATCTTTTATTTCATTTTTTAGTTGTCTCTAATTCATCCTCAATATTGCTAATTCTGACTTCAGCCTCATTAATTCTATTCTCTCTCCCCTCTACTGTTTTCTGGAGTTAATCTATTTTGTTACCCTTTTCTGGTACTCTTTTAGCTTGTTCAGCTAGTTGTGTTCTTAGCTCAGCTATTTCAGCTTTCAGCTCTCTAATAACCTTGAGATAATTAGTGTTTTCTTCTGGAGTCTCATTCGTTGTTTCTGCATTTCTGATGACAATTCTTTCAAACTCTTTACTCAATTCTGTGATTATTTACTTAACTAGTGTTTGGATGTTGGCCTCATTATTTTGGAGGGCTTTTAGCTGGACTCTTTTTCTTGTTCATTTCTCCAATATTTCTTCTTGGTGGTTTAACCGTCCTATATAGTATGCTTTTTTAAATTTATTTTTTATTTAAGAAAGGATAAATTAACAAAACCATAGGGTAGGAGGGGTACAACTCCACACAACTCCCATCACCCAATCTCCATATCCCACCCCCACCCCTGATAGCTTTCCCATTCTCTGTCCCTCTGGGAACATGGACCCAGGGTCATTGTGGGTTGCAGAAGGTGGAAGGTCTGGCTTCTGTAATTGCTTCCCCGCTGAACATGGACATTGACTGGTTGGTCCATACTCCCAGTCTGCCTCTCTTTTTCCCTAGTAGGGTGGGTCTCTGGGGAAGCGGAGCTCCAGGGCACATTGGTGGGGTCTTCAGTCCAGGAAAGCCAGGCCGGCATCCTGATGACACTGGAACCTGGTGGCTGAAAAGAGAGCTAAGATACGAAGCCAAACAAATTGTTGAGCAATCATGGACCCAAAGGCTAATAGTGTTAGGGGGGTACTCACTGCAAACTCTAGTGTACTTCTGCTTTCAGGTATATACTTTGTACTAGTTTATGGATAAGTGTGAACATATGCTCTCTCTCACAGAACCTGGTCTATATGTAGGTTTTGGGACTTTGTTAGAAAGTGAACCACCTGGGATGGAATTAGAGAATACTATGAAAGGAAAGGTCTCACCCAAGTAATGAAGCTGAAGGGTTGTCATTCCATACCTGAAGTCTCTGGACACAGTCTGAGCTGAAGCATGTTGAGGTGGCAATCATTGTGTTGATTAAGTTGTGATCGGCAGATGCAATATTATTTGATATGGATTGGGAGAGGCATGCAGGAAAGTGGGCCCTATCCCAAGGTTCCAGGACTGGGGGAAATATAGGCTTTATAGTGGAGGTGTAAGGTTCCTGTTGTCTTAGGGTTCAAAAAGACAATGGATAGTTAATGTTATCATCACATTATTTGGTAATTGGGTTAACTTTGAAAAGTCCTTTTGTTAGGGTTTGCTGTATAGTACCCAGTATCTTATATGTAGCTGTGCCATTGGTTGTGTCTGATCTACTTGGTCTAGGCTTTTGAGAGGGTCTGCATATCAAATACCCAGCCTATATATTAAAAAAACTCAGTCTGTGTTTTAAAAACTTCGAGACATACAATTAATTTTCCCCCTCTCATATTGATTAACTAGTGATTTATATGTGCAGACATACAGTTCTAAAGGGTTCTGAACAGAGAAGTAAGTTCACATGACTCCTTTTCACAGTACACTCCAGGTGCTGGGTAGAGAATCATCAAATGGGCAGAGGTATAATGGGAAATATAGTGAGGGGACAACAGCAAACCAAAAGATGTGGAGGCCTAAACCAAAGGAGTCACAGAGGTGGTGAGAAGCACGTGGTTTCTGGATACATTCTTCTCTCCTCAAGGTCCTCAGCATAGTGCTGCTGGTTGGTGCCTAGCCTCAGGCGACTTGAATCATCGCCTGTTTTCTAGCTTGTGCATACTTCCTTTTCCCACTCCAAATTTAATATTGCTTGTATTGCACATGTTTGTGTGATGGTAAGTTCTTCCACACAAGTAGACTGTAAATATATTTTACTGACACAGCAAATATATATAGGCTTTAGTGCATTGAAGAAAATATTGAGGGGGAAAAAGTTCTAACTATAGCAATGGATGGTTTTGAAAGTGCTTTATTAGTCACAGTTAATGATGGGGAAAATGACAGTATTGTCTGGGGATGTTTTTTTCTTACTCACTTCTCTACAGATCACTTCATAGTTTTCTAATTCAATTTCCAAGTCAACATTCCTATTTGCACTATATAATTAGTTCCAGATGCCATTTGTTATACAGAGAAGAACTTATTTAGGTATATAAATTTCATGAATTCCTTAGTTCTCTAATAAATAAGACTAAATATCACCAGTGTGAATATATATACATATTTCCTCATATTTTTGCACTGAAAGATGAAATATTATGCTTCACATCAGTTTTGTGTCACCTCATCCATTTATGGTGGCAGTTGTTATTTAGTAAATGACTATTATAAACAAAATCGAAATAAAAAAACAACATGAGAGCATATCTTTTGTTATAACATGTATGGATCTTGTTAAATGAAATAGGACAGAATGAAAAAAGAAATACCAGGTGACTTCATTTCTATGTGGAATTTAAGAAATAAATCAAGGAAAATGACAAGCTGAAGCTTCAATAGACTACAGAAAGGAAATAACACTGTGGTTTGCAAAAGATTTTTTTATGTCTGAGACATCACAGTCCCAAGTTCAATTCTTGTCACCATCATAAGTCAGATCTGAGCAGTGCTCTGGTTAAAAAAGAAAAGCAGAAAATGAAGCATGAAAAGAAGATCTGAAGGCAGAGACTGGTACAGTCCCTAAACCCCACCTGTATTAGGGAAGCTTCACAAGCAGTGAAGAAGATCCACCTGTGTCTTTCTCCCTATTTCCCATTTCACTTTTGATTTTTCTCAGTCTTTGTCAAGTAAATAAATAAATTAATTAAATAACTATTAGATCTATAGCTATAAATCAGAGGTTACTAAAATTGAAGAGACAGGCCCTCAAAGAGGAGAAGGAACATAATAAACTATATGAGAAAGAAATAGCACTTTGGTGGCGATAGGGTCAGACATATTTGAAGAGATGTAAACCTGTTCCTGAGACAATCTTGTAAAACAGAATTTCCTCAATTATAATATCTGTTTGTGTAATTGTGGTTTAATTAAAAAATAATAGATATATCCCAAATATTGAATTTGTAGTATAGTGCTTAGGAATATTGCCTGTCTGCTTACATGACACAACACACACTGCCCATAAGTCATAAATTTACTATATGCAGATCTTATTTCCATAGCAACTTATCTCTTTTACACTGTTTTTTTTTTCATCTAGCATTATGGACATACAAAGTTTAAATACCCTATGAAATAAGGTTTAGTTTGATTTTTAAATTTTATTAGCTGCTTTGTACATTCTAATTTACATTTTATGATTTTCTCCCAACTTCTATAAATAAAATTCAAAGATAGCTCATTTTAGCATGTAGGAAAAAATCATAACCTTATTGAGTTTTATTGTTGTGATAGAAAAAGTTAACAAGGTCAACTGATTGTGCCCATGAAGCTAAATATTTACTGGTGTTGTTTTAAGATTCTCTAAATTTAGAGACTGAGTCATTTCTGATATTCTGCCTTCCCACATATAAACACATTGCCAATGATTTGGGATATATCTATTATTTTTTAATTAAACCACATTTACACAAACAGATATTATAATTGAGGAAATTCTGTTTTACAAGATTGTCTCAGGAACAGGTTTACATCTCTTCAAATATGTCTGACCCTATCGCCACCAAAGTGCTATTTCTTTCTCATATAGTTTTTTATGTTCCTTCTCCTCTTTGAGGGCCTGTCTCTTCAATTTTAGTAACCTCTGACTTATAGCTATAGATCTAATAGTTATTTAATTAATTTATTTATTTACTTGACAAAGACTGAGAAAAATCAAAAGTGAAATGGGAAATAGGGAGAAAGACACAGGTGGATCTTCTTCACTGCTTGTGAAGCTTCCCTAATACAGGTGGGGTTTAGGGACTTGAACTAGGATCCTGGAACATCATAACATGTGAGCTCAATCAGGTGTTGTTACAGCTATTATTGTTGTTGTTGATGTTGTTGTTGTTGGATAGGACAGAGATAAATGGAGAGAGGAGGGGAAGACACAGGGGGAGAGAAAGATAGACACCTGCAGACCTGCTTCACTGCATGTGAAGCGAGACCTCTGAAGGGAGTCGGGGGCTTGAACCAGGATCCTTAAGTGGGTCCTTGCAGCTTTGCGCCATGTGAGCTTAACCCGCTGTGCTACCGCTTGGTTCCCCAATTCTAGGCACATTTTAACAGTATTTTGTTATTTTCAAAGAAAACACTATTATTATACTGCATTTAATTGCAGGAATACTGAGAAGAAAAAGCATCATTGAAAAAAGTCATATTTGACAAGTGCTTTTTATAACTACTACCTAAATAGCATATTGAAAATAAACTTCTCTTAATGTTTAATCTTTGAAATAAGAAACAAATTTTACTGCACATGGCCCTATGACTAAAGAGAAATAATGTATTTCATAAGCACTTTGACATGTGAATGAACCAGTGTTTTGGAATATTACCAAGGTAAAAAAAATATGTTTTCATCAGATAAGAATCAGATAATTGGAGGTAAAATTGGTGAATAGAAATAAACTTTCAAAATTTACTCTGAAGTTGCTATTTTGTATATGTGCAGAACTACTGGGTTCTTCTCTGAGAAATAAACCACTTGCTTTGTTTATTCTGATATTTCTCCTTTCAAATCAAACTACATAGTACTACTGTGTTACTATTGCAGTACAGACAGTAATGTCCTCCAAAGGAAAAACACCCAGCAAAGTGTGTATGTTGTTTATGATACACAATGGTAAGATTAATAGGGGAGTGAGTCTTCAAATATAAGATTAGGTAATATCCGTTCAGACTATCAACCAGAAAAAGAGGGGGAAAAAGGCATAGAAAAATATAAATAATTATTTATAGTAATGGGAGTAACACCCATTACTCTGATAACATTTCTTCTTTGCTACCTATTGGGATCATGGAGAGGAAGACTAATAACTTTTTCTCTTTCGTTGAAAAGTATATGATTCTAGGGTTCAATTACTAAATTACTGTTCCCATTTGATGAGGTCTTAATTTGGTTTCCAAAAAATCTATAATTGATTCCTAATCTCCAATGTTACATAATGTGACTACTTTTTATAGTAAGGTTTTTGTTTGTTTCTTTTTAACTCTAAGGCAACATGGTCAGTCACGTGGGCTTTGATACAATCTGATTGGAGACGTTTTGAGAAAAGGCAATTGGAGGACAAGGGAGATGACACTTTGGTATTATGATGGTCTGAGGCACCAGGGGACACAAGTTTAGTCACTATAAATCCATAATGAGAGTGTTTTGGTTAAGCCTACTCTGCCACTCCAGGAAGACTGGTCCTAAAATGAGTGCAGCCTAGAATGTTCATTCCTAGCTGTGACCCATAGACTGCAAGCTCAGACTAACAGGGACTCAGAGGTTACCTAGGCTCCTATGCTAAATATGAATATATGTGGGCCTTACTCAGGTTGAGGGGATAAAACAGCTAATGGTACTCACATATTTTCCTCATGTTTGGGAGCTATTCACTGCCCTAATCCAGTTTTTAGCTTCCTATTATAAACTCTGACACTATCTTCCCAGACAATATTTTTAGTCAATGTTAGCTATCAGGCTCAAGCAAAAATTACTTAAGTCACTGGCCTCTTGGAATATACCTAAAATAGACTTTCTAGCGTCTTCTCATCGAAAGACCCTCAATTTTATTTTCTCTATTCCTACTTTTGGGTCCCTGTTTATTAAACAATAAGTTGCGGACACTACTAGGATTCTATCCTGACTTCCCTGAACCTCACTAATGTGTCTTGAAGTTTCACCTCTACAGAGCCCCACCTGACTAGGGAAATAGAAAAAAAAGATGGGAGCATGGATTGACCTGCCAAAATCCATGCCCAGTGGAGAAGCATTTACAGAAACCAGACTTTCCACCTACTGTACCCTGTAAAGAATTTTGGTCCATACTCCCAGAGGGATTAAAGAACAGTGAAGCTTCCAATGGAGAGGATGAGGCACAGAACTCTGCTGGTGGGAATTATATAGAACATTTGAAATCTATATATTTCAAATAAAAATAATACACTAAACAAATCATTATAATGATAAATACGTGCATATGCATACACACATCTACATTTAGAGTTATGCTATTCCATTTTTATAAAATTTCAATCTTTAACTGTAAAGTATGATGCATTAAATCTGGTCCTGGCCAGAGGGATTAAATAGACACCTCAAGTAATTATCATCAGAATGAAATTAGCAGTCATATGTACTGTTTCAGAAGATGACTACTTGAAGAATCAATAATCTCCCAACTCCTCCTAAGGTTTGCTTTTCTGCCTGTATTGACCTCACCTGAAACTATTCCTTTGCAAAAGGATAATGATTTATCTCAAGATTTCTGTCTGTTGTAATCTAGTTTAGAAAACAGAAACTACTTAAAGAAATTATTTAATAGTGTTGCACAGGACTTGTATGTGAGGAATTCCAGGTTTGATCCACAGCAGCAACAATAGCCAGGGCTGAGCAAAGAGGGAGGGAGGGAGGGAGGAAGGGAGGAAAGGAGAGAGAGAGAGAGAGAGAGAGAGAGAGAGAGGGAAAGAAGAAGAAGGAGGAGGAGGAGGAGGAGGGGGAAAAGAAGAAGAAGAAGGAGGAGGAGGAGGAGAAGGAGGAGAAGGAGGAGGAGGAGGAGAAGGAGAAGAAGAAGAAGAAGAAGAAGAAGAAGAAGAAGAAGAAGAAGAAGAAGAAGAGGAGGAGGAGGAGGAAGAAGAAGAAGGAGAAGAAGAACTCTGGTAGTGGGAATTTTGTGGAATTGTACCCCACCTCCCTCAACCTATGGTTTTGTCAGTATTTTTTATTTTACAAATAAATTGAATAAATAAACTTAAAACCATGAGAGACAACTACCTTTGTCTTTTCTAGAGAGGGAAACAGAGATAATGATATTTGTTTCCTAGTTGTTTCAGGAGTAAGAGCTCTAGAAGTTTTGTCTTCAGGGAGGAATCAGAATTGTAGCTATGATTTTAAACAACAGCTTAAATTAAATTAAAACAACATAGAACAATACCAGTGAAATTCTCTGATGCAGAAGTGTTGGTATGCTTCTAGTTCTGCTTCTGGGATCTAGTTCTGCTTCTGTTACATTGCATGACATTGTGGTCTATTTACATGGTCTTTTCTGTTACATTGGTTTGGTCTCACTCCACCCCCCCACCCCCCCCCAGATTTGGTTTAGCCCTTGCTATTTTCGTGCTTCTTCTCTCTTCTCCCCGCCCCCTAGCCTACATACTTCCTGGGTTCCACTCTGCTGCCAGAGGAGAAAGATGGAGGAGCACATGGTGTGGTGATTAGGTGTTGTACTGTTTGCCTGTGCTGGTGAATAAAGATTAAACTGGATTCTCAGCTCAGCCATGTGTTTCTGATCCTCTGTTACCGGCCTGTGAAGCCAGCCCAGAGAAAACAACACAGAAGAGTAAGGTGAAGATATTTAGCTATATTATCTTCTTGTTCCTTTCTGGCAAGGAAATAGTTGAAACTGAAGTCTGGGAACATTTTTACATGTAAATATATATTTTTTTCTATAACACAGAAATTCCCTAGTTATATATCAGGCCTCTTGAACTTCAAAGTTTAGTTGGATGATTGTAGGATATATTTATCCCTTGGAAACCAATAAGCACCTTGAACAAAATTGTTCAAAGCCAAATGGGTTATTAGATACATTGAAAAGATAGTGAGAAGGACCAATGATGCTTCTTTTTTTTTTTTTAAGAATGCTTTATTTTTATGAGAAAAGGAGATGGAGCAATTCTCAGTTCTGTATACATATTTTAGGGATTCATCCTGGGACATTTTTATCTCTTATTTTTGTTTTGAATACATTTTTATTTTATTTTATTTTTATTTATTTATTTGCCACCAGGGTTATCACTGGGACTTGGTGCCTACACTACGAATCCACTGCTCCTGGAGGCCACCCCCCCTTTTGTTGTTGCCCTTTTTTAATTTTAATCATTGTTGTGGTTATTATTATTGATATGATTGTTGGATAGGACAGAAATAAATGGAGAGAGGAGGGGAAGACAGAAAGGGGGAGATAAAGACACCTGCAGACCTGCTTCACCGCCTGTGAAGAGACCCCCCCCTGCAGGTGGGAAGCTGGGGGCTCAAACCAGGATCCTTATGCTGGTCCTTGTGCTTTGCACCATGTCCGCTTAATCCACTGCACTACCACCCTACCTCCCCTATCTTTATTTTTTTTTCATATTAATGGGGGGTTAATAGTTTATAGAACAGTTGTTGACACATGGGTCTGATTTCTCATCTCCCCACTATAGATTACTACAAATCACTCTCATTTCTAGCTTAGATCCTTTTCCACCAAGACCCCAAGCCTTCTCCTCATCTTTCTTCCTCAAACACTTTTGCTTTGGCTGTCTGGCATAATTTCTCCTTTACAAGAACTTCACCATATATTTGCTCACTTACACATTTTTATATGATAACATAAAGATAAAAGGTATTTTCTCTACAGTGGCATCAAAACAATACTTTGCTGGTCATTTTTTAAAGCTATCAGCCTCTGAAAATATCTGCCTGTTATTCAGCAGAAAAAGACATTTTTTTCTTCTTTTTTTTCTTTCTTTCTTGTGTATCAATACAGTGTTTCTTGTTTGGGGTTGTTGAGAACATCCATACATCATCTGTACCAGTGATTCTTTGAGAAGCTCTAATTCTGCAATGCCATAAAGACAAAATACCACATTTTCTTATACCACATATTATTATTAGAACTGGAATTAGTATAAAGAAATCCCCAGCACAATATCTCTGGGAAAGCAGTGAGTTTCTATCAATTTGCTAAGATTCTTAATATATGTTACACATTAAATGACACAATGAAATATATGTTTCTTCCAAGTGTTGTGCCTTTTTCCTAGAAGTATAAATCACAAGGTAAGCGTCTGACTTCTATTAAGAAATAATTAGTAATATGCTCCACCATTAAAACCCTAGAAAAATTACTGTAGTACATACAGGCTTCTGAATATTTGTCGTGATATTTCTCTTACATTTTAGCACTAGCACATGCATCTTACTTGGGTTTCTCAGTTACCTGGTACTTCCTCTTCACCAAATCCAAAGTGGTGAAATCATTTGTTTAGTATAACAGTGTGATTTAGCATAGCAAATGTAAATAATCAAGGCTTATGAAAGTTATAATGACATTGTAGAAGAGTTGAATTATTCCTACAAATTAACACTAAGATGTTTCTGTCCCTGAAACTGATTGCTATACTTGTCCTGGTTGCCATTCATGGGATGAATTTCTCAAATCTCAATAGTTACCAGGTGTCAGGGATTGTGTTGATATGTTTTATCACAGTTGTCACAACTCTTCTCAAATCTGATTATTGGCACTGCTTGGACTGCAAGACCAATCTGATTTTGTTCTAAAATGAAGATGTAAAGATTACAATATAAAGGCATCATTTCTGTAACTCTCAAGTATTTGAGTGGACTTCAATCTTCTGAAAACTTCCAGAAATGTGAAATTGTTTTGATTTACTGTTTTGCTATGGATGAATAATTTCAAGTTCTTTCGACAATAATAGCTTTTGACTTTATGCATCAGGGAACCAAAATACAGATTATACTTTTTGACAAACATGTCTACTTCAACATTTCCCTTTAAGAACTCAAGAAGTAACTCCAGGAAACATTTGTGGACTTGCTGGAAACCCTGTGATAACCTTGGTACCAAGCTTGACTTATTTTCTTTGAAAACTCACTTTAAGAATGATGACTGGGGAGTCCGGAGGTAAAGCAGCGGGTTAAGCGCATGTGGCACAAAGAGGAAGGACCGGCATAAGCATCCTGGTTCAAGCCCCGGACTCCCCACCTGCAGGGGAGTCGCAAGCTGTGAAGCAGGTCTGCAGGTGTCTATCTTTCTGCCCCGTCCCCTCCATCTTCCCCTCCTCTCTCAATTTCTCTCTGTCCTACCCAACAACAACAACAATAATAATAAAAACAAGGGCAACAAAAGTAAATAAGCAAATAAATATTTTTAAAAGACAAAAAAATGCTGCTGATATTATGACTACTAAATGAGTAGGGATCACTTTTAATCAATGCCCAAAACATCTCCAAAAAATGTACATGTAGAAGTTTCCTGGAATACATTCTCTGGGATCAATCATGTGGCATGCTCCTCTTCAGAAAAAGTTTTGTAAATTTTTTTTAATGTTTAATGCTGTATTTATTTATTTATTTATTTATTTTGTGTAGAGACAGAGAACTTGAGGGGGGAAGATAGAGAGGGAGAGAGGCAGAGAGACGCCTGCAGCTCTGCTTCACCACTGGTGCAACTTTCCCCTTGCAGGTGGGGATAAGGACTTGACCCTGGATCCTTATGCACTGTAATGTGCAGACTAACCAAGTGTGCCACCTCCTGGCCCCCAGAAAAAGTTTTGTAAATCACTTAAGAGTTGTATGGTTTTCTTTAAGGATGGTAGTTCGTGGGCCAGAAACAGCCATCACTGGATGGAGTGATAACATGGGAGTAACATGATGGCAAACAGGGAAGTTCTAGTGTTATAATGTTTCTCTCTCTTTCTCTCTGAATGAAAAAGTTGGTCTGGAAACTGGAAATATCTTCTGGGAACAGATCATCTCGAAGACTTTTAAAAAACCAGTCTGAGTTTAATCTAGAATTTTTGAAATAGTAGGTCTGTGGTACAGTCTAAGAAATTCAGATTTGTAACAAAAGATGATGGTGATGTTGCTAAGCAAGGATCAAACTTTGGTTAAGTTTTGCTTAAGAAATTCAAATAGAGTCAATTAGATTCAGGATACTTGATTTTTTTTTTTCCTTTTCCTACCAGAGTACTAGTCATCTCTGGATTACAGTGGTGTTGGGAATTGAACTTTGCAACTCAGAGCCCCAGGCATGAAAGTCATTTGCATGATCATTATCCTGTCTTCCTAGCCCAAGAGAATTTTAGTTTTATTTGTATTTTATTTTATTATTATTATAATTATTATTATTTTTACCTCCATGGTTATCGCTGGGACTCAGTGCCTGCACTTTGAATCCACTGCTCCTGGAGGCCACCCCTCCATTTTTGTTGTTGTTGGATAGGACAGAAAGAAACTGAGAGAAGGAGAAGACAGAGAGGGGAAGAGAAAGATAGACACCTGCAGATCTGCTGTGAAGCAAACGAATTCCCTTCAGGTCAGGAGCCAGGGGCTCCAACCAGGATCCTTGAGCCATCCCTGGGTTTCTCACTATGTGCACTTAACTCGGTAAACCACTGCCTGCCCCCCCCTCCCGACCCTCTCCATCGCTCCAAATTTTAAGTCTAAGGATCCATTCTAGGGAGAGAATAGGTTAAATATTTTCTATAGGACTTTATTTTTTTCCTATTGTATAAAAATATTCTTTATTATACTGTCCATTTATTTAATTCCTGAGAATCTGGCATTCAGTCAGTCATAGACACTATGCAACTCAAAACATACTGCTTCCGGGAATTAGGTGGTAGCACAGTGGGTTAAGCGCACATGGTGTGAAGCACAGGACAGGCCTAAGGATTCCAGTTCAATCCCCTGGCTCCCAACCTTCCAGGGGGATCGCTTTGCAGGTGGTGAAGCAGGTCTACAGGTGTCTGTCTTTCTCTCCCCCTCTCTGTCTTCCCCTCCTCTCTCCATTTCTCTTTGTCCTATCTAACAATGATGACATCAATAACAACAACAATAATAACTACAACAATATAAAAGGGCAACAAGAAGGAAAAATAAATAAAATTTAAAAAAACATACTGCTTCAAAGATAGAGTAATGACTGAACACATCTATGAAAGTGAGGATTTATTTGACTGGGAGTAAATTGTTCCTCTGTGTTCACATAGTTACACTAAGTAGAATAATATGCTTCTATGACAGATGTCCTTAGTTATATCGAATGTGCATCAACTCACAGTTTTAAGAAAGTTCTTCTGCTTTTCTTCATTTGTCTTTATTACAGGAGTACCAACTTAAATTCCCTGAACAGTGCTGGGATTTATATTTAGCAGAACATTTGTGTTAAAACATACTTTCTTTCAAAAAGATTCAAAATATCGATGTTGACTGTTTTGTGTGATTAAATTAAAATTGTGTTGATTGCTAGAGATACGCTAAGGTTTTTAATCTACCATCACTTTTAAAAGTATAAATTCCATCATTACTTCTATAGCATTTAACCAAAAATCTGAATTATGAAACATTAGTATTTCATATATTTGTGGCGGTCAAAATAAATTAAAAAGTAACAAACTGGACTAAGAGAACTTACCTAGAAGAGTTTGTTTTAGAGTCTGGTGGTAGTGCAGCGGGTTAAGCACACATGGCCCCAGCTCCCAGCTCCCCACCTGCAGGGGAGTCGCTTCACAAGCGGTGAAGCAGGTCTGCAGGTGTCTGTCTTCCATTTCTCTCTGTCCTATCCAATAACAACACCAACAACAATAAATCAATAATGGCAACAAAAGGAAATAAATAAATAAATAAATCATTTTAAATGTGTTTTATCATGTATAGTGATAAAACCAGGAACTTTAGTACTGGAGATCACAGTACTGGGAGAACTTCCACAGATGGTAGAACATTGCTGTTTTTACTCTCACTGAAATAAACAATAAAAGGAATCAACTTTGGAATAGTAGAATTCAGCATATTTCAGCCTCTGGCATTGCAAAAATAAAAAGGAAAATTAAATATGATTTTATAAAAAACACAACATTTCTCTCTATAGATTAAGATGCATATATAAATATTGGTAAAATAATTCATGTTGAAGATTTGCAGTACTTTTTTGTCAAGGATAATTCTACATAAAAATAAATTTGAAATTTTAAACACAATTATTTTCTAACATAAATAGTTAGCCTTTTCAGAATTTTGAAAGAACTGCAGTTTATCATTTTAATAAAGGTGTTAACAAAATGATTAACAGAAAAGTTTATGTAAATACTTATTGTCAACAAAATGAATTTCTATGATTTTCTCTGAGGTACAAAGTTGTATAAGTAAAGAACCCTATACATAAAATTTAAGAATCTACCTAATTTCTGTGCCTGTCTCCAAGATAAACTGTCAAACACACACACGCACTCACGCACATGCACACTCACATGCACACGCACACGCACATGCACACACACACGCACAAGCACATGCGCACACACACTCCAGGGTGAATAGTCAAATAGAATTCTTGTCAAGTGGGAGGAATTTGGTTTCATTATTTCAGTGTAAGACCTGGAAAAACAAATGAACAAAAACTAAAATAATGTGTGCTCTATAATACTTAGAAGAACCCAATGAGAAGAACATTTTAAAGAATAAAAAATAAAGATAGAACTGAAAGTAGTCAAATATAAATGTAATGAAAAATCATTTTGGTAAATAAATGAAATGGAGCACATTAGTCTCTCTAAAAGTACATTTGCTTCTCAGCAATCATTCCTGTATCTGCTAGCATTAAACCTATATAACCTAACGTTTAAAAAAAAACAAAAAACTAGCTACTCATTACATGCAGCACTTTAAAGACACAAAACCCATAATATCCTAGAATACCAAGTATTAAAACTTGACTTGCCAATTACCTCCATTTCCTACAACACTTAAATCAATTTTTGAAGACAATTAGAGTGTCTGGAACTATGTATCTTTTCTGATTTCTAGCATTTTATATAATCATTTGTTTCTTTGTATTACTGCAACAATTTGGATGGCAATATTGATCTAGTTTTCACTCTATTTTCTGATGATTCAAGAAGCTCTATCTTGTAGAGTCACCTTTTACCTACAGCATCATTTCACCTTGCTTTTATGTGCGCCAACATTTTCTTAGGAAACCATTTCATTCTGTCTTTGTTCCTTTACTGATGACCCAGAAAATAACTCTTGCATTGTCTGACCACTTAGACAAGTAGATAGACACAGAACTGGCCGTGCTTATGATTCCTTGCCTATCCACTCATAGGGCTAGGAAGGAAAAATAATTTGACCAATGAATAAACAAATAAATATTGGTAGGGAACTTGTAGTTGGGGCAAAATGACAACTCTTCTCTGAAAGATATTCTGTTGACTATAACTAGAGCAAAAATACTTTTGTATTGGTAAGAATCCCAGATTGCTGGCTGGACAAATTCGTCAGTAGAGACTGCACAGTGAAACCTGTCTTGACTGATAATAACCATTCTTCCAATTCATTGCTCAAAACAAGCAAGCAAGCAAGAAAACAAACAAAAAATACTCCAGAGAAGTTTCTCCTCCATTAACAATTCAAGTGAAATATAATTATGTATGTTCCTTGCATGCTCATAATTGTACGTGTGTATACTCATGGCCCCTCATAGAAAGACAGGGGCCAGGTAAGTGGTGGCTCAGCCAGTAGAGTGTACAAGTTACCACGTGCCAGGATCCTGTTCAAGCCCCTGGTTGGTCCACACTTGCATAGTAGAATCTGAACATCTTTTTATTTATTTATTAGTGGATAGTGACAGAAATTGAGAGGGGAGGGGGAGATAAGAGAGTGGGAAAGAGACAGAGAGACACCTGCATCCCTGCTTCACCACTTATCATGTAGGTTTCCCCATGCAGGTGGAGACCAGAGGGTTTGAACCTGGGTCCTTGGGCACTGTAATGTA
Source organism: Erinaceus europaeus (assembly GCF_950295315.1). Lineage (NCBI taxonomy): Eukaryota > Metazoa > Chordata > Mammalia > Eulipotyphla > Erinaceidae > Erinaceus > Erinaceus europaeus. Next base: position 106,292,384 of record NC_080166.1, read on the forward strand.
TGTGCTAAACCAGGTGCACCACCACCTGGCACCTATAGGGAATCTTTACAATTGCAGGTACCAAACCCTAGCATTAACCCTGGTGGCAAAACAAAACAAAAACCTTTTTTTTTCTTTTTCCTAGTATATATAGACTTTTGAGTCACACTAACTTATAGAAAAGTACTTCTCTCCCCTCAGCCTCTTTTTTTTTTTTTAAGTTTTATTTATAGTCCATTATTAGGACTAGTTTCTCAACTTGCATGTTGTGTCCTTGTTCATAAAACTCTTCATTTCTATTTGGTTATTTCTGTGGTATTTGGACAATACTGAGGTAATAAAGACTATACATAGAGAAACAGAGACTAGAGATGGAAAGGAAAACACCCTGTCATGATTTGAATCCATTACACAAATCATTGCTATAAATTAAGAAGACTTGTCTTTTCTCCTGTTTCACTTATATTTGAGTTGCATCATAAAGGTAGGCAGAGGGATATATAAATGGTTGACAATTATACTTAGTATTACATTAGTTTCCTATTTCTACTGGTACAAAGTAACACCGGTTTATTGACTTAAAACAACACAAAAGTTATTAATATTCAAAAGGTCAGAAATCAGAGACTTCTGATTGGTCTGCTTGGCTAAAAAGTGTTGGCAGTATTGTACTTTTTCTAGAGATATTAGAGCAGGACTGTTTTTTCTCTTCCCCTCTCTCTCTGTCTCTCTGTGTCTCTCTCTCTCTCTGTTTAACTTCTAGAAGCTTCCCACATATGTTCTTGTTGCTTTATTTCCATCTTCAAAGTCTGCTTTCTTCTTCCAGGGTTTAGGACACTTGTGATTACATTGGGTTCACCTAGATAAACCAGGGTAATCTCCATGTCTCAGGAACTGATTATCTATCTCAATTTTATCTATTACCTTAATTATTACTTGCCTGTGATTTAATGTAATCATGGATTTCTGGGGTTAGGACATGACCATCTTTTGAGACTGCAAGTCTGCTTACCACAAGTACCACATAGCAATACAAAAGAAAGTAATATAAAAATGCTTTATATACATGTATAATTTTAAAGTTGACCACAAATTCACTCTTGATGTTTTCACTATTACTATTTTAAGAAAAAAAATCAAACAGAAATGCATTTTTATAAAAATAGCTGTGAAAATTCACATACATCATATTGTATAAAAGACTTAGGCACATGCTTTGTATTCCTAAATATTTTTGCTAGTGATGTCGGTTTTATCTTTTAAAATATGGAAAGTGTGCAACATAATGTACTGAGTACTGGTAGAAATGGTAAATATTATTTTATTTTTTCCATTTATGCAATAAATGATATTCTTCTAAGACAACTATTATTCTCTATTTGCATACCTTGATGGAGAATTGATGGAGAATTCATTATTAGTTGAATGGCTATTTAAACCAGTGGCATTCAAAAATGCTCTCATGACTGTACTGTTGTGACTTTTCAGAGTTTTTAATCTTTGTTGACTGGTAAAGAAAGGAATTTCTGCATCTCATACTTAGATTCAATTGCCCACACAAAGCAGCCTCTGGGAACCCCAGGCTTGCTAAAAGGTTGTGGGATCATCTGCTCTGGACCCATAATTCTTTGCACTGGTTCAAAAGGAGAATGAAGAGGAGTTGGGTGTAGGTGTCCTTTGCCTACAGTACAGGAAGTATGAATTAGTTAGAATGTGGACACTCTCTCACCTTATTGTACTAGTAGAAACAAAATACCTTACAAATGCATATTCTAAAAGAAGGTCAAGTTGGTCAAGATTATGTTTCATCTAGGTATTCATTCATTTTGCTACTGAGTTAGAACTTGCACAGTTAACAACAACAAAAATCCTATTTTGTTTCAGAGTGGTCATAATTATGCACATAGACACTTTGAAAAATATAAAAAGCACACACTCTTTTATTATGCTATTAAGCAAGATGTAAAAATCTGTATGTGTAAAAAGATAAATCTTCTCATTTACCTTATAAACCAACTTGATTAGATTCTAGAATATTCAAAAATGAATTTCTATTTAATCGAGGATTACAAGGTTTATAAAAATAAGTTTGTTAATATAGACACACCTGCTTTTGTAAAGTTACACCATAAAATAAGAAATATCATCATCACCAATTGATACAATATTTTTAAAAGTTGAATGAAACTATCTAAATCCAATGGAATAAAAAATTATAACCCTGGTAATAGTTGAAAGATGGCCAGGCATTATGCCTTGATTTCAGGAGCAATGAACTCTAAACCTCAGCTTGATTGTGTCATTTAAATTGAAGTCTCTGGTGCATGTAATATCTTCTGTATTCCCAAATATGCTTGGTGATTATTTAAGCTACTTTTCTTTTCATCCCATTGATGGCTTATAGAAAATCTATGTTGCAAATCTGAATAAGGGAAACAGACTGGCTCATTTATAATGGCCTTTTTAGTCAATACCACACCACCCCATCATACAGGCCCTGGTTAGGGAATCCTTGGATTCCCACAAAGATATGATGGGCCTAGACCTCTAACAAATCCTTCTCTGCACCATCACTGGCCACCTCTATCAAGAACATTAGCATAAGACCTTTCATGGGTCACTTCTGGAATTTGTCCTCCCTATAAAGTAGCAAAGATAGGGAATGCCTCACTCTCTGAAAGAAGACTGGATTATCCTACCCTGCCCCTGGAGAAAGACTGATACAGAAATCAGTGCAGTCTAGAATGCTCCTAGCTGTGACCATGAACTGGGAGCTCAGCCCAAAAGAGACTCAGCTTGCACAGGCTCCTATGCTAAATAGAAATATACAGGGGACCTGGGTCAGGTGGATAAGGTAAGCAGTTAACTTTATTCATAGATTTTCTTCAAGACTGGGAGCTACTCTGTGCCCTAATCCAACTTTCTAGCCCTATTCTCAATTCTGAAACCATCTTCTCAAGACAATATATTTTTTCCTACTCCATGTGAGCTATCAAACTCAAGCAAAAACTACAAAAAACATAGTTCCCTAGGAACATGCCTAAAATAGATCCCCTCACTTCTTTTCACCCTAAAATCTCTACTGTCATATTCTCTATTCCTATATTTTGGCTCCTTTTCATTTTGTCCTGCTTTTATATTTTACTGCCTTTCAGTTTCTAAGTTGCAGATGCTATCATGATTCCATTCTGACTTTCCTAGGTAGACAATCTTGCTAATGTACCCTGGAACCTCACCTCTCAAAGCCCTACCAACTAGGGAATTATAGAAGCAGGCTGGGAATATGGATGGACCTGTCAATGCCCATGTCTAGAGGAGAAGCAATTACAGAAGACACTACTCGCACTTTCTGCACTCCCCCAAAATTTTTGGTCCATACTTCCAGCAAGGGAGAAGTGATAAAGGGAAGATGACAAGAGGGCTTTGAACTCTAACTCCATCAGCACTTAGAGAGATAAGAGGGAAAAAAGGACATTCAGAAATAGTAATAAGTGTTGGTGTGGTTTTGAAAGAAAAAACAAGGGTAAATATACATATATATATATATATATATATATATATATATATATATATATATATATATGGACAGAGAGTTATAGAAATGATGTTCAACCCATATCTGTGATCTTGAGAGAACTATTGTAGCTTCCAGTTGATGGAATGTGGATACAGAACTATGGTGGTGGGAATGGTGTGGAGTTATATCTTTGTTATCTTATAATTTTGTGGATCAATATTAAGTCATGAATAAAATTTTAAAAAAGGAGAAAATGTACATTGCCTACATTTACTTTTGCACACATGCATGCACACACAACTACTATACAATATTACTTAATATTTAGATCAAACTATGAGTTTGATTAACTATGAGTTAATTTTAAGAGGGATTTCTTAAATTAATCACTATTAATTATGTCTAATAATCCTTGGCTTAGAGGTAAATTGTCCTGTGCTTTCCAGGAGGTGATATCTCTGGTCTACCTGTTAGATGCAAATAGTAATTCTCGCCAATTGTGAGAAGTGACAGTATATCCAAAAATAGCCAAATATTGGCTAAGGAGTAAATCAATTACCCAATTAACAGTGTAAGAGTGATATCTATGAAAGATTTGTTCCTGAAAAAAAAATCAGAAACATTCTGGTGCACATTTAAAACACACCATAAGCCTTACAACTCCCTGTGGTTTAATTACACATTTTCCCTCTATTTTTTTAGACTAACAACCTGACTTAGCTATCAATATTCTTTCAAGTTAGGGATTTTATCTTCAATGAACTAACCACCAGAATCACATCTTTGATAGCTCCATTTTAAGTATGTAATTACCAACTATTCCATTATTAAAGTTTTTTTCAAAAATGAAATTTGGGTATATTCTGACACTCAAATAATGATATTCCTTTATGTGTGATTCTGGAGTGATAAGCTTATCTTTTAAGAGTTTTAACTATATACAGCATTTATTGTATACAGACTAGCCAGATCACACAGCTTACATATCAAGTGGTCTACAAATGTCTCTATAGTTAAGGTTCTATAGATGCCTATTTTAAATTTTCTTTTATTTTCTAATTTGGAATGCAACCAAGCCCTGAAGAGAATTATTTATTTTTTTTGACAAGGTCTCACATCTTAATGCTTGCTAGGACGCAAATTTGTAACAGTGAGAGAAAATTTAAGAGTTGGCTATAATTCTGACTTGATTTTACTGATCACACACATGCATTCTTCCCCAAGACAGAACTCCACATGCAGGGGAATGATGGATCTTCTTAATTAGCCCTCTCCTCTCCCTGTCTCAAGTCACCCAGGCATCTTGCATACAGTGCCCACAGAACTGAACTAATCTCTTCCAGCCAGGAATTACTTTGCCTCTCTTGGTCTCCAGACCCCAGATATAATATTTTTCACCTCAACCTCCTTACATTTCCACACTGGCTTTAAGAAACAGTAATCACTGAATTTTGACAGCACAGCTTGTTTAAGTTGTAATTTTAATTTTCTGTTGCTCCCTACTGTTGGCCTTTCTCTCCCATGCTAGAATTCTTGCTTTTTTTTTTTTTTTTTTTAATAAACTCACCTTGGTTTGCTGCTCATTTTAATCAGCACATATGGAAAACACCAGGACTCTTTTTTTAAAAAAAATCTAGTCATCTTGAAAAAAATATGTAAGTAATATGTGCTGAAATCATAGGTAGGTAGTATCAAGACCCTTGGGGAAAATGCGTTGTGATGGGAGTGTGATTAAGCTTCAGTGCTAAAATAAAGACAAAGGAACTCATGTGGTACATCAGTTATCTGAGCAGTGCCCTGTGGCATCAGAATTCTCAATGAGAATTAAGTAAAAAATAATAACAATAAGAATCTACTTATGAAGGGAAAAATATACATCAATGCCTTTGCAGTGGCAAAAATTATACTTTATAGAAAATGAAATGAACACTGAAAACATGTGATGTATCTTGATAAATATTTTGAGAGCAGCGAGAATCATACTGGCTTAAAGATTGGACAGTTTCCTTATTTTAATTTTTATTATCTTTATTTATTTATTGGATAGAGACAGTCAGAAATCGAGAGGGAAATAGAGAGGGTGAGAAACAGAGAGACACCTGCAGCACTGCTTTACCACTTATGAAGTTTTCCCCCTGCAGGTGGGGACTGGGGACTCGAACCCAGGTCCTTGCACAATGTAACACATGCACTCAACTAGGTGTGCCACCACCCAGCTCCCAATTGGACAGTATCTTTAAGGACCCTGGCTCTTTGACTGTTTCCTTCTTGTGCCTTCATTGTCTTGGAAACATCAAATGTTCCAAACATAGTAACATTCATAAACTAATAACAATAGCAGCAAAGGAGATACAAAAACCTCAGGTTTTTCAAGATGAAAGGGAAAGAAAAAGAGATTTTTTTTTAAAGACTTCCTCTTATAAGTTCTATTAAAAGTTGGGGAGGGACTGGGTGTGGTGGCTCACCTGGCAGAGAGTACATATTACAGTGCACAAGGACCGGGCTTCAAGTCTGTAATTCCTACCTTCAAGGGCAAGCTTCACAAGCAGTGAAGCAGTACTTCATGTCTCTCTTTCTATTTTTCTCACTATGTCCCTTTTCCATCTCAGTTCTCTCTGTCTTTAGCCAAAATAAATATTAAAAAATAAAAATGTTTTTAAAAAAAGTTGTCTTGGAGTAGGGCACCAAAGTAAAAACTCTGGGTTGAGGGTGAGGGTAGATGTTTGGCTTCACAAATCAGGGTGTGTGTGTGTGTGTGTGTGTGTGTGTGTGTGTGTGTATGATGGGACACAGTCTTTTGGTAGTGGGAATAGTGTTTATGTACACTCTTATTAATTTGTAGCCATATAAATCACTAATTAATATGAAGGGGGAAAAATTGACTGAATGTCTAAAACTTTTTAATGCACAAACCATAGGCTGAGACTTCGTTATGTTGACTCTCTTAAAAGCTTAGACCAGGGAGAACAGAAGCAACTAGTGGCACAGATATGTACAAATAATGTCAAAGGACATACAATATGGTGATGTTGTGTATGATACAGCAAATCCTAACAAGGGCATATTTCAAAGTTAACCCAATTGCCAAATAATGTAATTATAGCAATAACTATCTATTGTTTTCTTAAACCTTAAGACAGCAGGAACCTTCCAATTCCTCTATAGAGTCTATATTTCCCCCAGTCCTGGAACCTCTAGGGTGGGGCTCATTTTTCTGCATGCTTCTCTCAGTTCATACCAAATGAGGTTTCATCCACCAATACCAACTTAATCAATGTAATAAGTAGCACCTCATCATGCTTCACTTCAGACTGTGTCCAGAGATGTCAGGCATGGAATGTCAACCCTTCAGTCTCATTATTCAGGTGAGACCTTTCCTTTCATAGGGTTCTCTAATTCCATCCCAAGTGGTTCACTTCCTAACAAAGTCCCAAAACCTAGGTATAGACCAGGTTCCAGGAGATAGAGCATATGTTCACACGTATCCATGACTAGGGTGAATGCCTGAAAGCAGTAGTACACTAGAGTTTGCAGTGAGTCAGTATATGCAGCAAGAAAGTAGAAAGACCTAAAAAGACACCATAAAATTCATAAAGAAATAGATTCTATTTAGACTTAGATACTTTCCTTACCTACTTTCTATTACACTTCCCTCTCTAATTCCAAAGCTAATATTGTCAAAGCAAGGATTGTAAAAGCTGAATCAGGGCAAGAGACTGGCATACTTGAACGATGACTTTTGAGTCAGTATCAGGCCACCCCATCAGCTGGGGCCCTAGTCGGGTTGTCCCGAGATTCCCAAACAGGTATGATGGGCCTAGACCTCAAATTAATCCCTCTCTCCATTGTTACCAGTTATCTCTAAGAGGAACAACAAAATAGACCCCGTTGTGGGCCCCCATAGGACCTTGCCCTTAAGTTGGATCAACAATGATAGAGAATGTTCCATTCTCTGAAGGGACATTGTACAACATACTCTATCCTACACCTGAGGGAGATGGGTCCTGATATTGGGGCAGCTTGGAATGTTCCTACTCATGACCACAGAATGTGAGCTCAGATCTACAGGGATGCAGAGGTCACATAGGCTCCTAAGCTGGATATGGGCCGCAGATCACACCAAATTGAAGACAGTCAACAATGTCTATACACCTTTCCCATATTTGGGAGCTACTCTCTTCCCTGATCCAGTTTTCTGGTCTTTTTGCCAACCATGACATCATCTCCCCAGACAATAATTTGGATCCACCTGCATATCAGATTTCAGGCTCAGGGAAAAACAAACAAGCAAACAAACAAAAAACAAAACTAGGATAGCCACAGGCCCTTTGGAATATAACTAAATAATGCCTACCAACTATCTACAAAATGGAGAACCCCCCTCCAACTCTTCATCTGCACTATCCCAGTTTTTAGGTTCATGATTAGCAACAACTTGTTTGACTTTATATGTTAACTCTCTTTTCAGCCACCAGGTTCCGGATGCTAACATGATGCTGACCAGACTTCCCTAGGCAGACAACCCTACCATGCATCCTAGAGTTCTGATTCCCCAGATCCTCGCCCCACTAGAGAAAGAGAGAGGCAGGCTGGGAGTATGGATCGACCAGTCAGTGTCCATGTTCAGTGGGGAAGCAATTACAGAAGCCAGACCTTCCACCTTCTGTATCCCACAGTGACCTTTGGTCCATACACCTAGAGGGTTAAACAATAGGAAAGCTATCAGGGGAGGGGATGGGATATGGAGTTCTAGTGGTGGGAATTGTGTGGAGTTGTACTTCTCTTATCCCATGGTTTTGTCAATGTTTCCTTTATATAGGTAAAATAATAAAAATATAAGTTGTCAGGAAATGCACACTTTAACTCAATTATTGGTAAAAAATGGAATAGGATTACCTGTTACCATTATTTGAATGAATTAGTTCCTCCTACTCATAACTTCCCAATGAATGCTAAAACTTGACAAAACTGTGGTCCTGTTAGAATAAGGTATAAGAGCTTTTGCTAATCAATCAATATGTTTGTCACAGTTGAAAGATTTCACTAAGTCTAGGAAGTCTAAACACTAAAGGGATGGGAATAGCATAGAGAAGAAGTGCTAATATTCAATTCCCTGCATTTACATATGCCAGAGCAGAGCAGTGTTAGGCACTTAGGCATTGAGTATGCAAGCACAGAGTTATAACTATAGCCTGCAAACAGTCCCTCAAAGTTGTCTTAATTCCGTACTAGAAGCTAAAGACTTGACTTTAGTCTTTGAAATATATAGATTAGCTCGAAACCATAAGATGATTACTTTTTCAGCCTCTAAAATGATAAATATGCTGATGGGACTTCACATACCATCAGAAAATAAATGAATAAATAAGTGATATGTGAAATAAGCTACTAATAAGCAGAATGTGAATTTCACCGTCTATCCCAAATTAGGTGAAATCATATAACTGAGGACTGTCTAGTAATTAATCATTGTTTAGCACTAGCTGTTCAGACAATATTATGGAGTAAGCAGGTTTGCAAAATATTGATGTATATATTTTCTAATGTTACTCCCTGTATCTTGAATCTGAAAGTACCAGATTATTACAAACAAAAATGGTAGGTGGTTTTAATGTCATTTCAAACAAAGGATATTTCAGTTTGAAGAGACTTGAAATTGGGCCTGGGTGGTGGCGCAACCGGTTGAGTGCACACGTTATAGTGTACAAAGACCCCAGGTTCAAGACCCCAGTCCCCACCTGCAGGGGGAAAACCTGGAGTGGTGAAGCAGTACTGCACGTCTCTCTCTCTCTCTCTCTCTCTCTCTCTCTGTGTCTCTCACTCCCTCCTCTCTCTATTTCTGGCTGTCTATCCAATACATAAATAAAGACATTTAAAAATATTTTTTAAAGAAAAAAGAGACTTGGAATTTAAAATGTTCTTATTAGCAAGGACAGAAATGGAAATCACAGAGCCCGATGGTGGCACACCTAGTTGAGCACACATGTTACAATGCACAAGAACCCAGGTTGGAGCCCCTATCCCCACCTGCGGAAGGAAAGCTTCAGGAATGGTGAAACAGTGCTGCAGGTGTCTCTCTGTCTCTCTTCCTCTCTATCTCTCATTCCTTTCTTGATTTTTGACAGTCTCTATCCACTGAATAAGTAAAGATTTTTTTTAAAAGAATCATGTTAGAAAAGAAGACAGGGAAATCACAAAGGAAAATTTGGAATTGGAGTGGTATATTGGGCCAATGCCAAGGACTCTGGGGAAGGAGGGGGGAAAATGGAAGGAGAAGGTGTTGGGGTTCTGGTGCATGACAAAAATGGATCTAAGCTGAGGGTGATAGTGTTTTGCAGACATTTATCACACAGAGATGAGGAATTATACCTATAGACCAACAACTATACTATAAACTTTAACTCTCTCCCCCAAAAATAAGTAAATTAAATAAAATTTTCTTCTACATCTTTTCTTTATCTTTCATTTAATTGAACCACAGATCTCTCTGACCTCTGCTCCTGGATCCTTCTACTTTTCTTACTATCTCGCTCTTCCTATGCACCTCCCATGCTAGCTGTTATTTTTATGGTCACTAGGGCTATAACTGGGGTTCCATGCATACACTATAAACCCATAGCTATGGTGGCCACTTCTTTCTTTTTTTCTTTTACATTTTTCAAAAAGACAGAGAGAAATGGAGTGGTGAGAGGAAGAAAGTGGCACACAGATGGGGCCCAGTGGTGGTACACCCGGTTAAGGGCAGATAGTAAGAAGTGCAAGGACCTCCTCAAGAATCCCAGTTCGAGTCCCCGGCTCCCTATCTGTAGATGGTTGCTTTACAAGCAGTGAAGTAGGTCTGAATATGTCTTTTTTCTCTCCCTCTCTGTCTTCTCCTCCCCTCTCAATTTCTCTCTGTCCTATCCAAAAGGAGAAAGAAAGAAAGGAAGGAAAGAAGAAATGGCTTCCAGGAGCAGTAGATTTGTAGTGTAGGCAGAAAGCCCCAGCAATAATGCTGGAGGCAGAAAAAAGAAAGGAAGGAGGAAGGAAGGAAGGAAGGAAGGAAGGAAGGAAGGAAGGGAGGGAGGGAGGGAGGGAGGGAGGGAGAGAGAGAGAGAGAGAGAGAGAGAGAGAGAGCTATGCACAGAGATAGCCATAACACTGATTCACCACTTGTGTATCTTTCTCCCTGTAGGTGAGGGTCTGGGGCTAAAATCCTGGAATCCAGGTTCTTTTTTTATTTTTTCTAATATTTATTAATTTCCTTTTGTTGCCCTTGTTTTATTGTTGTAGTTGTTACTGATGTTGTTGTTGTTGTTGGATAGGACAGAGAGAAATGGAGAGAGGAGGGGAAGACAGAGAGAGGGAGAGAACGATAGACACCTGCAGACCTGCTTCACCACTTGTGAAGCGACTCCCTGCAGATGGGAAGCTGGAGGCTCAAACTGGGATCCTTATGCAGGTCCTTGCACATTGCGCCACCTGTGTTTAACCCGCTGTGCTACCGCCTGACTCCCAGAAGCCAGGTTCTTACACACAGTAATATGTGTTCTTAGGTGTACCACTATCCAACTCCTTCATGCATTTTTTTTTTTGCCTCCAGGGTTATTGCTGGGGCTCAGTGTGGTGCCTATACTATGAATCCACTGCTCCTGCAGGTCATTTTTCCCATTTTGTTGCCCTTGTTGTCATTATTATTGTTGTCATTGCTGCTGTTGTTGCTGGATAGTACAGAGAGACATCAAGAGAGGAAGGGAGATATAGAGGAGGAGAAAAAGACAGACACCCACAGTGCCCAGGAAGCAAGCGCTGTGCAGGGCAGGTTGGGAGCCAGGGGCTCCAACCTAAATCCTTACACTGGGTCCTTGCACTTAGCTTGGTGTACACTTAACCCGCTGAGCTACAGCTTCGGCCCCCCTTCATGCATTGTTTATATGAGCATTTTACTGAAAGTAAAGCTTGAAGCATACTATTCATCTGATTCCAAAATGTGGATAGCCTTCAGTTTTAAATATACCTTGAAAGAAAAAAGAAAACATTCACTCCTTGAATAATAACTATCTAATCTAGAAGGACAGCATCATATGTTTACCTGCTTCAGGACTGTTGGGATCTAGATTTGAATCCCAGTATATACATCTGCTTAACTGAGGTCAAGTTAATTAACCTCTCTAACTACAATTTGACAGGTGTAAAATGGGTACATCACCTTTTTTTTTTCTCATGGTTGTCATGAGTATTAATCAAGATAAGACCTTATTGGGTTAGTAAGAATACTATTACCTATTTCTATTTTGGAGATAAAGAGTTAGTAGTTTGTATAAAATCCTATTCATGCTATTCTCTGATATAGCCATTAACTATTTTAAGAAAAAACAACCATTTCTCTTTTGATTTAGTTAAATAAACAGTATCATTTTTAAATTGATAAGGAATGAAATGAGTTAAAATTCTCATACTGTTAGCAAATCTCAATTCATTGCTCATTTCACAGAACAGCCAAAATAAACAATGAAAAGGTTTTCATAGAGGAAATCATTTTAATTGGGGGACATTGACTGGGAGGTGAGGGAGGAGATGGCAGCAGAAGTGTCCCTGGGAGATTAACCTGTTCTCTATTTTGGACTTGTTGTCTCTAGGACAAGAATGCAGTGAAGGGAATTTAAAGGATAAAGGAGGGTAGAATATCTGTACCTAAGAGTTCAGGTACAGGGCACCAGGGGAGTCTCTTTGATTGCTTTGTTGTGGTCACCAGTAGATTCTCATGGAGATAGGATGCACATATGAGAAATGGAGCCCAGCAGGAAGTTTGGAGTACTTCTTAAAGAAGATTTAGATTTCTTCACGTAATTTTAAGCAAGGTCTCAAAAGTAGTTGACATTAATATGTTGGAATCCTGGAGGAAAGTCCTCCTTCTCTGTACCTTCAGAGAGTGCATAGAGATTAAAAACCTCTTCCTTTAGATGAGAAGAAAGAGTATGGGATGCTATATACTTCCAACAAAAAGGAGAGCAAATGGTTCTCTTTTAATCTTCTGGGTTCTCAGTGTAAATAAGCATATCTACAATCAAACTCTTGTAGAAGTCTGATGAGGCCCTGAACATCCAGAGACAAGTTTGTGATAGTTTCACTGGAATATAAAATTGGACCAACACAATAGCTTCCCTAGCTAGAGTACCCACATTGTCATGTATAGGACCCACATCTGAATCTAACCTCCACTGATGTATAGGAAGTTTAGGTCCTCTGGTGTCTATCTCTCTGGAAAAACATTTGTCACCACCATAAACCAGAGTGAAACTTTGCTCTGTTCTCTCTCTCTCTTTCTCTCTCATTAAAACAAAAAAATTCTTTGGCTTGTTTTTTTAAGAGAGGAATAATAAATGTAAAAAAGAAAGAGAGAGGGATAAACATTTGACTAGATTGTGTCACTGTGTTAGAAGTTCTCAAAGTTGACTTTTCTTTTGTAATGTATATTCCTGATGCCAAGGCATTAAGTCAAGAAAACATCCACTTCAAAGAAGACTAATTCAAATACAAGTCCAGACACTAAACTACTTAAAAGCCTGACTGCCTGCCCCCAACAGACTTTTCTTTGTTTTGTAAATCCTGTTTAAAGTAGATAACTGGTCAGTTGGGACTGATTTGTTTTTCCTTGTTTTTACTCATTTGTGTCTCTTTTCAAACTTGAAATTTCTACTCTTCCAGCTTGAATTCGCCAATAAGGAGTAAGCCCTGGGAGCTCTAGAAGGTCCTCTTTCAGTCAAAATAAAAGCTGTGCCCCAGAACCCTAAAGCCTCCCACCCCCAAGTCCCTTTTTTCTTTCTTCTATCTGCTCCTACTGGTCCATAAACCAGGTATGCTGTGAAAGTACAAATCTCTTAAGTAGTAATTATTGTTTTCATTGTTACTGCTGAAGGGCATTTTGCAGTCATAATAAAGGTCAATAGGTTGAGAACAATACAAAGCAATCACCAATTAAAGCTAATTTTGGTCTGGGACCCATATTCAGTTTAGGAGCCTATGTGACTTCTGCATCCCTGTAGATCTGAGCTCACATTCTGTGGTCATGAGTAGGAACATTCCAAGCTGCCCCAATATCAGGACCCATCTTCATCAGGTGTAGCATAGAGTATGTTGTCTATCCTCCTTTCAGAGGATTGAACATCCTCTACTGTTGTTGATCCAAGTTGAAGGCAAGGTCCTATGGGGGGACCCACAAAGGGATCTATTGTGTTGTTTCTGATAGAGATGACTGGTAACAATGGAGAGAGGGATTTATTGGAGGTCTAGGCCCATCATGTCTGTTTGGGAATCTCAGGACTCCCTGAATAGGGCCCCAGGTGATGGGGTGGCCTGATATTGACTAAAGAGTCATCATTAAGGTATACGAGTCTCTTGCCCTTATTCAGCTTTTGTAGTCCTTGCTTTGATAAGGTTAGCTTTGGAGTGAGTGAGAGAACTATAATAGGAAGTAGGTGAGGAGGGTATCTAACTCTAATTAGATACTATTTTATTAGGAACTTTATACTGAGTCACTGAAGACTATTGTGTACTTTTGCTTTCAGGTATATGTTTTGCCCTAATTTATAGATGACCACAGAATGTGAGCTTCAGATCTACAGGGATACAGAAGTCACATAGGCCCCTAAGCTGAATATGGGCCCCAGACCAAATCAAATCAATGGGGTTTATAGTCAACAATATTTATACATCTTTCCCATATTAGGGAGCTACTCTATTCCCTGATTTAGCTTTCTGTTCTTTTTTCCAGCCATGATATCATCTCCCCAGACAATAACTTGGATCCACCTGCATATCCGATTTCAGGCTCAGGGAAAAACAAACGAACAAACAACAACAACAACAACAAAAACAACTAGGATAGCCACAGGCCCTTTGGAATATAACTAAAATATGCCTACTAGCTATCTACAAAATGGAGCACCCTAAAACTCTTCATCTGCACTATTACAGCCTTTAGGTCCATTATTATTCAACAATTTGTTTGGCTTTGTATGTTAACTCTCTTTTCAGCCACCAGGTTCCAGATGCTAGCATGATGCAGATCAGACTTCTCTGGACAGACAACCCCACCAATGTGCCTTGGAGCTCTGCTTCCTCAGAGCCCCCACCCTACTAGGGAGAGAGAGATACAGGCTGGGAGTATGGATCGACCTGTCAACACCTATGTTCAGTGGGGAAGCAGTTATAGAAGCCAGACCTTCTGCCTTCTGCATCCCACAATGACCTTGGGTCTATACTCCTAGAGGGATAGAGAGTGGGAGGGCTATAGGGAGAGAGGATAAGATATGGAGGTCTGGTGGTGGTAGCTGTGTGGAGTTGCACCTCTCTTATCCTATGGTTTTGTCAGTGTTTCCTTTTTATAAATAAAAATAAAAAATAAAATTAATTTTAACTTTATATAATTTTGTACTAATGACAGTGGTTTTTTTCTCCCTCTTCACTGTAATACAGTTAAACAATGTGTTCTTTTTTTATTTTAGTACAAATTAAATGAAAGAATCTTAGCTACCATTATGTACTAATAACCAATTGTTAGTTGACCTTTAGAAAAAGGATTTGTGCATGAAGAGGAGGAAGGGATTTAGGGGTCCCTTTTAGAATTCTGCTGGTTGAATTATAGATAAATGTCTAAAGTTAGGAATCAAAAGGTTTCAGAGAAAGCAACCATTTATGAAAGCAAAGCAGGGATAGGAAAGAGAAAGATGGGCCAGGCAGTAGCACTGGGGGTTAAGTGTACATGGCAGGAAACATGGTTTGAGCCTGCAGGTCCCCACCTGCAAGGGGGTCAGTTCACAATAATAACAACAACAATAATAAACAACAAGGGCAAAAAATAACCTCCAGGAGCAGTGGATTAGTAGTGCAGCCACCAAGCCCCAGTAATAAACCTGGAGACAAAAAGAAAATTGTCAAATACAATAAAAATTTTTTTTTGAAAAACTGAGGCACCTCTGAAGCAAGGCAGTTTTCTTTCTCTCCTCCTCTCTGCATTCCCCTCCTCTCTTGATTTCTCTCTGTCCTACCCAACAACATGGACAACAAAAATGGGAATAATGGACTCCAGGATCAGTGGATTCATATTGCAGGCACCACGACCCAGCAAATCCTGGAGGCAAAAAAACTAAAAAAAAACACAAAACAAAAAACACTATTAATAAAATTTTTTAGAAAGTCTGGATTTAAAAAAAAAAGAAAGAGAATGATTTATACACAAACATGTAAAATCCCTTAAGCATGAGAGAGACTTTGAGTGCCCTGATGCAGACTCATGGTGGTAATTTACCTGAGAAGGTGAAGTACGTGTTGAGACATACTGGTTTCTCAGACCCTTTATTCCTTATTCATCTCCTGCTGTTTTGTACTGAGATTTAGACATTGTGTTCTAATGTGCATATCTACATTCTAAGGCCCCAAACCATATATATTCAATGATAACATGCTCCAACCCTCCTACAGGTCTCTTCTGCCTATTACAACTACCTCATTTGTCCCTGACATGGCTCATTATGAGAATGTCAATAGATGCTTAAAATTACGTAGGAAATTTACAATATATTTTGAAAAGTTTTTCACCTGGGTATAGATCAAAATTTCATTAACCAATTAATGTAAGAAATTGGGTGTTTCTTCAGAAGCATGGAACCCAGCAATGTTCTAGCGCCCCAGTTGATTTTTCCTCCGGACTTAGAAACTGTTCCAAATTATGTTTAGCTTATTAATACCCGAGTTATTCAAGTAGAAAGCTTCATGGCATAAAATTAAAATAATGCAGAATAATAGCATATTCTGTGATTTAAGTAACCGATAAAGCTTTGTTATAAATGATACTACCTTCTGAATGTGATTTTGTTTTGGTTTCTTAGAAAGGGAAAAGAAGCACTTTATCTTTAACTCCAATCAGGTTGTAATATACACTGCCATTTTAGTAAGGTGTGGATTCCCTCTTGATAGTTGACTCTGCTGTGTCTTGTTTTCTATGGTTTGTTTTCACAAGGTCAGTTTCTTTTCTACTTAGATTTAAATGACCAAGAACATCTCATTTCTGTTTGACAGGAGATTTAGGATTAATAGCTTTTTGCTCCACTCACCTTCAAAATTTGCTCAAATTATGAAGGAGAAGTTGACTCCCCATCCTAATTCTGCGTAAATGCTAAAATCTTACTGGGTTCTTGTGTTCTGAAGAGGTTACAAGGTTAAAGTCTACACCTTTAGCTACGAGCTTATGTAAGTGTAGACTTTCATTGTCAATTAGACCCTATCTCTCTGACTTTCAACTTGTGCCTGTTTATTTTCAGGTCCTTGCCCTTGGCAGCTTCTTGCTCAATAAGTCCTTCGAGAGATGGATGATTACTTGTTACTCTAGAAAGCCTTTCAACCCAATTCTGAATATTGTGTACAGCCAGATATCAGAAAAATATATTATAGGAAAAAAAAAAACAACAGACATTTGAGGATTTGTCAAATCTCTGGTTTTGGTACTCCAGCTTTGTAGAGCAAATATGATTTGCTGGGAACTCCTTCTGGCAGCAGGGGGCTCCTCCTTTATCAAACTCAATCTTTAGCATCTAACCTTTAACTAGTCAGAAGTCTCCTGAGAAGTCTGGCTTTCAGTTCACCTATGGAATTTCAGTTAGTCTAAACCTTTGATGATATTAGTTATGCAATCTTAGTTTTATTACAGTTTTTCTAGCTCTTTTCAGTGAAAAAAAATGAAGGCTTCTATAACTATCTCTACATCTGAGCATAGATATATTTTACCACTAAGTTATATGGGACAACCTAGTGGGTTTTCATCAAACTTGGTCTTTATATTTGACACCATTCAGAAAATTGCCTTGCTTAAGAAGTGCCTAAAATTTTCAAATTCTTTTTTTTCTATTGTATATGACAATTATTATTATTATTATTTGTCTCCAGGGTTATTGCTGGGGCTCAGTGGCTGCACTATAAATCCACTGCTCCTGGAGGATAGTTTTTTCCCTTTTGTTGTCCTTGTTGTTTATCGTTCTTGTTATTATTATTGTTGTTGCTGCTGGATAGGACAGAGAGAGATGGAAAGAGGAGGGGAAGACAGAGAAGGGGAGAGAAAGATAGACACCTGCAAACCTGCTTCACTGACTGTGAAGCGACTCCCCTGCAGGTGGGGAACCAGGGGCTCGAACCGGGATCCTTCATCTGGTCCTTGCACTTTGCATGTGCACTTAACCTGCTACACTACTGCCCGACCCCTAATGTGTGTGTGTGTGTGTGTGTGTGTGTGTGTATGTATAACTTACATTTATTGAGTAGTATTAGAAGATATAATATTAAAATATAACTGTAGGAGTTTAGAATATGGCAAGACAAAATGTGCTGCCTTGACATATTGATCTATAAGTACTTAAAGAACAACAAATGCAACAGGAGACTGTCTTGACCTCCCCTACTTTGCCTAAAGATAGATCCTCTAAAAATAACTCTTGCATTACAAATCTTCTTCCTAGGAGTTTCAACACCCAGAAAGGAAGACAATTATGTCCACCACTATACCACCAACATAGCTTCATCATCCAGAAAGGTTTAACTCATCACAAAAGATAGAAGTGTATACCAAAGCCTGACAAACTTAGTGTTAAACTATTATGTTGTCATCTATTAATCTAAAGGCCTATTCATCTTTTCTAAATCATTTCGACTCCCCCAAGAGGTGCATTTCATTGCACTTTTTTCCTTTTTGAGATAGTATTTAAATCTACATTCTAAAAAATTTATTGAGGGGCTGGGTGGTGGTGCACCTGGTAAAGTACACATATTACAATGCTCAAGGACCTGGGTTCAAGTTCCTGGTCCCCACCTGCGGGGGGAGGGGAGACTTCAGAAGTTCTGAAGCAGGGCTGCAGGTGTTTGTCTCTCTCTCGCTATCTCCCTTTTCTTCTCAGTTTCTGGCTATCTCTGTCTGATAAATGAACAAAGGTAAAAAAATAAAATAAATAAGGAGTTGGGCAGTGGGTTAAGTGCACGTGGTGTGAAACGCAAGGACCAGCTTAGGGATCCAGGTTCTAGCCCCCGGCTCCCCAACTGCAGGGGCGTCGCTTCACAATCAGTGAAGCAAGTCTGCAGATGTCTTTCTCTCCTCCTTCTTGTCTTCCCCTCCTCCCTTTCTCTCTGTCCTATCCAACAATGACAACATCAATAACAACAGGAACAATAAAAAAGGACAACAAAAGGGAAAATAAATAAATAAATAAAATAAAAGTACATGGTTGAGTGCACATAGTACTGAACACAAGGACCCAACTCCCCCACCTGCAGGAGAACTGCTTCAGGAGAAGTGAAGCAAGTCTACAGGTGTCTTTCTCTTTCTATCTCAGTGTCCTCTTTGAATTTCTCTCTATCCTATCCAGTAAAAATTAGAAGGAAAGAAATGGGGGAAAACGACTACCAGGAATGGTGGATTCATAGTACTGGCAATAATGAGCCCCAGTAACAATTCTGGTTGCAATAAAAAAATGAAAATAATAAAATAAAATATTTGGCTGTCAGAACAGTCACAGTATATTGCATAGGAAAACATAGAATAATACATTATGACTTTTCCAACAACCCAATAGACTGGGCAGACCCAGATGTGCCACAGTAGATAAAATCTTGTTCTTTCAAGCATGAGGTCCCGAGTACAAGCCCTGAGGATAAATATGCCTGAGTGATCCTCTGTTTCCCCACCCCTGTAAATAAACAAATAAATCTTTACAAGACATAAAATGTATTGGGGAGCTACTCATTTTTTTCTGGATATTCTCTATGTATACATAATGAACACATGTTTGTTTTTTTCCCTTGTTAGTCTGTCTTTTATTTCAGAAGCATCAACTAAGAACACATATGAATAGAAGGCAAAGTTTTTTTGGACCCTATACTACTAAAAATTTTTATTCTTCACATCCTTTAAATTTCAATTTCACTTAAAATATATATTTTTCTTTTTTAAATGAATTTACTTTCGAGAGAGATACAAAGAGAAAGGCACAGAGAGAAATACCAGAACACTGCTCAGTTTTGCCTTATAGTGGAATGGGAGATTGATCCTGGGATTTTGGAACCCCAGGTATGAGTGTTTCTTTGTATAACCATTATACTATGTCCACTTCCCTTAAATATATATTTCTAAACTTAAATCACTTTCATCTTACATTTACATAATTTCATCTTTCATTTCACATATTCCCAGAATAATACCTTGTCATCAGTCTACATATTTCTTGTATTGAGTTATTCAAGATTCCATGAAAGTTGCTGACATTTTGATCACTTGATATGTAGGTATTAATGAGAAATCAAACTGTGTTAAGTAGAATTGCAGTGTGACATACACCCATCACATAGGAAGTGGGCTTCGATTATGGTAATTATACTCTCATTTTGGAGTCTATATCTCTGTCTTCTAAATCATTGTATTGGGGAGGAAATAATGGTTTATAGGATAGTTGTTAACATATGATTACATTTTCTTACCACCACATGATAGGTGTCTGCACACCACTTCCATCATCAACCCAAGTCTCTCTTCATCATCCTGTACTAGGTACCCAATGCTCTCCATGTCTATATTCCCTGTAGTATAGGAGAGGGAGAGAAAGATAGACACAGGCAGACCAGCTTGACCACTTGTGAAGAGACCCCCTTCCAGGAGGTCTGGGGCTCGAACCAGCATCCTTGCTCCAGTCCATGTGCTTCGTATTTAACCTAGTGCACCACTTACAGCTTTCCCCTTTACATTTTTAATATTTAGCTATTAGTGAAGAGAAAGGATAGGAGAGAGAGAAAAAACACAACATTTTGGCATGTGTGATTCTGGGAATTGAACTCAGGGCCCCAAGCATACAGTCATACTCTACTCACTATACTACCTACCATGTGAATGGAGTCAATATTTCTATGTTACTCTTGTTACTATGTTATGGGATACTGCTTTAGAATGTATCTCTTCTTCCTCATACATATATCCAATACACGTTGCCATAAATTTATGTCCTGGAGGATAGAAATTTTTAACAGAAAGCATTAAAAGTTTGTAAATTAATAGGCTGAGTTAAAAAATAAGGGAGGTGTTGTATCCAAAGACTATATGAAAATATGTATTTGTATTCTTGCAATGTAAAAAACCTCTAGAGGTCTCTATTCTCCTAAAGGATTGGTATTTATTAACAACACCAATAGACTCAAAGCCAGTACCAGCAGTTGATGGTTGATTTAATTTGGGTCAGCAAATGAAATGAGTTTACAATATTACTTTTATTAATATACCACATTCTACAAAATACCTCAGTCTTTTCCACTTGTAAAACTGAAAAGTATATGAATATGTAAAAGAAATATCATATGCATTTTTGAAGTCTTTATAGAAATATCAGCTATTATAATATCTCTAGGGAAGCAGCATTTAATTTTGATTTATTATTTCCTAGTAAGTTGGAGCTCAAAAACTTTCCACTTGGAACATTCAATTAATATAGCTCCTGTGCCATAGGGTGGAAGCTAACATGGGTCTTGGTTGCTTGAATTTTGAAGTAATGCTAAAAGCCAGAGAAATAATCAGTGTTTTAAATTTCTACTGCGTTTGAAATGAAGTGAGTTCTGCTAAAACCATTTTTTTCTTTATTGAGGGGGAAATTAAAGGCTTACAGTCATGAGTAAAATACAGTAGTTCATACATGTGTAAAATTTCTGTTTTCCACATAACAATCTACCCACTCTCCAGGTCATCTTCTCAATTGTAATAATTTATATAAATATTTAACACATTACCTAGGTGTAAATAATCAAACCATGCCAATAACAATAGACATCAATAGCACTGAGAAAATGTAATGTTGACACCTAGTCTAGTGTCTTCTAAAGGTTTCTTTTCACTGTGTGCATTCCACTGACATTAACCACTTTCATCAAAAGTTCTATTACTTTTTCTTTGCTAATCTCTTTTTTCACATCTTTTATTATAAATAGTCAAGCAGTTTCATTTTTCTACTTTTGGAAATAGTTTTTATGGAGGAGGACAATTGAACTGCGATTCTTTTAATCACGTGTTTCTCTACTGTGAATGAAGAAATATATTTAGTCTTCAGTACTTGTGGGTCAGCAATCTAGCTATTTCTTCCTCATCTAAATTTAGTTTCTTCAGTACTATGTGTCTCTTCTCAAGCCTCCCCTCCCCCCTTGTAATTTTGTGTTCTATTTAAAGGCATTGTTAAGGATTTCGTTTGATCCCAACACTGTATTTATCTTGGGTTTTGCTCTACCTCTAAAATGTAGTGGGCTAATTTTAGGATTGCACTGAAGGGCTGAAATGTGTTATTTCTAAATTTACTCTTGCAGCAAATTTCATGAATAATAGAATTTAGTATTCCTTCTCCATTATCTGGATA